>NC_063166.1:84109841-84438790 GCF_023159225.1 Perognathus longimembris pacificus | reverse complement strand
CACAGGGGCGTGGCTGGGAAAGTGAGCGCCATCTCTGACTCCTTCCAGCAGGAGAACACGCGGACCACAGAGCTATGCTTTCTACAAAGCTCACCCCCCCCCCCCCCCACGCACACCAACAATCTAATTGTGCAACAAGGGAGAAAGGGAGACTCTGAAAGACTTTGAGAGCCATTTAAAATTTAAACACTGCTCACAGTCACAAAATCCTCACGGTCTTTGCAAGCATCGCCATCCCTTAGAACAGGATTCCCACGTGTGACAGGGGCTCTTCAAAGGCTCATTCGATCTAATTCTTTGATGTATGACCAGCTCCTTCCGTGGTGACTTTTTGTTAGCTCAAATCGAAATCCAGTGGGGAAAGGGACAAATCGGCTCTTTCATCAAACACGTTCAGTATCAAGTCTCAACGAAGTAGGATACTTCCCTGCCTTTAAATGCTACACGGTGAGTTTGTGAACAGACAAAAGTGAATAAATATTCAGCCTGGGAGCTTGATTGGGAAACAGAATCCGATCTGCAGAAGCCGGCATGGCAGACACAAGCCCCCTCCCACTCTGTCTTTCACTGTGGGGTCCACAGCACAGATGGCCTGACACTGGCCGTGGAGGACTTTCTGCCCTGCCCAGAGCCAGGGAGACGCCATCAAGGGCCAGTGTCCCTGCCATCACGACAGGTGCACCGCTGACTGGAGAGGGCGGTGTCTGGAAGATGGCCGTCCTGGCCATGTTTTATGACAGTGGGACCGCTGGTGAACGTGTTCACTCACTGCATTTTCTTCCCCAGGGCTTTGGCTTCACCGAGCCGCAGCCGCACTGCCTGTAGTTGGGGGTCTGAGCTCCATGGAGGGGTGTCGGAGAAGGGCAGGAGGGAGCGGCAGGGCCCCTGAGCGCCGGCCTCTGTCGAGATCCCTCTCCCGGCTCGCCTTATCCAAGCGCAGCCTCATCGGAGTCCGAGCCCATCTACTCAGCAAGGCTGGGTGGGAAGAAGTCAAATCAACTCGGTGCCAGAGACAATGGAACACGCTGCTGTCCCTTCCTACCAGCTCTGCAGTGAGAGTCCTTCTGCCCCAGGCCGCCCGGCGGGCGCGCGCTCAGCCCAACACCCCGCTCCGATCTAGCTGGCCGTGGGCTGGGCCCGGGTGCGGCCACAGGGAGCGGACGGCTGGCGGATGCTGGCTTCCGCCTGCTGCGTCCTCTCCCAGCCGCCGCGTCCTGGAACCACCTGAGGCCGTGGCATGAGGACCCACGGCTCCCACCTCACTTGAGGAGACGGTCGTGCGAAAGGACCCCTCTCCCTAACACAGTCGCGTGAGAAAGCACCGCAGGGAAGGTAGGAATCTAGGGAACACCGTACTGAAGGTGACATAAACCCTAAAAATACATCGATGAAAATCAAAAGAAAAGAAATGAAAAAAAATCTACATGACAAAAGTGATCCTGATAAAAGAAAGACCAATAAAAGACCGGGAAACATATTGAGTGTAAGCGCAGACAGAGGGCCTGATGTATCCACGCACAGGAAGTCGGCCCAAACGCTCCACTGTGGAGAAGTTCCAACAGAAAAGTGAGCATCAAAGTGCAGGGAGTCCACAGCAGTGGTTCTAAGTGTGCGAAGTACAGTCCCGTGCCGAGCGCAGCTTTAAACACCACTGATCACACGGGGACGTAGCCGACCATCCATGCTCGCTAGCGTGGCTGGAATCCATCCCTTCATACATTCTCACTGTAAGTTTCTATCCGAAATCTGTGAATCCCGGCAGAACGTTAGAGAAAGAGCTTGGTTCCTGATGGAAGAGACAGCATGCCACATGCCCTCCTACCTCGCAGTGTAAACCACTGAGATGCTTCAATAGAGAACCCCAAAGAAATGTGGCAAAGCGTTCGTAGCTCCTCGGAGTGGGTACAAGAATAATCTGTTCCATTATTCTCTCTGTAATTTTATGCTTATTTAAAATGTTTCATAATTAAAATTTAAATAAAAATTCACATGCCTCTTTTTCCAACTAAATTTTCTAAATAAAAGGTTCCCCCCCACACATACCTAAATTTGTCACATTTCTTGACTTTTGATACCTACTTGATTCAGCACATTCTTGGTTATAAGAAAAAGAAATACAATCCGAGCTAGTATTAGTAAGCTAGGAAACCCTGGGGCTCGTCTTTCTGGAAAGTCTATGGAGCTGCCTTCGGGTGTGGTTGGATCTAGGGGCGGTGTGAGGAGCCGCCCTCTCCAGCCTGGTTCTAGTTGCAGCTTCCTTGGCTTCGTTCTCAGGCAGGTCCTCCCTCGGTGTCAAGCAGGTCAACAGCCTCTCCCTCGGGCTTCCTCAGTCGGCAGGACCCTGCGCGTGAACGGCAGCTACCAGCCGCCCCGTGGGCCAGGTTGGCTCTGTGGCGTGAGCTCCTCAGCGATGGTGACCCGAATGCAAATCATCCAGCAAAGCAAAGGACGTTCCTTTGTATTGGGAAAAGGAAACGCATGGCGCGAGCACGCTCCGGCAGCCAGCGTGCGTGAACAAGTCTCTGCAGTTAGGATCAGGGGCCCAGGGACAAGGGTGGACCCAGGCCCAGCAGTGGGCATCCTGCACACAACTCTGGCAAATTGATCCTAGAGATTATAGAGAAATGGAGGATGCTTCCTGGGACAGTGGTGTGTGTGTGTGTGTGTGTGTGCACAAGCATACATTTGTGCACATGTGCACACACATATACTTTGAACATAAGGGCTCATGCATGTGCGTGTTCATGAGCATACATAGTGCATACATGTAGAAATTCACGCATATGCATCAACACATGTTGTGCCTGTACGTATGTCCATGTATGTGCACAATACTTTAAATCATGACTTAAAAAATATGATTTCTAGGGCTGGGAATATGGCTTAGTGGTAAAGTGCTCACCTCGTATACATGAAGCCCTGGGTTTGATTCCTCAGCACCACATATATAGAAAAAAGCCAGAAGTGGGGCTGTGGCTCAAGAGGTAGAGTGCTAGCCTTGAGCAAAAAGAAGCCAGGGACAGTGCTCAGGCCCTGAGTCCAAGACCCGGGACAGGGAAAAAAAACACAAAATGAAAATACGATTTCCAGTCAAATTTATCAACACCAGGTTTATTTTCTTACCTTTTTGATGTTACATGTATATAAAGTTTGCATGTATTTGTACTAGTAATATTGACTGTTATTTATTCCAAAAGATGCAGTAAAAGGTGTGATAAGTATGATAACCAGTTTACTAAGTAGCCATAAAATCGCTGAGTGAATTTTAAGATTTATTTTATTATTCTTTTATACTTCCAGTGTAACCACCAAGGATTTAGAGTCAGGTTGCTGTTTTCAAAAATACCAAGGAATAATTTTTAATGTGTGTTATTATGTTACCGGTTTGATATGAAATTAGGTCCATTTGTTCGAGGTTGCTTTCAGTTTGAGAGTTTGATATTTCTTTCCACTTAAATTTATACTTTTGAGTATATAAAGCATCTGGAAGCTTCAAATAGTCAGGATTCTAGCTTTGTCATCTTCTCCCTTGAGGTCTTTTTATCCCTTTGGTTTTAGGGCTCCAAAAATGGCACATTTTAGATTTCTTACATATGTGCAATTTCTTACGAGAACCTTAGTGTTTGTTAGGACTGTTGGGAGTAGCAAGGCGTTTCCCCAAATGTGACTTGTGAAACATTTTGGGGGGGGGCGGTGCAGTGGCTCACCCCTGTAATCCTACTTACTCAGGAAGCTAAAATTGGGGGCGACTGTGGCTGAAGCCCACACGGGGACAAAACACGCGTGAGACTCCATCTCAGCCTTTAGAAGCCGAGTGCGGTGGTGCACACCTCCCGTCCCAGGAACGTGAAAAGTGTGCAGAGGGAGACCTTGCTGCGGGCCAGCCTGGGCACGAACCCGAGACCCTGTGTGAAAATAGCTAAGGAGCAAAGGGCTGCGGGCATGGTGCAGGCAGTAGAGCACCTGCCTAGCAAGTGCACGACTTCGAGTCCAAAGTCCAATAATGCCAAAGAAGAAGAAAAGAAGAAGAAAAGAAATGAAACAGAAGGCAAAAGAAGCAGCATCGCACTTGCAAGGTGTTCTCAGATAACCAAGTTCCCCCCCCCCCCCCCCCGCGAAGATCCTGATTAACCCGTGACGGAGCAAGGAGCCGTGCGGGAGGAAACCAAGGCACGGAGTGACCGCCTCACTGCGCGGCAGAGACCATCGGGCCTCCGGATGCGTCGTGCCCCGCGCGGCATTCTCTGGACTCAGCGCTCAGGGTCTCCACGTTGGGGTCGGCTTCGTTCAGCCCATTTGAAGCAGAGATTGGAGCCTCGGCCTTCTTGCCGTGAGTCCTAGGCCTTCAAGGATGGGGCCAGCATGACTCGTTGGCTGTGGATCTTTCGGGAAAGGGGACATGTGGGGCCAGCCCCTGGGAGCCTGGGGGCCGTCAGCGCAAGGACTCCGGGGTCCTGGGCTGGATCCGTGGGTTCAGAGCTCACTCAGCCCATCGTGGGCTTGCAGGCACATCGGTGGGCAAGGAGCCTCAACTCTGCTCTCTGCAGGACTCGAGCCCGGGAGGCGTAGGCCAGGCAAGGGCCCTCTGTGCTTGTATCCCGCGTGTTACCTTTACACGCCTGCCTAACACCACACACGTGAGATCTCTGACCAGGTTTACGGTGGATATTATAATAGAACCTATTCAAAAGATGCAGTCTACTCAAGTCTAGGAAAGAACAAATAGGCAGAGAGAAAGTAGGCAGAGGTCATGGTAGTATTTACATATAGTCCAACAAAGGGCTCTGATCGCAGATGTGAGAACCTCTGTGATAAATAGAGTCAAAGACGCTTATTTTCTACAGACCTTGGAAATTAATTGAATATTTGCAAGTCCTCCACGTTACGACACGTACTGTAGATTTCCCCCTCCCCTCAAACACCAGGACCAGTGTATCTATTCAAATATTTTACACGGAAGTCATTTTGCAAGAGTAATCTATCATTGCTTCATTTTAGGAAATGTTGGCTGGGCTGAGGCACAGTGCCAAGAAAAACAGAATAAAATATGAGCTTCACTTAAAATAAAAACTCAATATTGGTTTGTTAACTACACATACCTATGGTGTAACTATAATATGTCAATAACAGGTAGAATTGAGTGAAAGACAAATGGGAAGTGCTATCTTTGAAATTTCTCTGTAAATATGAAGCTATTATTTATAAAATGAAGTTCACTAAGATTATTAAAAGACAAAAAAAAAAAAACAGAAAACTGCCCACAAGGAATAGCCTGGGTCCAAAAGTCTCAGTAGTGAATTGGGCAAAAATGTATACAGCAGACTATTTGCAAGCCTGTTATTCACAAGAGCTTACAAAAACAAGGAAACACTTTTCAACTTATTTTTCAAGGGAAGAATTACCCTGACAACAAAACCAAGCAAAGTAAAGAAAACTACAGAGAACATACGAATGTGTGCATAGAAATCCTCAACAGAATGCCCACAACACCATTCCAGCAACCTGTAAAAACACTTGGCTAAGTAGTATTCATCCCAAGAGTTCAAGGTTGGCTTAACACCCAGAGGGTGATAACAGAGGGAATTAAGCCACAACTGACCTATCTTATGTGATGAATTAAAACATCTAACTAGAGACAATGCTCTCTCCTAATCAAGTGTTCAACCACTAGGAGCAAAAAGCATCTTCCTCAATGAGATGAATCTTCTAGCCAACTTGAAAGTTTGTGGTAACAGACGGAATGCTTCCTCATAAGACCCGGGATCAAGCATAGCTATGCTCTCCTGCCCTTCATCCCCACCCAGAACTGTAAAAGAGGCTCAACCAGGAAGATATGCAACACATGAGTGAGGAGCATGCCCACTAGGGAGGAGAAGGAAAACTTCCCATTTGAAGACAACGCCATCTTTTATGTAGAAAATTCTAGTCAATTTTTTAAATATTGTTAAACCTAGTACTAAGTTTAGGAAGTCCTAAGGCACAAGCAAAGGATACAAAATCAATTGTGTTTCTGTGCATTCTCAGTGACTATTTCAAAAAAGTATATGCAACGAATGGCCAATGTTGCTTTATGAAATTGAAGTTTTTATGCATCAGAGGACAGTTTAAAGAAATTTAGAAGACAACCCATAGAATAGATGAACATACTTATGAATCCCACCTTTACTATGGAAAATGTGTTTATATTATATATTATACAAAGGTTTTATACATATATACAATACAAAGATTAAAAACAGTAACATAGCAATGAAAATAGCCAAATGTAAAAATATAAACTAAGCTAAAATGGGCAAGCAATGTAACAACATTTCTACAAAGAGGTTATACGAGCATCCGGTGAACCCGTGGAAAGATGCCCGTCGTTTCCTGACCACCAGGGAAATAAGAATCTGAGCCACAGTGAGCACGGTTCCCTGGCTCTGATGCCTGTGATCCTCACAAGCACTGTTAAGGATGTGGAAAAACCACAGACCCTGCGCACGCCGTCAGGGCAAATGGTCAGCTTCCTCGTCTCCTGGGAAAACAGCCCGGCAGGTCCCCGGAGTCTCCACGGGGGCTTCACTCAGAACCCGGCTCTTCCACTTCTAGGTGTACCACGCCCGGCAAATTCAAACATGTCCATACAGCACCTACGCTTTAATATTCACAGCATTACCACCCAGAGTCAGCCAGACACAAAAGACAACACCAATGTCCAGCAAATGCCCAGGCAAAACACGGGAAGTCACACAGAGGAATGTGATCTGGCAGCAAAAAGAAATGAAGAGCGGGTGCGCAGGCAGAATGGAGTCATGGAGTCAGGATATCCTGGAGGACTCCTTTCCATGGGCTGCTCCGATCAGGAGGTCCACAGACGGAAAGGAGATCGGTGTGTAGGAATGGAAGCTGGAAAGCGGCACGGAGGAGCCTCAGAGAGCCAACCGCAGAGCGACCTTATGATCCAGCAATTCCACTTGAGCACGTGTGCGGAACAGTGCAACCTGGAATCCGGCGAGGCTGCCCGCACAGCCGTGTCCATGGCTGCCCTGCACACCATGACCAGGGTGTGGGATCCGCCCAGGGGTCCTCGAGGGACGCACCATCAGGGAAATGTAGGCTATAGACGCTAGGGACATTTCCGCATCCGTTAGAAAAAGTAATATTTGTAAAGAAACGGAAGGATGTGGAAAAAAGTCATGTGACATGAAGTCAGTCAGGCCCAGAGAGAAACAGGTATATATTTTCTCTTATATGTGCAAGCTGGAAATAATTTCTAAGTGTAGAGGAGTGTATTATTCAAAAATATGGTACATTCAGAAGGAGAACTCAGATGATGTAATTTCTTAGAAAGGCAAACTCACAGGCTAAGGAGAGGAGGGCAGATACAAGAAAGTGGGAGAGGATGCCATCGTAAAATTCAATTCATATTCTACAAAATTAAGAGAGAACCAAAGGAAGGGGTCGGGTAGGGAGGGATGGAGGGGAATAAGGAAAGGGCTGACATTGATCAAGGTTCATTGTACATATATGGGATGGATAGATAGATGAATGAAAGAGAGATGATAGGTAGATAGAGAGATGATAGATGATAGATACATAGGTAGATAGGTAGATAGATAGATAGATCAAGATTCACTGTTGAATGTTAACTTCTTTGTACAATGAAAATAAAAAGAAAAGCAGGTAGATTAGTCATTGCTAAGACCTTCAGAGGGTGGGGGCCCCGGGGCGGAGGGATATGGAGGGTTACATTTCCTTTAAGGGTGGTGAAAATGGCCCCAGACTGGCTGGGTGGTGTCTGCCCAACTTCATCTCCACGGCACCACTCCAAATCCCTCGCACGCCGCTGTGCCGTGCGTGTTCTGCACGCGAGAGGTTTAGGGCGTGCGAATGACGCCTCTAAAATCCACTGATAAGGGGAGCGAGGTGTGGAGTGTTTGGGAAGTTTCCATAGCGTCTACGCATCTCCCTTGGTAATCTGAACGCTGACAGAACTAGGCAAGAAGCTTAGTTTTGGGAGCGCACACTCCTACGTGGCAGGGAGCCGAGGGAGCCCCGCACGGACCCCGAGGGAGCCCCGCACGGGCCCCCCCGGCAGCCCCCGGACAGCACCGAGCGAGCCTCCTCCTGTCGTTTCCGAGATGGGACGTGTGTCCGCAGGCCGCCTCCAACAGTCAGTAGTTCAGTGAACACATCTCTCTATCAATTATGCATCAGCACGAGGTTAAATGAGAGCAGACTGCAAAAATGCACCCTGTAAAGCTGTATTTCATTTGCACCGAATTTTCTGATTATGCGTGTGCAGGTCATTGTCTATTATTTGCTGGCTACAAATTGTTCATCTTGTTAATAGCACAGTGCATCAATGAAACTACCCAGCTACAATGCCACTGTACTTAAGCTAGAAGAATGAAGTACTAACGAATATTTCTTTCAGCTTGAAGTTTTAACTGAACTGACTCATCTAAACTGAACCACTAATACATGAATATGTCTATATTCAGGGCTTAAATTCTCCCATGTGAAGGGTGAGATGGTGGTTTAAGATGAGTCTTATCAGAAGCTAAGAGTCTTATCACAGCTTGGATTACTGTGGATTTTCTCTCACTTGACGCTAAGCTTCCGGCCTTGACTACTGGTGGGATAATTTAGCCATCCCGGGAGCAGGAACCATGGGACGCCATTGGAAACACCCAGGCTGAAGTACAGATACAGGCGTCAGCGATTTTTAGATCCGACTGTTGCACTCACTTTCCGTGGCCAACGCTAATCGATGCGCAGACGCAGGGATCGAAGCTAACTGTGATGGAGTGCCACCTTATGAAGTAATTGGCTTCATGGATCTGCCCGAATGAGTCATAAAATTATTCATCAATATCCCCAGTCCTGCAGCCGTGAGCAGTTACGTGGTTAGCTCAAGGGACATGCTGGTCAGAAAAGCTTACTGTAGGATTCCTTTGGCAATCCATTAATCATCTTCACCTTAGAAGGGGAAGAGACAAATACCACTGTCACTCTTAAACCAGGGCTAACAAGGCACTAACTTCCCTGCTGATACAGATGCAAAATCCAAATACGTGTGCAATGACTTCCTGCCAAGAAGAGAGGCACTATTTTGTTTTGAAATAAATATTTCCTTCCCTCATCATTTGTTGGTGGCCATAAAAATCCCCATGTGTTTGGTTCAAGCGTGGTCAAATGGGCCTTTTGTCCTGCTTCCTTTGCTTTTCTGCTGGGTGGGGGTCCTTGTGAGAGGAATCTCACCAGCATACATTCCCGAGCCCGCAATGTCCTTCAGTCCCCTGTGGTGCAGGGGCCTTAAGGCAGGAGGAGCCATGGCGTGGAGGCATCGCAGGGCCTTGGCCTGGCTGGTCCAGGAGCTGCTCTGCTCGGCCTAAGAAACCCGAAGCCAGAAGCGTAGCCCGTCAGTGTGAGCCCCGCTGGCATGGTGACAGGCCAAGCCTGGAGCTCAGAAGCCATGGCAACCCCAGAGATGCACCTGCTCCAGAAGAGTTAGGCTTGCGTGTGTGCGCGCACGGGGGGGGGGGGGGTGGGGGGAGGAGGCTTCCTCTTCCTCCTGCTTCAGCTCCATCCCATCTCCATGCTCCCACGGGGGGGGGGGGTCACCCCCATTCCAAGCTGGATCCGATCTCCCTTCGCCTATTCAGGACACACCTCACAGCCACACCCAGAAGTTCTCCAGCAGGCCCCCATCGATGTCCCCCTCAGGTTGCCGAAGCCTGAACCGACAGCCGGGGACGAGCCAGGGGCATGCACTGCAGGAAAGCTTGCACTCGGCCTTGGGCGCTGCCCTTCTTCTGCAGATCCTTACTAGGTTCACATTGCAGAGTGATTTTCTCAGGGCCCGAGAGCCATCATTTTGAAGTGTATTCATCAAGGAAAAGAGGGCCTATCTCCCGGGCTCTGCAGGAGGGGTGGAGGGAGCCTGTCTGCCAAGCGTGGGTTAGCAGCTCCAGGCAGCCTCTGAACAGAACCCCGCCAGCCTCTCGTGCCCCCCCATCTTCCTCTGCCTGCAGACCCCAGCAGGCCAGCAGCCCCATGCCCGTCCTGGGCAGCTCCCTCCCCCTGGCAGCCGTCTCTGCCGCCCCTCCGGCCTATTTAGCCCACTTTGTACAAGTGTTCCAGGCCGACGTTTAAGGCAATTAATCTTAGACTTAGGAAAACCACAAGAAACCTCAGGGAAATGGAAGACAGAAGGAGCAGCCGGAGAGGAGGTTTCGTTTACCGTTCAGCCATCTTCCCTAAGATGGGGGCAGGGCAGCTTGGTTCCGGGCATGGCAGAGGCTGCTGGAGGAAGGAGGTGGCCGGCCACGCGGCCTGTCGCAGCAGCAGCAGCGTACAGGGCCGGCGAGGAAGCTGCAGAGGGACAGGAGGAGATCTCACGAGCTACTCCAGCTGGGGACTTCGGGGTGCGTGAGTCCACCACCACCACGCAAGTCGGTGGTGGCTCAAGCTGTGCCCGAATGACAGCTGTCCAGTTGGGAATTACCTTCAGAAAGACGATGCCTGACTCCAGGAAAGCAGGCCCCGGGACCCCTGCACCCCCACCCCCACCCCAAACGGGAGCAAGAAAGCCTGGCTTGTAACTGTGGAGGAACACTACGAGATGTAGAGGTCAGGAACTGGATGCAAAATGGAATGTAGGGACAGGGGGAAAAAAAACACCCAAACCAGGTCGGATGAAGGACCGAGAATCCTGAGGGACCAGAGCATGCTGGAGGAAGTGAGATGACCCAACAGGGCAGGGAATGGTGGGTGAGCGAGAGGGAAAGGGAGGCCCCGGACGGGGCCGTGTGCCCACTCCACCCTCACACCACAGTGCCGGTGCAACTGTCAGGGGAATTGGGAACCACAGCCAGGACCTGGGTGAGAACCGGTCTCGGCCGGAATGTTCCCGTCGCCCTTCGACCGTGTCCCCAGTTGTCTGGTGGCCCTATCCTCTGGCACAATGTGTGTTTGGATGTACTCGCTGTTGGAGTGATTTACAGCCACCCCGGATCGTCGTGGGCTTCTCTTTGGAACGATTCTGTAGGTTGTCTTACATAGGTCAGAATGATTAGGTTTCGGACACATCATTCTTCAAAATACCTGGCCGGGCCTCGTCCACCAGACTGGCCACCATGGTGGCTCTGTGTGTCCTAGAATTAGGCTCCAGAAAAAGTGGCTGCACTGCCTGCGAGCTATCACCCCAGCCAGCCGCCACCCAGCCAGGACGGGCACAGCCAGGACGGACACAGCACTCCCTTTTCTCTCCCAGATGGTTTTGGTTAAATATTAGCTGCTTCAAAGGAGAGTTCAGTAGGTCTCATGGGCTTGGCCTTCACCCTTTGTGCCACGTTTTCAAATCCTGCCCAGGGGTCTCAGTGGGCAGCTTGCTCACGGTGGTGCGGCTTGGGCAGGCGCAGTCTGAGCTTGCAGAAGAGCCGCTGTCTTGCTGCAGGTTGCTGCGGGGCTCGAGGGCGGGGCAGGCCTCTACGGGGCGGGGCTCGAGGGCGGGGCGGGCCTCTACGGGGCGGGGCTCGAGGGCCGGGCGGGCCTCCACGGGGCGGGGCCGAGGGCAGGGCGGGGCTTGAGGGCGGGGCGGGCCTCTATGGGGCGGGGCTCGAGGGTGGGACGGGCCTCTACGGGGCGGGGTCGAGGGCGGGGCAGGCCTCTACGGGGCGGGGCTCGAGGGCGGGGCGGGCCTCTACGGGGCGGGGCTCGAGGGCGGGGCGGGCCTCTATGGGGCGGGGCTCGAGGGCGGGGCGGGGCTTGAGGGCGGGGCGGGCCTCTATGGGGCGGGGCTCGAGGGTGGGGCAGGCCTCTACGGGGCGGGGCTCGGGGGCGGAGCTCGAGGGCGGGGCGGGCCTCCACGGGGCGGGGCTCGAGGGCGGGGCGGCCTCCACGGGGCGGGGCTCGAGGGCGGGGCGGGGCTCGAGGGCGGGGCGGGCCTCCATGGGGCGGGGCTCGAGGGAAGGGCGGGGCTCGAGGGTGGGGCAGGCCTCTACGGGGCGGGGCTCGGGGGCGGAGCTCGAGGGCGGGGCGGGCCTCCACGGGGCGGGGCTCGAGGGCGGGGCGGCCTCCACGGGGCGGGGCTCGAGGGCGGGGCGGGGCTCGAGGGCGGGGCGGGCCTCCATGGGGCGGAGCTCGAGGGTGGGGCGGGGCTCGAGGGTGGGGCAGGCCTCTACGGGGCGGGGCTCGGGGGCGGAACTCGAGGGTAGGGCGGGCCTCCATGGGGCGGGGCTCGAGGGCGGGGCGGGGCTCGAGGGTGGGGCAGGCCTCTATGGGGCGGGGCTTGGGGGCGGAGCTCGAGGGTGGGGCGGGCCTCCATGGGGCAGAGCTCGAGGGCGGGGCGGGGCTCGAGGGTGGGGCAGGCCTCTACGGGGCGGGGCTCGGGGGCGGAGCTCGAGGGTGGGGCGGGCCTCCATGGGGCGGGGCCGAGGGCAGGGCGGGCCTCCACGGGGCGGGGCTCGAGGGCGGGGCGGGGCTCGAGGGCGGGGCGGGGCTCGAGGGCGGGGCGGCCTCCATGGGGCGGGGCTCGAGGGAAGGGCGGGGCTCGAGGGTGGGGCAGGCCTCTACGGGGCGGGGCTCGGGGGCGGAGCTCGAGGGTGGGGCGGGCCTCCATGGGGCGGAGCTCGAGGGCGGGGCGGGGCTCGAGGGTGGGGCGGGCCTCCACGGGGCGGGGCTCGAGGGCGGGGCTCGAGGGCAGGGCGGGCCTCCGCCAGGGCGATGAAAATCGCTGGCGCGGACCCCTCCTCCTCCCCACGGGGACCCCGCCGCGGGCCCCGCCACGCGACCCACTGCAGGGTGGAGACGGCTCAGGGCAGCCTTGCTGGGCTCTACCCCGTTCCACAACCATAGAAGGCGGGTCTCTCAGGAGGACAACGCCCTTCCCTCCCCAGAGCGCGCCTCTGTGTAACAGGAAGGGGTGGAAGGTCAAGGGCGGACTTAGATAGGACAGGTCAGACAGACATAAGCCCACGTTCCACCACAGACGCAGAATCTGCCATTAAACACCAGCAAGCAGAATGCGAGTGCGTGCAAACACAGACATGCACAGGCACACACAGACACACGTGCACACATGTCCACAGCCCATCCCCACACTGCTGGTGAAGTTGCTCTCCTACAGCTGATTATTATAAAACCAGAACAGTCCCCTTAATGGCTACACACCACATAATACGGTGTAACATCCAAATATAATTTAAATTAAAAAAAACCCTAGCCAATTAACAATAGAGGGAAATTTCTTCACATGATAAGCCCCCGAGTGAATTACTTGATATTATTTTGAAATGTTTCTGGTCATCATCAAGACAAAATGTTTTGCTTATTATTTATAGTGTGAAAATAAGGTTCCCTGGGGCCTTAGATCAAGGATAAAGGAACCAGCCACTAGAACAGCCCCAAGACCTGGAGAGAGGTTGCTCCTCTGTGTCAGTGAGAGCTAGCAGAGAGGTGCTCAGGCACCCAGCGTGGGGATGCACCTGGGGGTCCTAGACACACACCTGTGCACCTGGGCGTCCTAGACACGCACCTGTGCACCTGTGCGTCCTAGACACACACCTGTGCACCTGGGCGTCCTAGACACGCACCTGTGCACCTGGGCGTCCTAGACACGCACCTGTGCACCTGGGCGTCCCCCACACGGCACCCACACACGCAGGACATCCCACACGTCGGACCTGTGCACCTGCCTCCCTACACCGTCACCTCTGGAGGCCCCTCTCCCCAAGAAGCAAACCGTCACCAACTCACACGTGACACAGTAAAACTTGCAGGGCAAGATCTAAGAGACGATTTCCCCATTTTGTGTAGAGACAAAATTCCTGAAATCAATTTGAAAGTAAACAAACCACCAAGGACACACTGATGAAGTTATCTACCGCATGTGTATGGAAAGCGTTGTCAAGTACAAGGTGGCTCAAACAAAGCCGACGCCAAGCGCAGGGATTTCCTATGGCCAAGGCGCACGGCTGATAAGCAGCCAGTGTCTGGAGCACACAGGACAGCGTCCCACCGAGTCAAGAGACCAACAAAACAAACAAGGAGTCGGGGAATAAAGGCGAGATATCATCATGGAGGAAAATCAGGGGAGAGCAAGACACCAACTAACTAGTGACGAAGTCTCTGCCAGTGGAATCCGGGAAGAGGCGCCTTTCGCCCCTCCTTCCTCACGGCAAGGGCAGGAACGCGTCACTGTACCGGGTGGAGATGACTGAAGATTTGGAGCATCGTCGACAGACGGCGGGCAGGACTTGGCACAACTTGGAAATGTCTGCAAGGGTGCCACCACCTCCATCCATTTCCTTCCATCTCTGTGGAGAGAGACAGACAGACAGACAGAGACATAGAGACAGACAGAGAGACGGGGAGGTTTGGAGATGCCCAGGTAGATGAGGAAGGTAAAGTCAGGTCCGCGGGTGGACCCGTGTAATCACGCTGCACGGGAGGCGCCTTACAGACGGCGGCTGTGGGGCGGGCTGTCCCCCTCCTTCGCTGGGCCTCTGCGGCGTGGTGTCAGGACGTGCGCCTGCAGTCTGAAGAGCCCTGGTCTCTCGGTGGTAGTCGTCACGTCTGGGGTCTTGGGGTGGAGGGGGAAAGCCACTCGAGCCAGCGGAACTGACACTTGGCTGCCAACCTGACAGCTCCCCCTCCCTTATCTTCCTCCGAGGAAGCAGCAAAGCAAGAGAAAAGTGCTTTCCCGGTGTTCCAGGGAGGTGAAAGTGTCTGGAGGGTGCAGTGCAGACCTGGCCAAGGGGACAGATGGCTGGAAGCTTCCAGCAAAGTCAGAAAGAGAGGGGAAGCAGGCAGGGAGGAAACATGTCTTGAGATGCCCTCGTTGGGAAAAGGGCTCTCCAAACACGAAGCTTGCAGGGCACTGGTGGCTCACATCTGTCATCCTGGCGACACAGGAAGCTGAGACCCGAGGATCAGATTCAAAGCCCGCCCAGGCCCCGAAGCCCATGAGACTCTTACTTCCAATCAACTCCCCAAAAGTCCAAAGTGAGGCTGTGGACCAAATGGTAAAGCACTAGCCTTGAGCACAAAAGCTCCGGGACAAAGTCCAGGCCCTGAGTTCAGACCCTAGGACCAGTGCGCATGCATGCACGTGTACATACACACACACACACACACACACACACACACACACACACACGGTAATAAATAATCTACAATTGACTGAGACACCCACAGGATCAAGGACCTCAGACACTGCTGGACACCATGTCACTTGGATTTTTCCCCAGCCCAGATCCCAGGGCCAAAGTGCCAGTCCCAGCTTGACACAGATTTCTAATATAAATCTTCATCAAGAGGCCAGCTGGGGTCACGTGACACAGTCCTCACCACTGGGGGGCTTTATATAAAGTGGGGAAGGGGTAGGGAAAAGCAGAGCGTTTTAACGGACGGAACCAAAGTCCACGGCAGAGCCGACTGGGTTTGTTTGTTCATTTTGCTTTCTGTTACGGGGCTCACCTACTGTCGGCCCCTGCCCTCGCCCGCTGCTTCGGAGCCTCCGTGGGGACTGCTTTCATGAAGCTGAGGACAGTCAGAGCCGTTCTAACCAGCCTGAAACTAGAGGAATGGTTTTGATTAATTCCAAACACAACAGTCACAAGACTATCAGCAGCACCCAAAGTCACAGCCCAACTGACACAACCAAAGGTGACTCCTACACCCCACTTTAAATACCCCCGTGTTATCTTTAACCTCCACATTATTAAAACTGTGTGGGGAATCTATTTTTTTTTTAATTCTCATGTGACATTTCAGCAGAACAATGACCTTCTTGCTTTACAGCTATGCAATCATTTGGTGGAGTATGGTGGGTCTTTTCCTCCCCCACTAAGTCAACACTAGAGAGAACGCTGATACAAAGCTCCTTATTCCACTGCCGTTTGAGAGCACGCTCTGCTTTACACATGCACACACGCACTTGTACACATGCATGCATAGGCACATGCACACACACACACACACACACACAAAAGGCTACACTGCAACAACTTTGCATGTCCACATTTCCTTCAGACGGTCTTTCTTCTTGATCTGGGCTCACGTCTCACCTCCAAGGTGAGCCCCCCGAGTCTTGCTAGGCTAAGCTGTGTCGCAGGCCACGTCAGAGCCCATACAGGAACGAAGAGCCGCCAAACAGTTGGCCACGTGTCGCCCAGAGCACAGGTCTCTTTTTCCAAGCCATCTTCATTTGTGAACTAGTTTCCTCCCACACTGCCCCTCAAACAACAGACACAGCAACAGTGGCGTCTTCTCAAGCCAGATAGCAAACTGCCGTGGACAGACAGCTCTGCAGGTGTCCGGGGGCTGCCTGGGGGCGGGGAGGCGGTGACGATGGACCTGAGGGTGGTGGCGACGGCAGGGGTGGGGGCGGGAGTCCTGGAGTGGAGCGGGGCTGACCGCTGGGGGCTCCCGGCTGGGCACGTGGCTCCCTTTGTCCTTTGATCCTCACACCAGCTGCCCGGGCGGGGGGGGGGGCGTCTTCTCCTCCCACACCCCAGCCAATCCTCCCCTTCTCCTCTCCTCTGTGTTCTTTGCTCCATCTTAGGCTTAGAAAGCAGATAGGGCCTGCTCCATCTCAGAGAGTGAAAAAATCACAAATGCTGTCCTCCAGCTGGAATGTTCCGCAAACCCACCGCTTCTTATTCTTCTGGTCAGAACGTGAGGCACCTGCTTTGGGGAGAGTGGGCTGGAGAGAAGGCAGAAGAGGCGTCCAGCCGCCTTGCTCGGGAAGTGCAGGCGCACTTTGAATCCCTCAGACGCTACTTGGGCGCAAAGCCGTTCCAGTCCCTGCCTTTCCCCCTTCGCCCACGTGGACGGCCCCACTCCCAGCGAGCCCTGGGGTAACAGCACTGGTTTCTAAGCCTGTCCGTTGCTGGGTCACCCTTGTGTAGCGTTTCAGAGCCGCCCACGTGAGCCTGCCTGTAGTCCGTACGACGCGTGGCCCCACGGCAGGCGGCCTTGGGAACCCCAGTAGGCCAGGCGCCCCGGAAAGCGCGGATGCCTACAATCACACCGATGTGGGAGGGGTCCGTGCCAACCCCTGTTCCTGAATGTTCACAACCGCGTTGCGTCTGACAGCCCTGGAAGGGAGGTAGCACATCCGCCGAACGAAGGCTAGTTGAGAGGAACTGCTGTACAGGCCATGCCCCGGGGACTCGGGCTTACAAGCTTTTAACACATGCCACAGTTGAGGCAAATCAGGAGGGAATCGTGTTGTGTGTTCAAGACAGTCCCCAGGATTGCACTTCCATTCGTGCGATCGTCTTAGGGATGGCAGTGTTCGCAGTGAGAGGGGAGTTCCGACCCACTGGCCGTCCGGGGTCGCGGGGAAGACCGGATGTGAGCACAGGTGGGCACAGAGGATGGGGGAGAGGACGTGTTCTCGTCCTGGCTGCACCAACTCAGCCTCCTCGTTTGGATTGCTTGCGGCAGTTTCTAAGACGTTATCTTTGTGGAAAACTGAGAAAGTCGTCGCTCCTATTATTTCTTAGAACTATGTGTGCTCCACCACCATCACAAAATAAAAGTTTAATCAAAATGCATTGGCAAGGTTTTTTTTCCCCCACACGGAGATAGATTACCTTTCTTTGTAGACAACAATGGAAAAGCCACAGTGTAGGACTAAGTCAACAGCTTAATCTTATCATTATTACTTTTTGTGATGCTTGGGATCAAACCCAGGGCCTGAGCACACACTAGGCAAGAGTTCAGCCACTGAGCTACATCCCCAGCCCTCAATGGCTTAATCGTTTTAAATCAATTTTTATTAGCATATATTGATTGTATAGTGCGAGGAGTCTTTGTGATATTTCCATACATAGGAAATGTCAAAATGTCTGTGTATTGCTCTATTGAGACTTCTAGAACAAGTACTTGTGAGTAGCCACATATACACATCCATACACACATATGTACCGTCATATATACAGTAATATACATGTCACATACATACATACATTTATATGTACAGTCATATATGCAATAATGTACATGTTACATGCATACATGCATTTATATGTACAGTCATGCATACAATCATCTCTCTACCTCTCTACTTCTCTACCTCTATCTATCTATCTATCTGCATTTTTTTCCCCAATACTAGGATGTCGAACTCAGGGCCTTGTGCTTGCTAGACCTGTGCTCTAACTGTTGAGAGCCATCTCCACACCTTCAGCCCTGTGTTTTGCCGGTGACTTTTGAAGTAAGGTCTCTCTTCCTGCGAGTGCGTGCTTCCGGGGGTCTCCACGCCAGGCTTCCCTCTGTGGAGACGGACTTCAGGACTCTTCTACCTGGGACCATTCTCCTCCCAGTCTCTGCTCCTCCTGCGGTTTTGAGTGACAGGAACCACCTCTGCGCTTCACTGTGGGTTAAAAGGCATCTCAGGATTTTTTTCTGCCTGGGCTGGCCTTGAACTTGGATCCATCTATTCTCAGCCTGTCAGGTAGCCTGTCACTGCTGCTGACATTTTAATCACTGGTGTGGCATTGCTTCATGAGGGTCTCTCTCCTTCTGGATTCTGTTTAGGGCCCAAGACCTGCTTGCTAAGGCTAATTTTAACCAGGCGTCGGAGCCTGTGCCGGAAGGGCGTTGCCCCTTGTGGGTACCATTTGCCTTTTGTTGCAAAGCCTGAGGCTGAGCTAAGGGACCGCTCTAGTGAAACCGCAGGACCTTATGCTTCTCAAACAGGAGAGGCGCCTGCAGGGACCTCGCGGCTGGGACCCGCATCTCCGGCTGGCCTCCCCGAGTCCGGGGAGGATGGAAGCGCGAAGGCTGCAGCTCGATGGTCCGCTCCGTGGGCACCTTGTTGCGACAAGTGGGTGCTGTGTTTGGGGACTCTCCTCGGGCGCGCTGCTCGCACGCTTCCTCCTGCGAGGCTGGGCTCTCGCTCTGCACTCTCAGACCCCACTGGATGCTGAGACTCGGGCTGCCAGGCGAGGCCCTGATTGTCTTTGATGTTTTCAAAGGCGGGGAAGACTGTCATCTTTTCAAGTGGCACTCAGCGCTAGGTAAAGAATGTTTCTGATTTCTGGAGTGCCTACCAGAGGCAATTATGCCCTGATTGACCTGTTTGGCATTAAAGTATCGCTGAATGCTTGCCCCCATATTGGGAAGTGAAGATCTTATTTCTATTCTTCTACTCCATTCTGTCTGTTTGGGGAGTTCACCAGAGTTCTAAACTTTGGGGGATGAAAAGCAGCAGATGGTGGCTGTGTGCTTTTCTCGTGCACAGCTGACATTTTTTAAATCAATATTTTAAGATTAAAGGAAGGAGCACCGAGTCTCGTGTTTACCATCCGGGAAGGAGGAGGAGCCGGTTTACCCGGTGGAAGAGTACCGGCATCTCTGCAGCTCCGGCGAGACCGTGATCTGCTTGAACGGAGGAGGGTGGGGTTTCCGGGGATGACGGCGGTGATGCGGGGGGTGCCCGGCCTGGGGGAAGGGGCAAAGGGGGGTGCACAATAAGGAGGGCTGTCTTCAAACAGCCCCCAGGTCCCCAAAGGGTAAGCCTGCCTTAAAACCAGCATGTGCTTGAACCTTCCCGTCTCCCACGTTGCTCCAGCCTTGCCGCATCCTCGGCTTCTTCACTGCCAACTGGGCCGCTTCCCTGTTTGGTTACTGTTTTCCCTTAAGACTTTTCTTTTTTTAACTTCTAAATGAACAGGGAGATCACGCAGCTTACTAAAACACGGTTGGGGAGGGCAGGACACCACGACGGCCGGCTCCTGCTCCCGGCTGCCGGGGTCCTGAGGCCGAAGGGCCTCTCCTCTCCGCACCTGTGCCTTACAGACAAGCAGCAGCGCTAGCCTCTGGCGGAAGGAGCACATGTCCGCGGCACGCTCGGTCTTCCTCCAGGCCACATTTAAGTCCTTGTACTTCAGATGTAGCTGTAGGCGCGCATCCCAAGCGTTCTGTAACAGGACTGGAAAACGTCCACTCCTTCTGTGGGCCGGACGGAGTTTGCTGGCCCCTGCCGTGTGGAATTCCAGTGCCATCGAGGCCTCTTCTCATCCATTTCCTACTTAGTGCCTGTCTTCGTGGCTTTCGCATTTTATTTTATGGAATTGCGACGTTAGATGCTCTTGTCCACGCTCTCCCTGCATGCGTGTGTTGTAATGTTCAAGGCGCTCTAAAAATTACTCACTTGAGCAATACTGCATTTTAGTTACTTCCCTGTGAATTCAAGAGAAAATCTACCCATGTGGGCAGGCTTCATTTGAGCAGAAAAGCGGGTCCATTCAGTTCCAGCCAGTGACCAGGACTAGAGGAGGGGAAAAAAACCCCACAGTTTTATCTTAACCCATTGTGGTTTCATATTGCATCTGTAGCCAAAGTTATACATGGTTTGACCTGAACACGGAATCCCTCCGTCATTCATTAAATGGTGATCTCTAACGGTGAAACTGGCAGATTCTTTGTGTCCAAATGTTTCCCTACTCAGCTCCACTCTTGATTAGCTGCACATCTGTACAGACCGGTATGTGCATGGTTGCTGCTCAGCAAGTGTTCATCTTCTTCTTCCAGCCTCTCCTATGCTTGATGGAAAAGTCATTTGGATGTGAACTGCTGCTTCTCTGTACATGGAATACACATGCTTGCTATGGTTGCCTTTGAGAGTTCCTGGAGTCTGCGGCATGGTGCTCCTTCAGCCTGCTGAGATGAATTGGCATTTATGCCATCTGTGCTATTTGGGGCTCATTGTGCTCCTGAATGTAGAGGTGCTTATCTTTCAGTTCTGTAACTTTGGAAGCATTAGCTCCCTCGTTATTACTTCTCCTGTGTTCTCTTACTGCCATGCCTGTAATCCTATTAGATATATTTTTGAGCCTTCTTATTTGGTCTTCTTCTGGCTTCTTATTTTTCATCTTTGATTCCCTGCAGTTCTTCTGGGGAAATTACCTAATGTGGGTGGCTTGCCGAGAAGGGAGTCAAATACTTGCCACAAGAACACGGACGATCTAAGCAAGGCTGATCAGAACCTTGTGTTCTATGGTATTTATTAATTTTTACATCCTCAAAGTTTAATATCAAGTTTCTGATTTTAAGAATCACTCAACAGAGGAACAAAAATAGAAGGGAAAACTTCCAACTCTAGCAGAAGTCTGTGGAAAGAAGAAAATAAAGAAATGAAGGCTACTCAACCAGTTTGGTACACCCTAAGAAGAGGAAATTGATGAGAAGAGGAAAGCTTGCGCATACGAATCTAACTTGTGAATACAAACGTTCACATCAGATCCCCAAAAAATCCAACAATGCAGTATTTATCAAAGAAAGATCTAAACCATTCAATCCAAGAAGACTGAAAGTAAAAGATGTTTAAAAGCCACACAGCATAAACACCAGCCAAGAGCAAACTAAGGAAGTTTCATGGGTCAGACATAACAACAGGACGAGGTGGTTCGACAAAAAGGGACGATTATCCCAGGAAAAGAGAGGGTCCACCAGGAAGTTAAAAATGACTGGACTTTGAGTCAAATCCATAAGTTCATAAGACAGAAAATAAATGTTAATAGCAAGCAAAAAGATAATAACACTGAGAAAAGCTGCAGGCCCTCCAACAAATGAATGCCAGCGCAATTAACGCACGTAGAGGGAGCCTGGAAATGTGGCCATTAAGAGCAGAGTCAAGTATGCACCGGGGAGCTTCACGGCTGGAGACTTTGTGTTTGCAGGCATGGTAGAAACACAAAGGGAAGCAAGTGTACTCCAGGCCACAAAGTGAATCTTCACAAATAGAAAAGAACCAGTGATGTGCTGACCCAAAAAGGTTTCATTAATTGTGCGGCTTTACACAGCTAGCACGAGAGTGGAATTCAACTAAAAGATAAATAAAATGATTATCTCCGTGCCTGGGATGTAGTTAACATTGAGTGGTTGTGTGTGGTGGCTATTTCTTGGAGCTAGCCTGGGATGATTCTTCTGTCCTTTTCCTTTTGTGTGCAGCTTCCCCAGGCTTTAGGGTACAGACGAACCAATCAAGCTGTCATTTCCCACCTGAGTTGGAAATTCCAGAAGATTTTCAGTAGCGCACCGTGGGGCAGCTGGCGTGGGCTTTCCTATGAAGACGTTGTTTAATGAGAGGGACCCTCTTCTGATTGAAGGTGCTTCCCTCTGAACAGCACTGACAACTGAACTTCTTCACACTTTCCCACTGTCAGCCCGCACGTCTGATCTCATGTCAGAACCATCCGGAAAGCCGAGATAAAGCTCAGCATGAAAGCTGTCAGGGTGGAATGACTTCTCTGGTTGACTGAAAATGTTCTTCCAGCTTCCTTGGTCTACTGGGAAGGTTTTCTTCCTGGTGCAGATGTCTGCTCCTCCTCGCTTAGAGTCAGGTCGTAGCCCCGCCCCTCCCGCCTGGCTTCTGAGGACTCATCTCTGAGGAGGCTCTTCCCAGACACGGGGCCTACGCAGACCTCTGCTCCCAGCCTCGACCTCACAGAGCCCCGTTACAGCACCATTGCTGTCCCCCTCTGCCAACCTGCCTTCCAACCACTGAGCTGTGAGCGGGCTCCCCTCTCTCCTCTAGGCACAAGAGATGACAAAAAGCCCCTCATTTGTACCCCAGGCAGACGATGGATGCTCCTTTTGAGAGCTGTCGTAAGTTTTGAATGCTGTGTGTAGAGTTCTCTGTTCCTTTTGGTAGAATTTTGGTAGGTGACACCAACCCACCACATTATTAAAGTGATCCTCCTTTGATTTTTATGATTAAAGATGAGACTGGATCTTAAAGACAGAGCAGGAAGCAAATCCAAAATGATGCATATACCCTTCCTTCCAGTATTTTTGGTTTGAGTAATGTAAACATTATGTAGCTAAAAAAGTAATCAACAAAGGTCTCTGACTACCATAGAGATTGTTTGGGCAGCTGAGAAATACATTGTTTCCCATTGCTATAAACAGAATGCTCATTTAGAAGAAAAATGAAGTGCTTACTCTGAAACTACATATCATTAGGCAAATATATTTTCATACGTTTGAATCTGAAATTTTTTTGGTGAAAATTCTGTCCCCAGACAGAAGCCCAGTATGCCTCAATGGTGATTTGTTTGTGGTGTGCCAGCTTGCACAATGGTTGTGCTTCTATTCCCTTGAAACTTGGAGTACAGCCACCCATTGCAAGGAAGTTTCTTGGTTTTCCTGAAACAACGAAACAAGGAACAGTAGAAGCGGCAGAGAAAGAGAGTCAGGTACAGCTGTGAGCTGCGTTTTGTCGGGAGGAGATCAGATGCCTCCGTGGAGCACTTTGTTGGGTGGAGACATCTTGGCTGTCTGGGGGCTGAGAGGGCCACAACGGTGCCGGGTGGAAAGCACCGGGGACGCAAGGCAAAGACGGTTTCTCCAGCGCCGCCAGTTCGCGCCGCCTTCGGGCTGTGCAAGCCTGGGGTGAGATGTAGCAGCTGGGTTTAGGTTTTTGGGGACACTGGGAAGTGTAATTTTAGAGAAGCAGGGAAGGGGTGTGCCCTTCCGTTCTTGCACATCCCTCCAAACAGGACGCCTGGCCCCTGGGAGACCCTGGGAGCCTTCCGAGCGGGGATGACGGGACTGGCATTCGGGGAGCACCGTGGGTCTGCGAAAGCACCTCGACTGTGGGGCGGAAACACCCACTTTCTATCTAGCATTGTTACATGGCTGTAGAAAGAATCATTTCATTTCTGATGGTCACAATTGTTACTTAATAAAGAGCCAATGACACCAGACAGAGTCATTTGGAAGAAAAACAAGATGACACACAGAAGCGTGTCATGCACGCTGGAGATGGTGTGAGCTGTTGGATGGGTTATTTTCAGCTGATGACACTTGGTGTATTTTCTATTTGGTTTCCTTCAACCATTGCAGTTCAGGCTTTCTTTTTTTTTTCTTTAATGTAGCGCTGTTCTTTCCTTTCGGGTATTGAAATGCGAGGGTTGGAGATGAATAACCTACGCTCTCTCTTGGGCACGTTTATTCCACCTCTATTTACTCGTATTTGTTTTTCCTTTTCCTTTACCCCCAATTCACCCAGTGCCACTTGAACGCAATTGAAGTCATAACGGAGAGGCCGGGCTCGCCGGCCGGCCCAGCGCTGCACTCAGGCCCGTGAAGGGCTCCATCGCTCACGCGCCAGGCGGGGAGCACCGGCGCGAGAGAGCAAGCGCCTCACGGAAACTCCACCACACAGCCCTTCAGCCTCCCTCCTCCACACACGGGGAGGACAGAACTCACGTTTCAAACGGTAAACACCCCCGAGAGCAGCCAGGGAAAGAGCCGGAGAGACGTTTACTCTCTTAAGGATAACATTCTTCCTTCCAGTGGCCCAGAAAAGGAAAGCAGGGAACTTGGGGTCCGCCGAGGTGCCGAGCGCCGTCCCTCCACCCTGCCCGCCTGGGGGAGGCACTCGGGGGGCCCCTCCCCCTGCGGAGCGGGGGCCAGGGCTGGGGGTGGCGCGGCCACGTGTGAGGGCCATTCCTTCGCGTCGTCCTCAAGATCGTCCCCATCGTATAGGAGGAGAAACTGAGGCGCGCGGCGGCTCAGGGCCTGGCCGGGATGAGACAGGTGCCTTCCCCTCACCGACGCAGGACGGTTTCCACCGGGGCCTCCGCGAAGCCTGAAGATTTGCACGCAGGCCACCTGCGCTCAAGGAAATCATTGTCTACATTGCTTTCTGGCTTCAAATGACTTTTAAACTTGTTTCCGTGGTATTCCTCTCAATGATCAGCAATGACAATATAACGGGTGTAGGTTTTATTACACTGAAATTGTGGAAAGTCCAAAATTTCCACAAAACACGACATTTCTGGATGCCTTCATTTTTTTTTTTTATCAATTGGTTTAGCATTGAACTAGTTCCTTAAACATAGCTTGAAGAAAGAAAGTCTCCAAGATAGCTTTCATTATAATAACACAAGCTGAAGTTGACATTTTCTTACCATGTGCTAAACATAGGAGAGACGGCATGAGTGTTAGAACGAACTCTTGGAAGTGTGTGGTTGTCTGTTTCCGCCCTGTAAGAGGCCAGGCTGGGGGCGGTAAGCCAGGAGTCCATTCCAGGTGTGCCGACAGCACGTCTACATTCTCGCGGCTCGGCTCTCCTGGGCCGTCCCCGCTGGCCCTGGGGACGGTGTGCTTACAGGACACCCCATCCCAGGGCCAGGAGGTGCCCGGCACTGGCAGTGACACACTGCCTCGTGCTCCCAGTGCCGTGTCCTGCCCCAGCTGAATTTCAGATTCCACGTGCCAAGAGCCTATTGCAGTACACAACCATTCCGGGAAATTGTGGGAGTTTCACGGGCTGAATGAAGCCTTGCAGGGGCCATGGGCCCCAGGAGGTGCAGCTGTACAGCCTGCATCTGGCCCTGGTAACCAGCCCAGCACCTACTTCCTGTCCACCATGAGATGTTCAGCCTCCTCTTCACCCCATGGCCCCCAGGATGCCCGGCCATGACTCATGTAGCCCAGGACGGTGGACAGAACCTCTGAAAAATCCTTCCTCCTTTATGATGCTTTTGTCAGGAATGTTGTCACAGCAACAAGAAAAATAATGAATATAGACCCTCGACCCTAACAAGTAAATTACTCCATGTCTGCAGGATGTTCCATAAATCAGTACTTGATCTCCATTTTCTTATTCTTGCTGAAAGGAAATCACTGTATGCTTTAAAAAAAAAAAAAGTAAGGTGGAAAAAGGGGGATTCGCAGGAATTGGGATTTGAAAATGGGTAGCACTCTCCAGGGACCTTTGATTAGATGTGACGCTGACGTCCCATGAATCCCACTGTAACACAAAGCCACCTGGCAGGTCTGGAAAGTGGCAGAATTACGAGACAGAGATAAAGAATGTCTACTTGGTTGTGACGTAACTATCCTGGGGATTCACCCTGTGTGGGGAGATGGGTAAAGTCACAACCAGTGCATTGGGGCTGAATCTAAAGACTTCCTCTAACTTGGAGGGAGGAGTCATAAATTCGAGAGTGGAAAGTTTAATTTCTAGCACCTGGGAGGAAGGCCGGCAGCAGGCCCACACTGACTTCGCCTGCGCGTCTCTTCCTTTTATTTGCATCTGTGGCGTGGCCAGAGGCTATTTTAAGAAAGGAGAAATAACAGAAGTGCTTGTGGCCTCCCAATCAGCTCCCTGCAATCTTGACACTGCTAATTGCCTTCGCATCTGCCACTGCTGAACTTTCTGGGTGTATTTAGATGAAGCTCTACACACTAGTTAATGAGAATGATTAAAGAAATGACGCTGCTCTGGGCCGGCCTGTCATTGTGTGAGACAGGAAGTCAGCGTGCAAGGAGAAGAGGTAGCTGGGCTCTCTCTATTGGCACCCAGATAACATGCCCCAAATTTCACAACTGTTAGTGGAGCTAAAAGGCTGAAGAATTGCACTTCAAGTGTGAAATAGAGGCTGCGCTGTTTAACACCGCCCGTAGGAAAGCTACATAAATGTGTTAGGGAAGGCGATTTGGGACATGTTGTATCTCATCTCCTAGGAGTCCAGTAACATGGATGGAGGCACCAGGCTGAGCAGGTATCCTAGAGGGCTTTGTCCAGGCCTGAGTCTGCTATGCACCTCTAATGGCAGCAACAGTGACTTCCTCATTGTTTCAGAGTGTACTCCCTCAATTACATGTCTGTCTACTCCAGCAGTACTCTGTGTACTCCAGCAGGCCTTTGCGGGTGGAGGGGGGACCCGAGGAGCATTGCCCTTTGGAGGTGAAGTGCCCTGGGCCCTGTTGAATCTGGAGACGCCCCAGAGGTCCAGGGTGCAGAGCCACAACGCTGATGGTGATTCACCCGGCCCTGGGTGAGCCTGGGCTGCTCTGCCTTTGTGTCTCAGTCTTTACTAACAGTGTACAAAGGCACAGGTAAAAATGTCTGCCCCAGGCATCACCTACCTGGACATGTGGAAGGAAGCACCACCCTCTACGATTGTGGGCATATTCTCTGCCTCGTTTGCACCCTGCAGAAATGGACCAACATCGTATTTCCCGGGAGGCCCCGGAGGACCGGTGAGCTATGGTCTTCCTCTCCATCCTTGCTCAGCCGGCCCAGGCCGTCTGGAAAACACAGACAGCAGAAGGGAACTGAGCTGTCCCTGTGAAGGCTGCAGGGATGCGTGTTCTGGGGACTGGGCTTTGGCTGCGCTCTGGGGAGGAGGCCGAGGCCTGGGAGGTGTGCCCTGGCGTGAAATCCGTGGATCCCTGGGCCTTGCAGGGACTGGCACACCACCACTGCTGTTTGCCCAGCACTCGCCGTGTCACGTGGTTATGACTCCTCCAACCACCACGGGCGGCAGCGTCTCAGGTAGTGACTGCCCAGGGCCCTCTCTGTCCATTGACGGTAGGGCCGTTACATTTATGGCACTCGAATGAAGGCTTAGGGCGTCTTCGTTGTTCAGAGGCAAATCGCCGGTCATTTCTAGACAGATGTATAACTGAAGACATGAGAATCACCGCACTTGGCACCCCTCACCCGGTGCTGTCTGGCCTGCACCAGGAGTCAGCCTAGTGAGGGAACACCTTGTGAACGGCGTTTGCTGCGTCCCTTTGTGGCCTCTGAAAATGGGGGTTCTCCTCCTCAGGCCTAGGGACCAGATAATTCCTTACGTTGGGGGCCTCCTGTATGCTTGAAGACGTTGGACGGTATCACTGCCCTGTGCTCAGTAGATGCCAATAACACCTCTCTCCAAAGTATGACAATCAAGATATAACTCCGAGCTGTCGGCTCCCTGCTGGGCGTAAACGTCCCCCAGTGGAGAGGCGCGTCTCCTTCCCGCTGCCACGCGTGTGGAGAGGATGAGCTCCAAAGGCTGTGGTTTCCCTTCTTAGTTAAAGACTTTTTTATCGCCACGAAGAAAGGCTAAATAGCTAAAGGAAATAACTTGTTCACAACTGTTACCGTTTGCGCGCTCACCCGCGGTCCCCTGGGCGGCATCTGTGCTGAGTGCTGGGAATGGCGGGGTGGCGAATCGGCGTCCTGAAGCCCTGGCGACGGCACCTTGCTTCCAGGGGGTGCTCAGTGGGCTTGTCTCGTCTTGGGCCGACGGAGGTGGCCCCTGGTTACAGCTGAAGGAGAAAGAAGCTATGCAGTCTGCTTGCCGGCAGCCGGGGGAAGCTCCTGGAGCATCTCCTTCTCTCCCGGGGGGGAGTCCCTGCAGTACGAGGGCACGGAGGGCTGGCTGCGGGCCGCACGGGTGACGGAAAGGCCGCCGCCTCTCGGGCACAGGGCTGGCTGCCTCTGCTCCCGGCCCCGTGTCTTCCCGGGGAGGGGCGGCAGAACCACCGCCTTGGGGCCTGCGTCCTCCTCTGCAGATCTGGGTTGAGCGCCATGGGTGGGAGGAAGATGCAAGTCCTTCCTGTCTCTGCTGGCCCTTGCTCAGAACGCACGCAAGGAGGGTTGCAGACGAGGGCACTAATCCTGGCATCTGTGTTCGTCCAGTTAAGTTATGCGACCCAAGGCACAGTTGGTTCTGAAGGGCCGAGAACTGGGGTGGGCATGGAGGTACCACAGGCCTGCGCACGCCAATCCCCCTCATCGCCCGCCTCGGGTCTCCCCGCGTGACATTTGCTCTGTAGAGACAAACGGACTCTTGAAAAACAAGCACTGCCTCTGGTGGTGGAGCGAAGACGCGGGGGGCAGGCTCAGAGCTGGCTGGGAGGGGCCAGCGAGACCTGGGGGGCGGGTGGACCTGAGATCTCCCTCGCGGACAAGGAAAAGGAGGCGGAGACCCCGCCTAACCACCGAGGCATCCGGCCCTGTCCCCAGACCACAGAACTAACTCTCACGGGTGAATACAATCTCCCAGTCATTTCTAAAGTACTCATTGTTCCAAAATTCATCCTTTGAAAAGAAAGATATAGAAAACAACCACACCAAGAGTAAAGGACCGGGCCATAGTTGGTGCACCTTAAACATAGTAATTGTTGAATCTTCATGACAGACCTGTGCACTAACTACTGCTTTTCCTCATTTTGGAGATAGGAACGGAGGCGGCTAAGCGACGTGTCTCAGGTCACAGAGACAGCGAATGACAATGATGGGATGTTCTTGAATACTAGTCTCTGCTTCCCTATGTTGGCTTAGTTTGGCCTGATGGCTGCTCCACTGATGTAAGTCTGGGGTTTAGGTCAACACTGATGGACTGGCAACTGACTAGAAGTCTCTCCTCTCATGTGGCCTATCACAGCTGGTCAGAAAGTCTCTGGAAATCAGGAGGTACATGGAGGAAGCATCCCATATTCACTCAACACGCAATGTTTGCTGCCTGTGCACGCCATGCCCATGGAAACTTGCTTGGGAAGATGGAAGGTGAGGGAGTCAAGCAAGTTAGAGCAGCGTTTTCTGAAGTTCACTTTAATTTCATTGGCAAATCCCCGAGTACACAGGACCAGGGTGCCCCGCCCCCTCCCCGGAGTACACAGGACATGCTCAAATCCCACCGCACCCCCGAGGACACAGGACATGCTCAAATCCCCCGAGGACACAGGACATGCTCAAATCCCACCGCACCCCCGAGGACACAGGACATGCTCAAATCCCCCGAGGACACAGGACATGCTCAAATCCCCCGAGGACACAGGACATGCTCAAATCCCCCGAGGACACAGGACGTGCTCAAATCCCACCGCACCCCCGAGGACACAGGATCCGTGTGCTCCGTGCTCAGATCGCACAAACCCCCTGAGTTTGAGAAAGAAGACCAACTGGTCTGTTGTGTCTCGGTGACAGTGGCCATAGAAATGTCCGGGGAGAGGGGAAAGAGGAGGCAGAGACAGAAACAGAGAGAGACAGAGACAGAGAGAGACACAGAGAGAGACAGAGAGAGAGAAAGACTCCCATGAGTAAAGCACTTGATAGGTTTGGAATCACCTTTATGACAAGTTTAGGGCTTCGAAGTCAAAGCTCCACAGAAAGGAAACAAACCATCTTCATAAAAGTTAACCCACGATTATGCAAAAAAAAGCAACTATAATTACCTGAGAACTAGAAATGAAAAATAGAGGTATTCTTTATTTAGCTGGCTCCACTTAAATAATGCAGCGATGGGAGAGATTTGGTAGAATGTATAATTTAATATAATTGAGTCGGAGAGTTAGAACACTTTATCCACTCTGCTATGTAACGACAGTCCCCGAGCTAGCTGAGGAGGTGGCGGTGCGGCCCGCAGAGGCTCCCAGAGAGCCGGGGAGCCGCGCCCTAGGAGCGAAGGGCGGGCGTGAGATCGGATGAGTGCAAGTCCAGTGAATGCGCTCGCCTGGGCTCTAGCAGAGTGTGGAAGGCCTGTTCCATGTCCCTTCCCAGGGACACTGGGGCTGGCGGAGCCTAGCAAAGCACTGGGCTGGGGCGGGGAGGGGGGAGCCGGGGGGGGGGGAGAGTAACAGCAGGGTGGGAAGAGGGATCGTCGCCATCTGTAAGCGAGCTTGGGAAAGAATCTTCTTTGGAGAAGAGGACTCCGAAGGGTGAGTTCCGTGGCACAGTCTCACGCACGCACGGGGACTTCTGCAGCGGGCGGAGCCGGCTTCGGCTTCGTGATGGGCAGGACGCCCCCCCCCCCCCGCCCGCGTTCTGAGAGGAAGCCGAGTGAGAGGATGGACCGTGCTGGCGTCCTCTGACGGTCAACGCTCAGATCCACCTCAAAATCCATCTCGATTGCATCCAGGAGTTTTCCAGCCACGTTGGACAAAGTTTACCTTTGCCGTGACTTTGCAGATTTGTTACAGCCCACGGTGGGGCACCTCTCCTCCGCCAACAGGCTCGGACGACCGCGTCTGCCGGAACCGCTCCTGGGGGTTACAAACGCTTCCCAGTGGAGGGGCGCCTTGTCTGAAAGGCCCCAGACAATGAGCCAAAGCGCCGAGCGCCGGGGCTGGGGTGCAAGACCTCTCCAGGCCCTGAACCTCACCGCCCCCCAGCCTCTCGGAAAGGAGGGCCGCCAGGGACGCACACATGTTTTACTGCAGACTGAGGATCTCGGGAGACTTGGCAAAGTAGTGTGTGTGTGTGTGTGTGCACGTGCGCTCTACAGGATGCACGCATCTAAGCTGCCACGCCACCAGCACCCAGGGCTCATCAGAGTGCGAGGGTTGAGTGAGTGGCAGCGACGGCAGGCAGGAAGGTGGAGCACCTTAGGGAGCGAAGGGAAGTATGATCGGAGCGAGGCTCTGCCCAGCCCAACGCCACTGCCCCCTCGCCCCACGGTGGGGTCCTGTCCCTCTGGGTGATGGCCACGGGGAGCCCCTGGTCCTGAGAGAGGACCACTGTCCCACTCGCAGTACAAGAAAGCAGTGCTCGGCTGGTGGGTGCCATGTTGCCCTCCTCCCTCAGGGGAGTCCTCCCCCCCCACCTGCCCAGCTCCTCACGCAGGGGAGTCCTCCCCCCCCCAACTGCCCAGGCCCAGGTTCTCTCTCCATCTCGCTGGCTCTCTCTTTTTAATCTTTGGACCCTAATCTCACAGATGCTGGGAGCATAGGTAAGAATATCTGCCCGAGGCAATGCCACGGACTCACCCCTGTAATCCTGGCCACCAGAGAGGCTGAGGGAGGGAGGACTGAAGCTCAAGGATGACCTTGGGAGGAAAGATCTTTGCCAGGCCTTATCTCACACAGCAAGCAGTGGAACAACAGAATTGGATGAGTGGCTCAAGTAGAGCACCTGCCTAGCAAGTTCAAATCCTGGAGCTGCCTAAATAACACCCCCAGAATATTATATGCATCTTTATGTACACATCTATATGTATTCGTGTGTGTGTGTGTGTGTGTGTGTGTGTGTGTGTCTGGATCAGAGAGTGGTCCAGACCTGCATCAAACACTAACATCTCACTCTTTAGAGAAGCATCCTGGTGATCATTTTCCTCACCACATTTTATATTCTTCCTACTTTTTCCTTCACATACAAATCATCACATATGGTTGTATGTGTAATCTATCTCAATCATCCCACACACATACTTGGCGTACACACACACATATAGATATCCATATATATGACGGTATATGCAGTCTTGGCTTGGTTTCCAAGGAGCAGGAAGATGCAGTGGCGGATGGTAGGTGTGGAGGCTCAATGTGTGAACTTAATGTGTTTCTGTTTTGCAGTAGGAAAATCTCACTTGGCTGGAATATAATGAACACAAGTTCAAATGTCATTTGAAAGACCTCTGACCCATCCATATGGTCATAGATAAACCCAGAGAGAAGTGTGCATTAGCCAGGGTGCTCAGGGAAGCAACACTGATAGGAGCTTATGTCTCTACGGTGACTACCTGTTGTATGCCCTTCACCCACATCTCCTCTGCCCCCCATCGACCCCCGTGTGTACGCCTGCATACACGTGTGTGAGTATGTATCCGTTCGTCCATCCGTCTGTCCACTGAGGGATACTGGTTACAAGGAACAGTCTTACCTAGCCACAGTGCTGGCCGGGTAAGTGTGGCGCCCCCCCCACCCCAGGTGAGATGAAGCAAATCAGGAAGGAAATCCACGGGAACCGGTCCACTTCCAGACAGCAGCTTGGCTTTGACTGTCTTCCTACGGATTCACAGGGCCCACCCCCACTGGGCAAGACACTTTCACTCTTCTCAGGCTGCCAGATTGAGATTGAATCACCTCTGCAAGGGGCCTTCTCCAAAATCCCGACGCTAGCCGCCGGTCCTGCAGCCTGGCCAAGGGCGCGCCGAAGCCGCCGTGGAGAACACTGGGAGACGGGCTCACCTGTGCTGGCTGAGGGCTTTGCCCGGCGCTCCACCCAGGGGGACGATCTTTGTCTTCCTTCAGGTAGGGTGCGGTGTGTCCACCCATCCCCTTGCCGCACAGACGTGTCTCCCAACCCTCACCTGACGGCACCCCGTCTCCAGCTCCTTCCCCTTGGTCAGGTACAGATGCAGTCGGCACCCATCTGAGTGGGTTCCACAGGAAGCCGCCCTCCGTGTCCTGGGCACCCACTGTGGCTCAAGCCCTGTGCTTCGTGTGGCCTGGAGCTGTGTGGAGCTTTGGCTCCTGCACCATGGCTGCTTGCTGGTGGCCTCCTGTGTTTCGGGCCTCTCCGCACCCTCGGGAGACGGGTTCGGCCTCTGTCCCTGTTCCCACGGGAGCGGGCGCAGCAGGCTGAGGCTGGGCGCTCGCAGGCGGAACCCCGGGTCTGCGCTCGCTCCTCCTTTTGGAATCCGTCATGAAATCATGGTTCTGACCGGTGGGGCAGGTGAGGCCCGGCTCACGGCGGAGCACCGGTGCAGACGGCCCGCCCTCCCCTCCCTCCCCTCCCTCCCCTCCCCTCCCTGGGGTTCCCTGCCCAGCCCCTCCTCCCCAGGGCCACAGCAGGAGCCTCCAGAGCCAAAGAAGGACATCTGCGGGAGGGAGGATGGCCAGGGCAGCTCAGACGCGGGCGGGCAGGAAGAGCGCTGACCCGGAGCCTGAGATGCAGACAGGTGCTTATTTCTGGCCCCCTTCGCTGTTAGACAGGCCTGCGGCTGGCCCGGGAAGGGCCGTGCCTGCAGGCTGGCGGGAGGCCACACTGGCCCGCCAGGCCTGAGCACGCCAGCAGCCTGCGCATTTTATCTAGGTCAGTTCTCCCACCCACAATGCACTTGGATTTCTCCGGCCCCCGCAGAACCGAATGGAGTCCAACCACCAGTGGGCGCACACCGTTCCCCCACGGCGTGGCCCACCCCGACCCGCCTTCCAGAAACTCCCACTTCCCTCCCCTTCCTCGCTCCCTCCCTCCATGCTTTTGTCTTCGTGGTCTCTTCACTCTGTAATGAAAAAGGAATACCAGCCCAGCCGTGGGTTGCCTGTAATATAAGCTTGTTTTGTTTCCAGCCTTTTTATTATTTAACCTGCCCCCACAGGGAGGTAAACTGATACCCTATCAGGGAAGAGGCAGGCAGGCCGGCCGAACCGCCTGGGGAAGCTGCGGAGGCTCCAGGTTTGGATTTGCTCAGGCTGGAAGATTTAATTTGCCAGACTGCTGGGCCTGTCAAAAGTTTCTGCAGCAACCGCTTGGGTCCTCGTGAAGCCGAGCTGCAGAGGAGGAAGTGAAATCCTGGATCAATTTCTCTGTGTGGAGACCTTAACTGACGTTCAGTTGAGAGAGAGAGAGAGGAAAGAAGACAGGCAGAAGGGAAGGACGGAGCAGTCATGTGTGACCCTGGCACAGACCTCATTAGCCGTGGACTCCGTGCGGTAACTCGGTCGGTCCCCCCAAGATTACGGAACCTCAACTCGACCGTGGGTGGCCATCAGAGGAACCCCGACCCCAGCGTCTCCTACATGATAACCAATGTTCCTCCCAAGGGTCCAAGTCGGGAAAGACAAGGAGCGACAGAGGGGGCCGCCCAGCCCAGACGGAGGCCCAGGGGCGCAGGAAGACCTCGGGAAATGGGCCCCGGGGGACTCTGGAACAGGGCGAGGAGCTGGGGAAACTAAGTCAGTTCCGCACACCAGCTAACAGGACCACAGAGGATGAGCGCGATCCTGGTGAACAGTCAAGGGCTGTTTAAGATGGTGTCGTAGGGAGGCGCAAGCGTGAAGGGTGTTCGCATCCTGCGCATTATTTTTCACAGCGTTTCTTTAGGTCTAAAAGTCTCTCTCTCTAAAGAATTAACTTCAGAAAAGAAAAGTAGCACTCTCTGGAGGTGACCCGAAATCACATCCAGGACTCCTGACCTTGCTTTGCGATTCAGCGATCAAGTTGTAATCACGCACGTGGAAGCCATTGGTGTGCCCTCCAGAGTTGGGACACTGGCGGAGCTGAAATCTCATAAATAAATTACCAAGTGTGTGCCGAGGGAGGGAGGGGAGGGGGGGGGCCCTCTGTTTCCCCGGGTGCGGAGGCCTCTGCTCGCCGGCGTCCTTGATGAGGGCGGCGTCCATGGCGGGGGAAGATGGAAGGTTTGCACGGGTTGTTCCTGTGAGCCTTCAAGAAGGAAGGAGAGGGCAGCTGTGGACGTAGCACGCGGGCATAAAACCTGGCTGGAAGCACGGCGCAAGTGGTAGAGCACCAGCCTACCAAGTGCAAGGCCCCAAGTTCAAACTCCAGTATCACCACGGCCAATAATAAAAATGGTAGCCATTAGTAGTAACATTGTACTGCGTATGTTATGAAGACTGTGGTGATTTGCGGCGGCAGCTGCAGAGCGCTAGTCCGGGCTTCTAGCCTCTAGGTAGGAACAGGCTTAGGCTGTGTGTGTGTGCAAGTGCTAAGCGTGCGGCGGGGCTCATCCACAGTGGCTTTGCTCCAGGGGAATTGGCGTGGTTGCCGACCCGGTGGCTGGAAGGAGGATGGGCTGGGCAGAGGTCCGGGCTCCCGGCGGCCCAGGCCAGGGAAGCTCCAGCACTCTGCCGGGGCAGCCCCGCCGCAGAGACTTCCGCGGTCCCAAGCTGAGAAGCCTGCCTTGCGCGGGACCGGGAGCTCACCTGAACGCGCGTCTTCTCAACGGTTTCTCACGGATGAGCACAAAGCACACGGTGATTTTTCTTTTCCTGGTGCCTGGCTCTCCTACACTTTTCCCCGACACCTGATGACAGTGGAGCTTCCCGCCACTCTGGCAGATTTCACAGCTCCTTTAATTGGGCAGAGGGCCCTGCCAGGTCCGCCCGGGGGAGCAGGAGATGGGGGGAAGTCACATGGCCTCGTGTCCCCGTGAATCACCAGGGCAGGACTTTCCTAGCCACTCCCCACACAGAGGCACCGCAAGTCCTCTGGCACCGGCCCAGGAAGAAATGAAATTCTGGCCCGTGTGACTTTTGCTCTCTGGCACAGTGAGAGGACAGGCTCGTGCTGACGGTGGAGGTGCGCCTGAGCGAGCGGGCGCCGCTCCTTACCGCTGACCCGTGGCAGAAAGCCGGCGGGCTGCGGGATGTGTGCCGGAATTGGAAACCGCAGCGCTCCAAGTGCACCATTCGCCTTGGACTTGCTGGGGATGCCATGGGCACAGAGCCCCAGACCCCTTCACAGCCGGGCCCATGCTTTCTGTGTCTGTTGGACCACGGGGCCCAAATGACTCCCTCCATCCAGCCTGATTAGGGCTGACCTGGAGAGAAGAAGGCCCCACAGAAGGCCTCAGATGGGGGAAGTCCGTGCCAGACAGATAAGACAAATGGGATGTTTTCCCTGGGTCTGTGGAGACCCTTGGTGCTGGTCTGCTGGGTCTGAGGAGAACCTGGTGCTGATCTCTCTGGGTCTGAGGAGAACCTGGTGCTGATCTCCCTGGGTCTGAGGAGAACCTGGTGCTGATCTCTCTGGGTCTGTGGAGACCCCGGTGCTGATCTCTCTGGGTCTGTGGAGACCCTGGTGCTGATCTCTCTGGGTCTGAGGAGAACCTGGTGCTGATCTCCTTGGATCTGAGGAGACCCTGGTGCTGATCTCTCTGGGTCTGAGGAGACCCCGGTGCTGATCTCTCTGGGTCTGTGGAGACCCCGGTGCTGATCTCTCTGGGTCTGAGGAGAACCTGGTGCTGATCTCCTTGGATCTGAGGAGAACCTGGTGCTGATCTCCCTGGGTCTGAGGAGAACCTGGTGCTGATCTCTCTGGGTCTGTGGAGACCCCGGTGCTGATCTCCCTGGGTCTGAGGAGAACCTGGTGCTGATCTCCTTGGGTCTGAGGAGAACCTGGTGCTGATCTCCTTGGGTCTGAGGAGAACCTGGTGCTGATCTCCCTGGGTCTAAGGAGACCCTGGTGCTGATCTCCTTGGATCTGAGGAGAACCTGGTGCTGATCTCCCTGGGTCTGAGGAGAACCTGGTGCTGATCTCTCTGGGTCTGTGGAGACCCCGGTGCTGATCTCCCTGGGTCTGAGGAGAACCTGGTGCTGATCTCCTTGGGTCTGAGGAGAACCTGGTGCTGATCTCCTTGGGTCTGAGGAGAACCTGGTGCTGATCTCTCTGGGTCTGTGGAGACCCTGGTGCTGATCTCTCTGGGTCTGAGGAGACCCTGGTGCTGATCTCCTTGAGTCTGAGGAGACCCCGGTGCTGATCTCTCTGGGTCTGTGGAGACCCCGGTGCTGATCTCTCTGGGTCTGAGGAGAACCTGGTGCTGATCTCCTTGGATCTGAGGAGAACCTGGTGCTGATCTCCCTGGGTCTGAGGAGAACCTGGTGCTGATCTCTCTGGGTCTGTGGAGACCCCGGTGCTGATCTCCCTGGGTCTGAGGAGAACCTGGTGCTGATCTCTCTGGGTCTGAGGAGAACCTGGTGCTGATCTCTCTGGGTCTGTGGAGACCCTGGTGCTGATCTCTCTGGGTCTGAGGAGAACCTGGTGCTGATCTCTCTGGGTCTGTGGAGACCCCGGTGCTGATCTCTCTGGGTCTGTGGAGACCCCGGTGCTGATCTCTCTGGGTCTGTGGAGACCCTGGTGCTGATCTCCCTGGGTCTGAGGAGAACCTGGTGCTGATCTCTCTGGGTCTGTGGAGACCCCGGTGCTGATCTCTCTGGGTCTGTGGAGACCCTGGTGCTGATCTCCCTGGGTCTGAGGAGACCCTGGTGCTGATCTCTCTGGGTCTGTGGAGACCCCGGTGCTGATCTCTCTGGGTCTGTGGAGACCCTGGTGCTGATCTCCGGGTCTGACCATGCCCCCGACAGCTTCACACTGGTGTTTCAGTGGACATACCTCCCCCAGTCTGCAGAGCTCAGCAGATGGGAGATGATGCCTTTAAATGAATGGTGACAAGTCCCCTCCCCGAGGCAGGTGTCCACGGAGCAGGTCAGGGGGGTCAGCTCGGGTCCACGAGATCACAGCACACATGCACCCAGTGCTGACCTGTCCCTTCCCCACATCAGTCTGGCCAGGCATTATTTAATGGTGGGACGGAGCACCTGCCATCTTCTCAGCACACAGAAACAGGACTGTCTGGTTCTATAACAAATATCTGAAGATTCCAGCTGCCAACGGGCATCGATCCATTTCAGAGCTCCATCTCCACATCCGTATGGCTTGCCACCAGGTCTGACGGCGCTGGGACGAAGAGCCTGCTGCTCTGAGCCTCCCTCCCACAGTCCTGCTGCAGAGGAGCCCTTGGCCTCTGCGAGAGACCAGGGCCCCCAGCCTCCAGGGAGTCCCACGGGCTCCCCTCCTGCTCAGCGTCCGCGATGTGGTCCCTTGGAGAAGTCAGAGGGGATACGCGGAGACCCACTGGGCTCCAAGCGTCGTCTCCATCCTTCTCCTCACCTCTCCCGTGTTAAGTCGATGATGTTTAATGAGATCCACATCGCTCGGATAGACTTCACACTGTGACCCAGCAAGCCGACACCAATTTAGCCTTACTAAACACACCTCCGATTTTTTTTAAAGTACTTCATGCCACATAAATGAGACTGCCGTTGAGATAATTGGATCCTTGTGGCTCTTAATTTTTACAGATACACTATTTTGAAAATAAATCATGAACCATCATCATTGAATATGAAAGTCAATTTACATTGAATATACCTCTCTACTTCAGAGCGTGTGGGTGTGTGCGTCTTTAATGGACAGTCGACAGCCAGGAGGCCTCTCTTTGCAGCTGACTGAACCACAAATCTAAAAGACATCAGGTTGTTTCAAAGCAGTCCCATTCCTTGGAATTTCTGGAAGACATCATTTTAGAAATAGATATGCCCAAGTAGTCAACAGGCTGAAGATTGATTGAAACCGTTGTTCTATGAAGCATTTTCTTTTCCCTGGGCATTGCAAGGGTCCATTCTTTCTGCATTTGCTGAGGCTGTGTGAGCATTGAATAGATGGAATATCTCAGTGCTCATTCTATCCAAATGAATGGGCTGCTCCGATGTATAAAGAACCCAACTGCATATTTCAATATAAAGTAAAAATGTGCTTTTCTTTTTCAAAAACAAAATCTCTCTTTTTGCTTCTAAGGTAACATAACCATCAACACAAAGCGAACAGCTGATGCTTAGCATTTGATTTAGAAATGTTCTTGCACTTCCCAGCAAACGATTCCACACCCAGAACCGTGCGGACACAAGTGTTGGCATCGCCGGGTGTCCGACGGCCAGTGAAGCAGGGGTCTTGACAGCAAAGTAAAACAGTGTGTGAGATGTCAGGGAAAAGCGCGGTACCCAGGGCAGAGCGGGAGAGACACGCTGTCCAAAAGAGTGCACAGGCGTTGTCATTACAAGATGTTTCAAAAGCAGGACTCACTGGCAGGGGCGGGGGGGAGGGGGCATGAGGCGGGGGGGGGGGGCAGCGGCGGAGCAGCGCTGAGCCGTGGGGCATTCTTGCCGTCTTCTTCATGGAAGAGGAGCTTCCTTTGGGGGCACTTTAGGGGGCCTTCCTACAATTCCAGAGGAAAAGGAGAAGCATCCTGAGGACGGGCAGAAGTACCACCTTGTCGACATGGCTGCCAGGAAGCCAGCCGCCTGCACGGCCCCAGGCGCACTGGGCCCCCGGTCTGGAGGCTCGAGCAGAGCTGCTTCTCTGGGGCTGCTCTGGCCCTGACGCCACATGGGGCCAGCGTGGCTGCCATCCACCTGCTCCCTGGCGGAGTGTCTCCCGCCTTAGGGAGCTTCCTGAGCCCTCCACGGGCCGAGGAAGTAAGTACACGGGACCTTTCACAGTGGGGGTGGGGCCCACACTTCTCAGCCTTGCAAGCCGCACCGCAGCTGTCACGGTCAGGGACGGCAGGGATCGAGACATGTAACCTTCCTGCTCGCCTGCTCCAGCGCAGAAGAAGAAAACCTCGCCGCCACTGTTCCACAGATGGGCGCCTGCCCGTCCATGCACCCCACCGCGCCAGGGCCGTCGCTGCTGGTGATGTGTGAAGATGGTGGCCCCGGGCCGGGCGCCGTGGCCCCTGTCTGTAATCCCAGGGACTGAGGTGGCAGAAGGAAGAGGCTGATGGTTGGAGGGCAGCCTGGGAAGGAGCAAGAGATCTTCCCTGAGAATCTAAAATGTGAAAGGGCCGAGGGCCCGGCTCACGGACTGCTGAGCACTTGCGTGGCGAGTTAGAGGCCCTGCCTCAGCCCGCAGCACTGCAAGGACATAGGAAACGTGGGCACGCCGGGTCTGCACACCGTGGTCGCGCCGTGTCCTCCACGGAACGGCGGGAGTGCTGTCAGGGCAGGCACGCCCCACGACAGCCAAAATACGGAGGTTCCCTCTTCCGACTCACTGCTGCCTTTCTTGTCCCCCGTCATCAATACCTCTTCCTCCCCTGAGCCCAACTTAGCAGCGGGGCCCCACCGAGGAACCAAGGACAGCAAGGCCTGGCCGTGTACAAGGGGAGAGGGCGCAGAGTTCCACCGGGCGTGGCTCACCCGTCCACGGCACATGCTACCTGCAGGATGAAGTAGAGTCGACCGGATTCTGTACCACGCTTCGTAGATTCTCTCTCTCCTTGGTCTCCTGTCACAGCTGCTTTCCCAGGCCCCCCTGAACCATTGTGAGGACCTGCATGCGAACCCAACCTTGAGTGCCCACAGCCACCGAGAGGAAGGCTCTCTGCTACTCCAACATGGCCACTGGCTGGTCTTCTCTGTACCCAATTCAATGTCCAAGTCCAAATCATTGTTCTTCCTTAAAAAATAATCATTTCCTCGGCTCTCCCTCTGTCCAAATCTCCCACGCCCGACCTTTCCTGTACCTTTCGCTGAAAGGGGAGCTGCGTTCAATGCCAGGGCCCTGCTGGCACGCTGGTGCTGCACGGATGACATTTTCTTTTCAAGTACTGTAGCCGGGAGTCCTCGTGTTTCCTTGTTGCTTGTGCTTCTCCGCAGAGTACCCCACAGCCCGCAAACGCTGCCCCTTATTCTGTGATGTTTGAAAAGGTAACAACAAGCCCTCTGATCGTCTCTGATTGTCAACCTGTCACACGGCCACAGGTTAACCTGTGACAGCTGGTTGGAGAGTAGATGAGAGGCACAAAAGGCCCTGGCCCTGCTTTGTATTAGATTTCCCAGAGACCACTGGAGAAGCTGCCCTGCCTCCTGGAGCCAGAGATCCGAGGGGCGCTCCCGGAGGACGTGGACCTGGAGCTGGGAGGGGTGACGGCCTGCTGGCCGGGTGGGTGGCTGTCATCAGACGACCCCTCCAGGGGCACTCCGTGGGCTGGCCTGGGGGCCTCATTCAGTTTCTTCCCACCGAGAATCGCCGCCTGCTGCCTGGTGGCCGGGAGGAGCCTGCGCTCTCAGCACAGGGCACACAGTGCCGCTCAGGGGCCCGACAGAGGCACCAAGAGGGAGGTGGAAGGAGTCGCTAGCAAGGACGAGAAGACGTGTGGGAGGAGAGCCCCGCACAGCCTACGGGGTAAACTGAGTCCCGAGCTCTTTGTCATCCCGTTTGTCAGAAGCGGAGGCGGCCAGGGGTGGAGTCCGGGCATGGAACTGGAGTCCGCGTGCTGACCAGAAGGCGCTGTGGCTGCTGTCGTCACCGACGGCCGGGGCAGGGGGCAGGGGGCAGGGGGCTGGGAAGGCACCGCAGGCAGGCGGGGGCCTGAGAGGAAGCACGGCGAAGGAAAACACCTCCCCTCGTGCAGAACCCCGCCTGGCCCGGCGCCCCAGCCTCCCGCCAGGCCAGCTGGTGCCTGGGAGCGGAAGGAAGCAAGCCCAGCCCTAACACTGAAGATGGCCACCCCCGAGTGCACTGGAAGACCACACGGGGAGGGCGGTGGTCGGCACACAGGGGGCAGCGCCGGTCTGGCACTGGCAGACGCCGACTTGGTCCGAGAGAGCCGGGTTTCCAGCTGGGAGCTCCCCCCGTGGCTCGAACCCGCTTGGCAGGCCTCCCCCGGCCTTTCCTCCTCCTTCTCCACTCGCTGCCCTGGTCGCTTCATTCTATTGCTCTCTGTGGTGAGCATCTCTCATTACGGCCTGGGTATTACCTACATAACCTTCCCATTGCAGGTGAGGAAACTGGGACATGGAGACCCAGGCCCCCTCACCACCAGACCGCAGCACAGGGCAGTCCAGTGGCCCCAAGGGCTGACTCTGACTCTCTTCTGCGTGCCCTTTTCTGAGGCTGTCGCAGCACTTCTGAAGAGAGGAGCAGTAGGTTGTGGGAAGAAGCTAGGCCTCAGGAAGAGGCCTCTGTGCAGCCCTTGCCTCAGAGACACAGGAGAAGGAAAACCCCACATGCCCTTCCAGCCTGTCTCCAACCAACTACTGACCATGTGCCCGGCGTAACTTCTCAACCCAGGAATAGAGAATGCACGTAGCTCTTGAATCCTCCCGAGGCTCAAGGAGAGAGCGCAATGTAAATGCAGAGATGGGGGTGTCAGGATCAGACTCTGTTTCTGCAGACGGTCTCCAGGGTGGCCCAGTGAGGTCTCACTGTCAACTTTCCTCTGGGCAACCCGTTCCTTGCGGCTCCTCATGCAGGAGGCCGGTCCCCGCACCGACATAATGAAAACGCGAGAGCCCGTTGACGGCTCCGGTAGGAAGTGCCTTCCGCGTAGCGTGTCCCGGTAACACGCTGCCTCCAGTGAGGCAGGTCTGAAGCAGCCACCCGCGGTGGTCACCGGGCTCCGGGCAGCCACACGGGGAGAGCACCGGCTCGCGCGGAAGGTGTTAGCAAACCTGCTGCACAATCAGCGCAGTTTCCCTTGCTCTTCCTCTTCCGTGGAGGCTCTGTTTCCAGCACCGCCTCCTCCACACGCTCTTGCACGTGGGCGAAGCGAGCACGCCACCAGCACACCATGCGTGTTGGCTGAACGAATTGCACTCATTGGGCCGTTTCAAGCAATCTTTCACCGACGGGTCCATCCTCCAGGAACACCGAGGGCCAGCAGCTTATCAAACACAGCACAAGATCCGAAGGAATTCCGGCCTCCCTTTAGGCTTGGTTTTCAAAGTCTTCGCTGCACATAATAACTCTATTTAAACCCACAGCAAATATGAAGAATGGATTCCCCAGATGGGTGGATGGAGTCTTGAGAGGTTGCCAGGGTCTGCTTGTTTGTCAATTAGATCGTGAATAGACAGCATGAAGAAGGAGGAATCCAGCCCTCCTCCCCGAGGTTCCTGGACCAGAATGATCCCCTGGGTTCCATGTTGGGCCTGCCCACATGCCCTCTCCATCTATGAGACATAGCGTAGCCCACGTGCAAGGGGGCTTGGGGGGGGTGTGTGCTCTGTCCTCCCAGCTCACTGATGCCGGGCCAGAGCTGGCCCACTGCCTGATTGTTTTGACCTAGGAGCTGAGGATATTTTGTACACACTTTTTAGACCTCGTCCTTTGAGTACAGCTTTAGGTTTATACGATAGTTGGGCAGGTCTATATGAAGTTCCGCGTACTCATTCCCGTTACCCACGTGTCTGGACACACCCCCCTCCCTAACCCCATCTTACATTAATCACAGTGACTCATTTCCTACATCCGATCGACCATTATAGATGTATTCTTATTAGCCATGACCTAGAGCTCACATTACGGCTTGCTCCTGCTGTATGCTCCGTGGGTTTTGACGAATGTGTGCTGGATAGGTTTACCACCCTTGGACCTTGTGCTTTGCTTACTCAAAAAACAAAACATAGCTCATGTTTTGTGTCGTGTGAAACTCACAGGGAGCCTAGATTTCGGAGCCTCAGACGTCTTAGGTCGCTGCCACCTTGTCTGTTTGCCCCCGGCCCAGGTTTGCTTCTGCCTCTCAGGTGGGCCTGGGTCGCTGTAAGACAGGAAGTACGGCTGGCAAAGCCACAACCCCCGCCTTCCAGGAGCGTTGCGGGCCCCTCCATCAGAGCCCCCTGCTCTGAGCTGTGCTGTGACGATGACTCTTGTGTGCTGAAGACACCCTCTCTAAGTGTGATGGCCGCTCATCGCTCTCTCCAGCCCCCTGGAGACCCTTCTCCCACGTTGCCGGTAGGTCTTTACGGGCTATGAGGTTTCACCGTGAAGCTCTGGCGAGTTTTCCTTGCTCGGTTTCTGGGAGGTCCACCCCAAGCCCTTGGAATGGGGCTGCGTCTTTGTGGACCTGGGCACTGCGAGTCTCCCGGGGCACTGAGACAAAGGCCGGCTGGAGGTGTTAGCACGGCCCTCGGGCTAGGCCTCCGGCAAGCACCCTGGACGGGCACCGAGGCTCAGGGAGGCTCCCGGGCTGGGGATCCTCGCGTGCTCTGTCACACACCTCGGCTAAAGAAGCAAACGCTTCCTGCAGAACTCCACCAGGAAGGGACGGCGGTGTGCCTCCGTGGCGTAGATCCTGGCTGGCTTCCTCCACACCCTCCGCCGCCATGAACCGCAGCCCCATGTGTGGCTTCCTTTCTGAGCTGAGCATGGCCTCCCGGTGAGTGACCAGGGAGCCGCAGGTGGCGTCGGAGCCCTCCCCGTCCTTGAAGGCGGGTGGTGGGATGGCTGTGCCAAAACATGAGCTTCCAAAGCCATGAAATGCTGTGATGCCGTGGGTGTCACGGAGATGGTCCCTCTCCTCCCACGATGCATGGGTGTCACGGAGATGGTCCCTCTCCTCCCACGATGCCGTGGGTGTCACGGAGATGGTCCCTCTCCACCCACGATGCCGTGGGTGTCACGGAGATGGTCCCTCTCCACCCACAATGCCATCGATGTCATGGAGATGGTCCCTCCCCTCCCATGATGCCGTGGGTGTGTTGTGTCACGGTCCCTCCCCTCCCATGATGCCGTGGGTGTTACAGTGATGGTCCCTCTCCTCCCACGATGCCGTGGGTGTCACGGAGATGGTCCCTCTCCTCCCACGATGCCGTGGGTGTCACGGAGATGGTCCCTCTCCTCCCACGATGCATGGGTGTCACGGAGATGGTCCCTCTCCACCCACAATGCCATCGATGTCATGGAGATGGTCCCTCCCTTCCCACGATGCTGTGGGGGTGTTGTTTCATGGTCCCTCCCCTCCCATGATGCCGTGGGTGTGTTGTGTCACAGTCCCTCCCCACACACGATGCTGTGGGTGTCACAGTGATGGTCCCTGTCCACCCACGATGCTGTGGGTGTCACAGTGATGGTCCCTTCCCCACACACAATGCTGTGGGTGTCACAGTGATGGTCCCTGTCCACCCACGATGCTGTGGGTGTCACAGTGATGGTCCTTTCCCCACACACAATGCTGTGGGTGTCACAGTGATGGTCCCTTCCCCACACACAATGCTGTGGGTGTCACAGTGATGGTCCCTGTCCACCCACGATGCTGTGGGTGTCACGGAGATGGCCCCTCTCCCTCCCACGATGCCGTGGGTGTTGCAGTGATGGCCCCCTCCTTCCCATGAGTACTTGGGTGCCCCCCCCCACACCTGCTCCTGCTGTGTGTTCTGAGAGAAGCTCCGGCCTTCCCTGGAATCACTTCATTTCTCTCTTTGAAGTTCCAAGGTAGATATTGTCACCTTCTTGTAGAGACGAGAAAATGAGGCCAAGGAGTTTCAGCACCGGTCCTGAATTCCAAGGTCAGTGCGGCTGAGCCAGAGAGACACAGAGCTGAGCCGGACAGTGAGGTTTGGCTTGCCTGCCTATTTATTCATTTATTATTTTCACTATAGATTAATTTCCAAAGTTTCCAGGAGTCTTGTGGATAAAGAACAACTTTCAGTGGTTTTTATTAAAGCTTTATTTTGACCAAGGGTGACACAGAAAAGAAGTTTCAAATAAGGTTGCGAAGTTCACATTTGAAGAGGTTTGTAAGAGCACGGTAAAAATATAGGGTTTTCTGTTCCAATTAGAACTGAATGCTAGAATGAATCGGTATCAGGTCGCTGTGACCTATAAAACTTGGCTCTCCTCTCTATGAAGCTTTTTTGGTTGTTTTTGCTTTCACTAAAAAGAATGTCTTTTCCTTAAAAAGAAAAGAAAAGGAAAAAAAGCCTGGAGAGTAGAAGGCGGGAGGTGAAGGGGAGCAGCGTCTGGCGTCCCCTCCGTGCCGCGGGCCCCACGCCCCCCCCTTCTTTGAGGCCGGGGGACGGCATGACGAGTCAGTCCTCGGGCCTCTGAGCGTTCCAGCGTGAGCGCCCCGGGCCCCGACGCGTCCCCAGAGGAGCGGAAAGAGGGGCTCCGGCCGCCACGCTCCCCGACCCAGGCCACGCGGCTGGGTGTGGGAGGGCATTTACTCTCTCAAGATTTCTAAGCTACCTTGAATGATTGACTTGCCTCTTACCGAGGCTGGGAGAACCGTTGTTGTTAACGTTCAAGCAAACCTACGCGGGCGGGCGCTGCTTCTCAGGAGCGCCCCAAGGTCAGGCCCCAAGGTCAGTCCCCGAGGGCCCCCGGGTCTGCACGAGGCCCAGCTCCTCGGGCTTTGTGGCTTTGCCAGCCGTAGCCCCGCGTGTCCTTCGGGCAGGTGTGGGGCAGGAGAACCAGCGGAGACCACACTGAGTGCTCTCGGCATGTTCTTTTCTACTCTTCACCATCTTTAAGTAGGGGTACGCACGGTTAACCATTCCACCAATCCGTTTATAAGTACAATGCATCCTGATTGATATCAGCCTGTGTATCACTCTGCTATCTCTCCCAACCCAAGAGACCACGCTAATTTGCGTTTGTTTTTCTGTGCCTATATTTCTCTCCTTGAGAAAATGGTCCAGTATTTTGTCTATCTTATTATTCAAACACTTGCCAAAATACATCTAAACCTGGCCTACGTTCATCCATTTTCCTTCAGACACGGGGAACACTTGCCGTCTGTGTGCTCAGCTCGTTATTATGGCTCCGGCAATTTTCCCGTCACGATGTCTTTCTGTAATTATATCTGTTTTGCTCTCTTTTTCTTGGAAATACTACAATTCTTCGCAAAGCCTTCGTATCCGGAGCCGTCCAAGTGCGATGTCATCTCTTCTGCTTCTTTCCCACGCCGTGCAAGAGCCGCTCGGGATGGCAACAGCTTGCGGTGCCCTGCTGAGTATCTCAGTGGAGAGCTGAGGGAGACTGATGGCCACCGATGCCCACCAGAGCCATGGCAAACCCCAACTTCCTGCTCGAGTGAGGGTGAGCCCCACAAGCTCTCAGTGTGACTTGCATTCTTTTAAATTAGAATCAATTAGGTGTGCAAGGGGGAGGTGTGCAATTTTTTTTTTTTTTTTGGCCAGTCCTGGGCCTTGGACTCGGGGCCTGAGCACTGTCCCTGGCTTCTTTTTGCTCAAGGCTAGCACTCTGCCACCTGAGCCACAGCGCCCCCTTCTGGCCGTTTTCCATGTATGTGGTGCTGGGGAATCGAACCCAGAGCTTCATGTGTAGGAGGCGAGCGCTCTTGCCACTAGGCCATATTCCCGGCCCGGGTGTGTGCGTTTTGACATGTCCACATATGCACACAATGCACCTCAACCAGACCCACCCTGTATCACCCTCCCTCCTCTCCTCCCATCCCGAACCGGTCTCCACAAGTTCCATTGTCCCCTCTTCATGCATGGACATCAAGGGTCTCACCCTTCTTCCCCCCTCCCTTGTGCCTTCTGTCTCTCACAAGTCTCCACTCCCAAGAAAGGACCTGTTCCACACGCTTGTCGTCTGCTTTTTACCTGCATGTGAACTGCTCAAAGGGGTTTCCCATGCTATTTCACACGTGGATTCCATTCTTCCACCCCTGCTACTGCTGCTGACTCTTCCAGAAGGTTCCTCATGGCACCTCACACACGCATCCACTGTACTTCAATAAAATGGACGCCCGCCTACTTCTCACTTCCTCTCTCTCTGATTCTCCAAGCCAGGAGAAGAGTGGCTCACTGCTCCGCATGCTCCCTCTGGGACAGGCTACCGTGGTGGAGGCCTGGAGCCACTGGACCGGCTAACCACGGAATATGATCTCTGAAACCATGAGCCCAGACAAACCTTTATTACAGAGTCAATCGCAAGTCAACGACCTCCGTTCTCTCGTCACGGTGTCAGAACGCTCACGGGCATGCTAGGTTTAATAGAATAGCAGACAGATAATATCCTTACACTAAATAAATATGACACACAAATCATAACCTATCACTCTCCTTCACTCTGAATATTTTTCAAACATTTCTAAAAACCAGGCACTTTTCAATGCAAAAATGTGCACTCTTCGGGGGAAAGGCATTGATAAGAAGGACACACAAGTTATAGAGTGTGCTAGGAGGAATGACGTAGGAAGGAACAGTTCAGGGACTCCATGAGGGAGACTGCACCAGCCAGCGAGCATCCATGACAGAGTTTGTGGGGTATGGACCTGTGCTTCTCACCTCGTGGGGTATGGACCTGTGCCCTTCACCTCGTGGGGTATGGACCTGTGCCCTTCACCTCGTGGGGTATGGACCTGTGCCCTTCACCTCGTGGGGTATGGACCTGTGCCCTTCACCTCGTGGGGTATCGGCCTATACTCTTTTCTGTTCTAGTTTTAGTTATTAGCATTCAGAGTCTAACACCAACTGCCTACTTGTATTTAGGTGTAAATTTGCATTTTGTTCCAACTGGTCATGTCTGAGATTTTCTAGTTTGAGACCACATCACATCAACACCCTTGTGGCAGAATGGTTGCGGTTCCACGAGACCTCACTACCTCTGGATTGTCAACTGCCTTCGTGCCAGAGAGACAGCTTCCCTTCCCAGATCACCACACCACAGCCTTCACGCCAGGAGAGAGACGCGGCTGCTCCTTGATCAGTGTAGATGGGGTTCTGGGAGAGTACCCCCCGCCCCGCGCGCACACACACACTAGAACATCCATCAGTCACCTTCAGTGACTTTCCAAGCTCCACCACCACCTCAGCACTCCCCGGGGGTCACGCTCAAGCGGTCCACAGTCCACAGCACACACGCCAGCCTCTCTACTCAGATCCGGTCCCCAAGCCCAAAGGGATTTCTGCGTTGTAGGTCTGGATGCTCCCACGAGCCCTTTGGTCCCCCGGTGTTGCCTGGGATGATTTGATTTGAGGGTGCGGTGAACCCACAGGCACGCGGTGTCAGGCGTCCCTGTTCCCCGCAGGAAGCCCAGGAGTCACAGTCACACGTGGTCCCGATCCCGGGAACCTGGCACTGTCACCTGCTGAGGCGAAGGGCCTCTGCCTACGTGGCTGAGGTGGGGCTCTGGGGATGAGGAAAGGAGGCCCGCTCATCCGGTGGACTCACTGTGCCCCCCCGGTCCTCGAAGGGGAGGGGAAGAGGCAGCAAGGGGTGTGAGGGGAAAACAGGAGGTCATTCAGTACAGTGAGTGCCGCCGCCGGCCCGGAGGGCGGGCCTCGACCTCGGCTGTGTGGACTCCCAGGCTGGAGAAGGTAACCGGGTGGAATCGCCCATCCCCTCCGGGGTTGTACCCCAGACGGGCAGAGCACCCGCTTTGTGCAGTTTAGAGGGGTGGGGAGGGGAGCAGCTCGTCCCCGAGACGCCGAAGCCCCATCAGGAGCCCTCCGGCTCCCCTCCGGCTGAGCCAGGGCCGCGGAGGGGGACCTGGGAGGACCTGACCGCCGCTCCGGCCCCGGCGGCGTCTCCTCCTGCGGGGCCTGCGCACCCCGCACCCCACGGAGCACGGGCTCGGGTCTGCCCTGCGGCCTCTGTGACCGGCTCCCAGGCACGGCCCGGGCTCGCCCCGGCTCTCGCTAGGCGACGCCGCGATCAGCGGTGGCCCACGCGGGGCTCAGGGAGAGGCGCTGGGACACAGTGTGGCCCCACGGCGGGAGGCAGACACGGGATGGCGTCTCACAGCGCAGTTGGCAAATTTGCTGTGGTGCCTGAATCTCTTCTGGTGTTGGAGCTTCTTTCTCGGGGGAGAGCCCATCCAGCTGGGAATCTGCATTTCGACAATCTTCCCCAAGCCCTGGGAAATCGGGCACCTGGAAAGGCAGGGAGGGGCCTGGCGCAGTCTTGGTGACGTGGGGTGCCCTGTGCTGAAAGGGAAAGGTATCGTCGAGCCCAAGGGGCCGGTTTCCACTCATCCTCTGTGCACCTGGGACGGCACGGCTGACTTTCTCAGGCTTGTGTGGGAACCAGTCCGGGAATCCCATGAGCTCCACGGGAAACCGTGCCACGTGGGCTCTCTGGGGACAGCAGCACGGGAAGGACGGGGCCCCGAGCCCTGTGTTCTCTGCGGGGACGCCTTGTTTCCTTGGAAGAGTTCCGCACGTGTGCTCCCTGGTCCTCCTCCGCCTCAGGGCCGGCCGTCGGTGCTGAGGCCACCTGCTAAGCCGGGAGGTCGGGTGTTGGCTGGGCGTGGCCCCTGGAGAGGTGGGGACAGGCCGCCCTCTCCCCGGACCCCTCCAGGAGGGCTCCCGGCAGGACCAGACCCCGCACGGCAGCTGCCCTGCGCTGCCGGCCGCCCTTCGCCTTCTGCAGAGGAGCCGGCACATCGCCAGGCAGGCCAGCCTTCCCCCAGCCCGAGCACTGTAATCAGATGTCCTTTCTCTTCAAGAGATAACCTTTGGTGACAGGAGAGTTGCACACCAGCTGTATGGCAGGGATTAAATCTTCGTGCTAGAAGAATGATTTATACTCCAATAAAGCCAAACAAAACCTAATTGGAAAGGATGAGACCACCAAAAATTATGTTCACGCTGAAAAACAGAAGAGAACTAATTACCCCAGTGCAGTGTTCCATTTGTGTATAATTCTACACTCAATTAGTATTCCGTTTAATTGTACAATTAATGAACATATAAATTAAATTCATAGTTTATTTCTACCACTAAATTACTTACTTGAATTGCCTCTTTGGAAAAAAAAATAAGCAACTCTACGCACACATTATTAAAATGACTTGGTAGCGTACATTCTGGGCACGCCTTAATTGTAAAACAATCGCTCCAGTGTTATGGCTGGGACACGGCTTGCGTTATAGGGAGCTGAATAATTTAATTTCCTCTTATTGACGGAACAGGTAATAGTTTCACTGACTAACGGACGACCCTCCTGGCGGATTTCAAGACGTGCACTGGCAGACGCGTGCCGCTCAAGGCACGGACGGGAGAGCCGCGTTCGAGCAGACAAGGACGCCCGCGTGCCCTGCCCTACGCAAGGTCAGCGCTGGCCCGGCCCTCACGGGCCCCGAGTCCAGAAAGAGAGCGTCACCGCGGAGCTCAGCGGCGGCTCTGGTGTCCCTGGTCCCCCCGCAGAGCCCCTGCCTGGGAGCCCCTGGAAGTACTGAGTGATCAGCACTCACCCCTGCTCCACGGGGGCCTCTCCGCCTCCGTCGCGGCCTCTGGGAGCCGCCCGTGCCGCCACCATGTCCACGCACGGGGAGAGGGCTCCCGTCCCGTCCCCAAGCCCTTGATACTCACCAGGGATGCCCGCTACTAGGAGGGGGCGGGGGGGGGTCTTTGTCCTCTGGGATGCAGAATGCAGCGAGATGGCTGAGTCCACCTGTCCTGCTTTGCAGCTCCTTCCGGTCCCCCCCCCGCCCCCCGCTCCAGGCCATCTCCCCTGAACCCAGGCGCATGCCAGGCCCTGCCTCAGCGACACGGCGGGGATGAGGGGGCGCTCCACCCTTTGGAGGTGGGTTCTGACCCTGCGGCCTGGCCTGCTCATGCTGCTCTTTCTCCCGTGTTGAGCTTACATCTTAATGCATGAGATCAAAGCCTTGCTCGAGCTCACAGTGCGACTGTGCCCACCGGGGGGCTGGGGTAGAATTCCATCCGCACCTCCTGGGCGTGTTGTAACCTCAGACACCGCCCTCAGCCCGCGCCCCCACCGTCTCCTCCCCGGTGTTTGGGACGCTGGGGCGGGGAGGGGAGAGGCAGCGAGTAGGGCTGGTGGCTTCCCTGGAGGGATGAAGAGCCCGTGTTGGAAGGACTTCCGAAGGCCGCTCCGTTGTCATAGCACGGTTCCCCCCCACCCACGTTACACCTCAATGATATCAAAGTGCACAGGGCCGGCTGACTGACCTGACCCATGCCAGCCACCTGAGACCAGTGAGGGAGGGAGGAGGCGGGGTGGGGGAGCTCTCTCCCGGGTTTTCAGGGCAGTTGTGGAATTGATTGGGTCTGTTGCTAAGGTGTGAACAGATGGAGCCACGTGCTGTCCATGGAAACAGTAGCCCCGACTGTGACAGCTCACACACCGGTGTGTGGGGGCACGGCTTACTGAGGCTGGGAGGAACGGCTCTGCTGTGTGCGGGTGCACGCGTCAGAGCACACCCTGCCCAGGACGAGGTCACGTTGCACGCTCGGCGTGGCCCCCGTGAGCGAGGAGGGAGCGGAGGCGCTTCTCTTCCACAGCGGGCTTTTCTGAGCGCAGTGGTGCTCGCGGAGCCAACGGGGGCGTCTGGGCTGGGCGAGCTGTTCCCGGGCTTGCGAATGTCCCCGCCTGCCGCCTGCCCGCCCGGGGCTGGCTAAGGGCTCCCATCCGTCGCAGTCCCCTCCTTCAGGGGCCTGGGGGAGGGGGCCGGGGGCGGGGCCTCGGGCATCGCCTCCCCTCTTGTTCTCCCCTCACAAATCCTTCACCAAGGCACACGGTGGGCCCCGCGGGGGCCGGGAAGCTGGCGGTAGGCTTTTCCCTCCGAGGGGCAGAGGGAGCATTTATCATCGCCATTTTCCCGAGTTACACGGTCGATGGCAGGGAGGTGAGGGGCGCCTGGGGCCCCCGGGCCGAGGTGGACGTGTCGTGGACTGCGGGCTCGTGGCCTGGAGACTCTGGTGGCACCCAGGATGCAGTTTATCTCCCGGGCAGTCAGTCCTGAGCCCTGAATGCCCGCGCCTTCAACCCTCAACAGCCGGCCGGCTCGGCGCTAGTTCCCTCCTGTTATTAGCCGCTTCTTAATAACCCCCAGGTCAGGGGTGTTATTGACGCTCCAGCTTAATTCAAATTATAATGGGATAAATCATCCGGGTCTGCAGTCCTTGTGTATTGGATTTTGTGTGATCCATTTAATTTAGGCCCTCCCACCCCTGCAGGTGGAGGCCTATTGGAAATCCGTCTCTTTATCCTCTCCTGACCTAATTTATGTTTTCCCCTTTCTCTTCTCCACCTACCTTATTGCAGCCTTAGCCTCTGTGGCTCTGTAAGGCGGGTCTGAGGAGATTAACTTTTTTATTGCTTTATTTGGATCCTATCAAAGCCAAGCAGATGCATTCGCAGCCTTTGCACCTCCCGCTCTCCAGACTCTTCATTGTGACCAGAGATACAAATTCACATCGGCCACATAAACAGTTCCTAAGCATGTATTTAGGGCTTTCAAAGCGTGCTCGGAACAGGATGCTCGCTCAGGGATGCAGGAAGAATGCGAGCACGGACATTGGGCCCTAGTAACACATCCCTGAACTGGCGGCCATGGTCCCTGGGCAGTGAAGGAAGAGCTGGAGGGAGCTGCGAAGGCCCCAGGGGAGCCCCCGGGGGAGGGCTGAGGGCAAGGGGGAGGGGGGTGGCCATCATAGGCGCTGAGCTGACCAAGGCCTTGAAGGCCCGGCTTTGTTTGGAAGTTGGGAAGTCCACGGGGATGGGATTTCTTGGAAGATGGAGCCACCATGGTTCCGAGATGGAAAATGAAGGCAGAGGAGGCCCTTACAGAAATGCCTTCAGCGGGTACAAGCCAGGGGGCAGGACGCTGGTCGACGGTGTATGAAACGGACTCCAGCCAGAGCAGAGATTTTTTTTCGGCCTTCAGAAGGTGTTGGATGATCTCAGCTGGTCCCATCACGGTGGTGGATTATCGCCGGAATCCGTTCCCCGAGCCCTTCCTCAGAAATGTGGGAATCGAAGAAAGGCACGTTAGGAGCTTCTTCTAGAGTACAATTTGAGATGATCAAGACGTCTGGGCGCTTGATGTCTGTGGAGAGCAAATGGATGGGAAGGGGCTCTGCACGAGTCCCAAGTACCTGTCCTCCATCACTGATGACGCGCAAGCGCACAGCGGATTGGGCCAGGCCCATCGCTGGACCCATGCCAGTTTTTGCTGACTTCCACCGTTTAATTGCAGGCAATTAGTGTGACTGGCAGTCCTAATTAAGCCCTTACCTGCTCAGCTCCTTCCCCTGGCACCGCGGCAACTCACCTCCCGCCCCATCTTTGATCTCTTTGATTCGGCGCTCTCTACTCAGGCTGCTTCTGGCCTCTTCCAAACCCCGTCACCTAACGCGCGTTGTCGTCCCTCGTGCCTAATGATTCCGACGCGGGTGCGAGGTGCTCCCGGAAGCAGAGGCGGCTGCGGTGTGCGGCGGCGTGGGAGGCGCGCGTGGGCAGGGCCGGCGGTGGCTCCCAGCAGCCGCGGATTTCCTCTTCCAAGCCAATAACTATTGGTGTTTAGCTGCCTATCATCCCGAGCATAATCCTGCCCTTTCCACATCTTAAAAAAAGAGGTGCTATTTTTTTTTTCTTGAACCTTTCAATGTTCTTACAGAAAGTAGATTTTCTGGAAGGGATTAATGGAGGAAAAAAGTTACTTAGAATTTTTTTTAATATCTGAAGATTTATGACTTCTCTAATGGACTGTACTTTTTGCAAAACAATGGAAAGTTAAATCTTATAGAACTTCATGTGAGCAGTGCGATATCTGAGCGTGTTCCCAGAGCTCGGTCCCCAGTGCCACAGTGTTGGGAGTGGACCATTGACGAGGGAGGAGATGGGCCATGTGCATGGGTTAAGGATTTTATCATTTCTGTGGATGGGTTCCTGGTAAAAAGATGTGTTTTCCCCTTCCCTTTCTCTCCTGGCCTCCTGCCTCCTGCCTTCCTCCTGGGATGGAGATTCTACCAGACAAATGTTCCTTGTCCTCAGGCCTTCCTGCCTCAAGGACTGCCAGAGATAAGTCCATTCCTCCTGAACTACTTGGTTTGGTTATTCTGTGATAGCATCACTACACAGAGTGAAGGAAGAAGGAAGGGAGTGAGAAGAGAAGGGAAGGAAAAGGAAAGGAAGGGAGGAAAGAGAAGGAGGGAAGGAAAAGAGGAAGGAAGGAAAGGAAAGAGGAAGGAAGGAAAGAAGGAAGGAAGGAAGGAAGGAAGGAAGGAAGGAAGGAAGGAAGGAAGGAAGGAAGGAAGGAAGGGAGGGAGGAAGGGAGGGAGGGAGGGAGGGAAGGAGGGAGAAAAGGATGAAGAAAGGAAGGGAGGAAGGAAGGGAGAAAGGAAGGAAGGAAGGAAGGAAGGAAGGAAGGAAGGAAGGAAGGAAGGAAGGAAGGAAAGAGGGAAAGAAGGAAAGAAAGAAAGAGAGTTGGGAAAAGCTTACAACCATGCTCACCCACTTCTTTATCCACTGGATCACCAGCACGTGTGTCTAGTATCGTCAGTACGGCTCCCTGCACAGGCATGCCGGGTCAGGAGCAAACCCTCCTCACTGCAAGGCTAAGGCTCAGAGCCTGGATGTCAGCACCGGTCTGTGGAGCTGTCACCCAGCATTTCCTGCTACGTAGGGATTTGATCTGTTTCCATACTCCCAGAAATCCAGGGCGCTAGGAAGATTCGTATTTGGATGCGGCTTCCATCTTGACCTACGGTGAAACGCGTTGTGTGGTGAGGGGCAGAGGGGGGGCGGAGGGAAGGCTGGGCTGGGGGTTTCAGGGGGGCGGAGGGAAGGCTGGGCTGGGGGTTTCGGGGGGGGCGGAGGGAAGGCTGGGCTGGGGGTTTCAGAGGGGGGCGGAGGGAAGGCTGGGCTGGGGGTTTCTGTGACGCTGGAAGCGGCTCAGCGCATCTCACTGCCGCGCAGCGTGGAGCGGCCAGCTGCACCGCGGGCGCCTTCCGAGTGTTTGCCGTGCATGCTGCAGTCCCGGCCAGCGCGTTCATTCATCTCCACACCTTCGCGTCCTGCACAGTTCTATTGGCTTTGACGGACACTTCCAGGGGCCTGACGTCTGCTGCCTTCTGCTCAATAGAAGGAAAATAAAAAGGGAGTATTTACTCCCAGCGGGGCACTGCTTATGGCTCTGCCTAGGCCAGGAAGCAGGCCCAGCCCCCAACCCTGAGCATCCCGTGAGAGGGTGCACCCTGTCCAGGTAGCCCGGTAGAAGGCCGGGTGTCGGCCAGGGCCCCTGAGGGTCGGAGTCTGAGAAGTCGTGAGCGTACGTGAGCCCAGGACACAGCCGGAACACTTGTCCTGCCGTGGAAAAGTTCCATGGCCTCACGCAGGATCTCAAAGAGACCTCACGTCGTGCTGATGGGAACCGAGTGTGCACGCATGCAGCACCTACTGCGCGCGGGCGCCATGCAGACGGCCGACCTCCCTGCGGCCTCACCGACCTCCAGGTGTCACAGGTCGGGTCAAGAAGAGCAAGGTGCGGAGACCTGGGGCGTCTTAAGCCCCGTGTGCGTCAGACTCCAGATCGGTGCCCCAGATGGCGCCCCGCGGCCCTCCCCGCCCCTGCCGCGGGTTTGGGTCTGGAAACCTCAGACCCTGCGGTACCTGAGGTCTTCACGGGCACCTTGCCTTCCCCTAAGATCGGCTCTCTTGCCCTGGGACCACAGTTTCCCGCCTCGTGCAGGCTGGACCTGAGATGAGGAGGGCAACAGGTGGGCTGTGTTCCATACATGCGCATGCTGAACACGTCCACGACTGCTGGCACAGTCTACACATCCGAACCACGGAGGAAAGCAGGAATCAAAAGTCCGGCACTACCCTCGGTTGGTCATTATTCTTAGTGTTTTGGTAGAGTGTATCCAGTTCCATTTCTCACGGTCAGCAAGTGCGTGCCACACCTTGCACGCACACGCTGGCACGGAGGCCTGTCCGGGTTCACGTCCCAGGGCTGTTAGAGGTGCATGGCTTTCCGAGTCTACACCCTCCCTCGCCTTGTCTGAAGTCACGAGCCACGCCGCATTGCGAGCAGCACAGAACAGAAAATGGATGATTGTGGCATTTAGCTCTTTATTATTAGGAAGCCCTCAATGACTGGCTTTCTACCTCTGTCTTTCAATGTCTTTTTAAATAACTTCCCCGGGTCTTACGTTTCTGCACCAATGGTGGTCACAGTGCTGCTGGTTTCGCGTGAACTCCTGGGGAGCGGAAATGAGTTTGGCTTCCTTGTCTACGAGAACTCAGGCAAGAACAGTGCGAATCTGAGGCCATTCCGCAATCCAACAGAGAAATGGGGTCTTGAAGTGAGAGCCCCCCCAGGGCAAGCCTAGGGAGAGACGGGTGTCTGCAGGTGGAAAGTGGCATGACTCTCTGGTTGATAAAGACATACATTGCAGGGGAAGGTTAATCCAAGACTGGGTAAGCAGCTGCAGAAGGTCTAGAACAGGCCTGAGAGTGTGAAGCTCTGGGGCGGAACAAGGCTAGTTCTCTCCCCCAGGAACCCACCACCTGCCCACAGCACAGATTAGAAGGGAGCCAAGACCAACAAAACCCCACGGCGACCTGCAAGGTGCACCCTGGAGCAGAGAGAAGAGTACCAGAGAGAACACGGTGGCTCTGTGGAAGGCTTGGAGCCGGGGAGGGCTGGACTCCTGTCCGTTTCTCGGTTGTTACGAAGGCCCAGTGGTCACGGGATTTCTTGCGGCTGCAGGAGCTCAGTGCGCAGGCATCGGAGCCCCATTGTCCCGTGGAGACCAAGGCCTGCTGTTCTCAGTGCCCCTGGCTCTGGCCCTTGGAGCACCTGGACCTCTGACTGTGAATCTTCGTCCTCTAGTTCATGTGTAGGCAGACACGGCAAGAACCCAAGCCCAGTTCAGGATTCAGTCTCATTTAGACTCTGTGCCCCAGCTGGGTGTATGGCCCTCATTGACTAAGGCAAGTCCAGCCTAGATGGGGCCAGAGACAGGTGCTCTTGTCACAGGGGGATTGACCAAGCTATACTGGCGCTGAAACAGTCGGCAGGGACTGCCCAGTGTGAGTGTTCATTTCCACACTCCTGCAAATCCCTGCAGCTCCCTCTGCAGCAGGAGAACAGGGCAGTTCTCTCTCACTTCCTTTAGACCCGGCCTCTCCTCCCAGAAGTCCAAGAGGCAGGGCGTGGGAAGGGCTGTGCACAGGCCACCCCTCCACCATCCCCACAGAACTCCGTCCGGTGCAGGAGATGACGGGTGAGGCCGATTCTTGCATCTTCCTCCGGAAAGGATAGGTGTTACTGACACAAAATGTCAGAAAGGAGCGTGGTAAAGGCAGACATGGGTTCAGCCCAGCACTGGGGAGGCTGAGGCAGGATAATCTTCCATCTAAGTTTGATAGCGGGATTTTGTCTCAAAATAAAGGAAACAACAGCATTAAAAAATATAGAGAGAGAGAGACGTGGTGACGGTAAAACCATTTCAAGGTGACAGGTGTTTGCTTCAGAGAGGAGAGTGGGGTAGAGCTGTGTTTGCACACTCAGAGAGGAGAGTGGGATCCAGTTCACTGTGTTTGCACCTTCTTTGATTTTCTAAGTACCTATGTTGTCCAGTTTAAGGCAAAGAAAAATAGTCCATTTGGAGTATCGTGGGCTTTCCAGTAGCTTTGCGTTCAGGAGAACACTCGGTTCATCGCAGACCCCCCCCTCCCCCCGAATCCCACCCGTGCAGAGCCAGGCCCTCATCAGGGAGTGTCTGCAGTGGGGAATAGACAGGTGAAGAGGGGGGGGGGGTTCCCATGAGTTCTCTGACTTGACCAAAGGCCAAAAGCCACCAAGGTGACTTCAGGGGAAATCAGCCCAGTGTCAATTTAAGGCAACAGATAGACAAGAACGTGTCCTCCTGTGTTTAAAGCACATCAGTGCAGGGGTTTATGTCTTGATTCATTGACAATATGTGTAACGATAAACCCTGATTTTCCAGTCCCCTCTTATGAGCCTTTGAAGTACCAATTTTCTGGGAGTATGATAAGGGAGAGACCATTTGGTCGTCTTAATCACATTCAGTGTAGAACTCTGGAGGGCATTGATATTCGTTCTCAGTGGTTATCAACTTGACCTCTACAGAACAGCCCAGATTTATGGGAAACGCATTAAGGAGCCTGTTGGTGACTTCAGCGCTCCCTTCTCTCTGATAATTAACAGTTACACTGGAGCCAGTGCCAGGCTGGGAATTGAGCTTTGTCCAAAGTTCCTTACCTGCCAGGGATGTCAGGTTTAAGGTAGAATTTAATGTTCATTTTCTCATCTAAAACCTGGAAGGGTTTTGACCACTAGCAAGTTAGACAAGATTTATTGCATATATATAAATATTCTGTCTCTCCATCTATCTCCACTCTCTTCCTCTAATGCACACATGCAAGCACAAAGGAAGCTTACCTATAATCTGTACGTGTGTGTATGTGTACATGTGCATGTGTGTCCACCCTCAAATGTATCGATGTCTTACAAGTTCCCTTCTTCTCTTCTTCATTGCCCCCGAGACTGAAACCTTCGCCAGCTTCCTGAGCAGGCAAGGCAGACAATGGGGCCCCTTCTCAGACAGCTGCTCCTTCTGAACAAAGACTGCAGCGGCCCCTGAACACCTGCCCAGGATGACAGAAGTCATCAGAACTCTGCGACCTGACTGCATGAGAATGTTCAGACTCCACGTGCCCAGCCTCACGCTTCCACAAACTTCTCAGCCAGTACATTCCTCCCAAGTACAAGCTTATTTGCACCTTACTAGTGGAAAACATAATCTCACAGAGGTGAGTATGATTCTTCCTTAACTTTCTATAGCATGAACAATATGCATCACACACACACACACACACACACACACACACACACACACACACCCCGGCATGGCCATTCAAACACACAACCCATAGATGCTAGGACTCAAAAAAAATGCAAATAGGACACAACAAATTCCAGGGATTGCTCCTGGCTGCTGCTGTATGACTTCTTTATCTGATAGTCACTGGGGGACAAAGATACAACATACAATTCAAGGCCTATTTAAGCTACTTGGACCTCCTCCTCCCTTCCTCTCCTCCTCCTCCTCCTCCTCTTCCTCCTCCTCCTCCTCCTCCTCCTTCTCCTCTCTCCTCCTCCTCCCCCTCATCTTCATTGAGCAGGCAGATTTCTGAACCTCCCTGCCCGTGCTTCTCACAATGTGCTCTCCTGGCCAGCAATGCAAACTCCACCCCCTGTATCCGAACCTGTGGTGCTGAAGCACAGTGATCTCAGCTCTGACAGGCAAGCTGCGGGGTCCTGATGTGCGTTTGCGTTCGGGACTCGCTGTGAACACCACGGCGTGCCCACCCTTTCTCCCGGAAGCGGAGATGCCTGTCTATCTGCCCCAGGCACGATGGAGGAGGCGCTCCCCGTACACAGGCAGAGGGGGACGGACCCCACATTCAGCCGCCCCGCCCTCAGTAGCCTGTGCGCAGCCCGCCGGACGCCCGGCCTCCCCTGCTCCTCCGTCCGGCTGCCCACGCCTTCAGCAGAGGCCGCATCCACCCCGGCCCTGGCGTCCTCTACGTGAAGGGATCCAGAAGACAAGCCTGGCGACTCGCTGACTTTTCCCTGTCTTTGGATCCTCCTAATGGCGATCCGGAGGGCAGCGTGGGTCCTGCAATCCCACCTGTGACGGCTGAGCTCGGCGGCCAACTCCACTGAGTTGAGAGACGCCCGGGAAATGGGCACAGACCTCTGGGCATGCGCGGGAGGGCGCTGGCAGAGAGGATTGGCACGATGGAGCAGCTTGACACATGCCCAGCCTCCCGCTCTGCCTCGTGACACAGGGCCCAGAATCGATGGACCAAAAGCCCTCGAAACCAAGAGCCCAAATAAATCCTTGCATCCATTTCTCCCACGTATTTGTCACAGAGAAAAAGGAAAAACAAGAAGAAAGCAAACCAATACTACCCAAACCCAAGAAGCAAAAATCCAAACTCCTGGTCTTCCATTAGCTTCCTGTCTGTATGGTAACGACCTTCAAAGAGGTGTCTCTAGCTGTATCAAGTTAGTTTTCTTCGCTCCCATTTGTTGATCTTCGCTGGCCACCCCTCTTCCCCAAGCTCTCCCCGGAGCGGCCTCTGCGGGGCGCTGTCACGTCCCCATTGCTTAGCCCGGGGGTCTGGTCCCAGTTCTCTGGACTTGGGCTCAGAGAGCCACGTCGTTCTTTTTCACCCGGCTTCCAGAACAACAGTGTCTCCCATGTTCCCCTCCTCCAGGAGGCCCCATCTCTGGGGACTCATGCAGGCCATTCCTCCTTTCCCTCACCTCAGAAAGCACCGCACTGGCTGTCAGCTCCCCCCATCTTCCGCCAGCTCTTGTGCCGCCGGGGTAGGGACTCTGACTCCATGTCAGAGTCACCTCGGAGACTTTGCGTGATTCACAGTCTCTGGGGCAGGACATGGTACGCAGTCCCTGTCGGTAGACAGAGCAACTCTGTGCCAATGACCGGGACCTGGCACATTGTGTTCTCTGACAATTAGGGCTCCCACCCAACGCTACAGTCAGACGGGTGGAATCCAACATTCATAAAATCCTTTTGGTCCAATTAACACAAAAATATTGTGTTAGTAGCTGGTATTGAGTTTTTCTATGATCTAAAATGTATGTTTTAGTCATTAAGCTAGCTATTTCCCCCTTGCCATGAAAAAAATACCTGATAAAAATCAAAAGTATGGTAAGGAAATGGAAAGACTTGGAAAAAATTATACTAAGTGAAGTGAGCCAGACCCAAAAAACATGGACTCTATGGTTTCCCTCATAGGGAATAACTAGCACAGGTTTAGGCTAGTCACAGCAGAGGATCACAAGAGCCCAATAACTATGCCCTTATGAACACATAAGATGATGCTAAGTGAAATGAACTCCATGTTATGGAAATGAGTGTTATATCACTGTTGTAATTACTTTCAACATGCCATGTGAAATGGTAGCTTTTTTGTTGTTGTTGATGATCCTCTTATATCCCCTTCCTGTGGTTATCCCCATGCTATCACTGTATCTCATTTGAGTACCCTGGATACTGTATATACTGGTATTAGAACTAGGGAAGGGAAAGAGAATATCAAAATCGAGAGATAAAGGATAAAAAGGCAAATGACCCCAAAAGCAATACTTACAAAACCATTTGGTATAAACCAAATAAACAACTCATGGGGGGAGAGGGGAGGGGGAAGGGGAGGGGGGAAATGAGGGAGGAGGTAACAAATTGTACAAGAAATGTACCCACTGCCTTATGTATGAAACTGTAACCCCTCTGTACATCACTTTGAAAATAAATAAGTAATAGTTTAAAAAATCCTTTTGGTCCAGTCCTCTACACTTTAGCCATATCTTCCTCAACTTAGCTTTGCCTTTCAAAGTTCTTAAGCCGAAATCATGAAGCATCATCAACTGGAACCTTCCATTGGTATCTCAAGTCCAGGCTGTGGTCAACTGAGTCCTTAAGACATCACCTGTCATCTAGAAACTTCTTGCCTGCTTCCCTGCCTCTGGGCTGGACCTGCTCTTTCCCTCCCTCCCTCACATTGAGCTCTTGTCGGTTCTCTTATTCTCCAACACAGCTTCTATGTCCCTTTCAGAATATGATTCTTATTCTACACCCACCAGGGCCTCCAGTCTCCCCAAGGGCAACGCCCAAGGGCACTGGTTCCTTTGGAGATGGCTTTTCCTAACAATTCTAATAACTGCAGGCCATTTCATGCCAATGGTAATCAGAGATCATCAAAACGGATAGCAGAATTGTTCCCAGCTAACAAAAAAATGTTACCTCTTTTCTTGCAGGGCAAGAATACATTTTTAGATAGTTCTAGATCAGCATTTTCTAAACTTACTTGGCCATAAAACATTTTTAAATTATAATATATTGATGGAACACCAGGAGGAGTTCATGAAATATGAATGGAGGCTTAGATTAAAGTAGACAGCACCAAAAAAGTTCTCAAAGGTGAATTAATTGCTTAAAGAAATGATAAAAATTTGATTCATACGCACTTTTCCTCATTACAGAACAAAAAGCACAAATTAGGGAAATTCTATGCATAAGCTAAAGAGAATAAAACATCAACATGAAGGGTTTTTACTTTTTATTATTATTATTTTTTACATTTTCCATTTTTGTTCTGAAAAAGAAAACATGGCCCAAAGATGTTTTGTTTTGTGCTGTTTTTTAGGGTCCGTTGTAAAATACGCATCTATTAAAATTTGGAGTGAAGTTGCCAAATGTCAACCGAGCAAGACGCAAGATGGAATCTATGTCTATGTCTTGTTTCAGTTAGAGGGGCGGGGGCATTTGCTTCTACATTCCTGTTCTGATAAAGGGATAAACACGTAAGTTATGGCTTTCATAATATCATGAGCCACCAACTTAGGCAATCAAAAGTGCTTTCTCTGTGGGTGTTGTTCATCACTAGGCTGTTCTCAGTATCTTAGATATGGAGTACATCCATGGTGACCTTCCCTCAGAAGCTTTTACTTCTAAAGCTCTGAGCACTTGGAGGAGCTCAAGGGTGTTTGTCACTGCTTAGATTCGTGTTGTTTTCATAAACATTCTTCAGCCTCAGGCCTGCGGGGAGCCAATCTGTGCAGTATAAATATTGAAAGCCCATAAATGTTGAATCATGCCGCAAAAATGGGCTGAGCTATTTGCACGAAACACACACCATGGAGCGGTGGACAGTCAGTGGACAGCGGAGCCCTGAAGGGCAGGGCAGCTGCTCCCTGGGCTCAGTGGGGCTCGGCCTTGGGCATCGGGGAGCTGATGGTCAGTGGGGAAGGGCGGGAATGCCTGCGTCTCGGCGCGTCTCGGCCATGTGTGCCGGAGCTGTGTGCCGGCCAGGGAAAAGGCCTTAGCATCTTAGCACCTCAGGTCTTGGTCTGTAAACCAGGGACACCAGTGTTAAGTAGAAGTTAAGCAAGTGGAATACTGCAATAGTACCTACCACATACCTAGACCTACGAGCTGTAGGTGGTTTGGATAGACAAGTTCTCAAGTGAAAATAGGAACATCTGTGTTTGGTGTCTTTTCACAAATATTTATAAGATGCATTTAAAAGTGGATTTTAGATGTACAGACCCCCCAGTGTCCCCGGATAATAACCATCCATTCCTCCTACATGCCAGCTTTGAGGACATATTTTCTACACTCGGTTGGCCTAGTCAGAACTTTCTTCTAGACGTAGGGCACCATATTGGAGTGTGCCCTGGGCACACATCTACATGGAGATGGCGATTGCAATGACAAGTGTGCTTTAAGTATGATGACCTATAGGTAAGTATGGATTACTTTTGGTCCAAGGACCGTGCTGTGGGCTCATGAGCTTAGCTTCTAACCCCAAGAGCAGTCCAGCAAGACAGTCCCCGTAGCCCCATCGCCCAAAGAGGGAAAGGGCCACAGGGAGATGGCCTGCCCTTCCTGGGGCACGGGGCAGAGAGGAGCCTGGCAGTGCCCACGGCTGTGTTCTCTGTGGCACTCTACCTCCTGGTACATGCCCAGAAGGAAGATGGGAGGAAAAGGTGGACTTGTGGGAACGCCTAAGGAAGCCCTTTGAGAAAAGGGCTTGGCGGAGCGGCGAGCAGCAGCGGGTCGTAGGAGCAGGGCTGGCCATGGGCCGGAGGAAGGGCTCCAGGCTCCCAGGGACCGTGGAGTCTCCCTGGGTCAGAATCGTACACTCCGGGATCCCAGGGACCGTGGGGCCGTCTCCCTCGGAGAGACATCCTACATCCTACACACCAGGCTCCCAGGGACCGTGAAGTCTCCCTGGGAGACATCCTACACTCTGGGCTTGTCTTGGAGACCTGGTCAATCCTGAGACACGAGATCCACTCTCTCGGTGGCCTCTTACTGCTGAAAACTTCCGTAGTCTTTATTTTCTGGCGGTTTTGAAATCAAAGACCCTGAATTGAGTGTTTCTGCCCCTCCAGCCATCAACTGTAAACATCAACGTTCAACCTGTGGCTCCCACTGCCTCCGGACAGGCCCAGGCACGGGTTCCAGATGGCCCCGTGGATTAGCCATCCACTCTTGGTTTCCTCCAGGGCCTCCTCCTATCGGTCCTTCCCCCGCTCAGCCCCGGGACGCCCTGCAGCTCACGGGCACCGGCAGCCACAGGCCCCGCCTCCTGTAGTGAAGACTGAAGGATGAGGAGAGTGACCCACGACCAAAGTGGACGTTTGCCTTGAAATTTCATACTGCTCTCCTATACACCACTATTTGGATATACAGAGATCCCAGAGAGTAAAATGAAAACCAACCCGCACCTTTTAGATTACTATGGAACTTTAGACTACGTTTAGATGATAACTTTAAAAATACCATGTGTTTTCCCCAGTGTTATCTGTATTTCCCATGCTACATTATTTTGAGTTATAGTATCATGTTTAACTATCATATGATACTATCATGTATTTAGCCAAATTCTTAGTAAAATATTTTCAAGTGGATTCTGTTTGTCTGCATTATAAGTAAGAATGAGATGAAAAAGTTTTATAGGTGTGGTTTACTGTATAACTACTTCTTAGACTCTGTTAGAAGACAAATTTCTGGGACAAGAGAAATGTAGGGTCTTTTTCAGGCTTTCATTTGCATTTTAAGTGTATGAACAGGGATATTGTATATCTTTAAATTTTCATAAGCATTTGTTAAACATACAGCCAAATTTATGTTATACATTTATTTTATTATACCTACGCTTTGCAGTTTTATAGGTAAAACTGTATGTCTTAATCTTACCTAAATAATATTTGAAAATATCATATTCATTCTATCTTCTAAATTGGCTGTTTTGACGGTGTGTGAGCTGACATTTGCTCATTTCTGGAAAATGGATGTCCAGGAAAATAAAACCAGAGGCTAATCTAAATATTTAATGACAGTGGTAAAAGAGTAGCAACACTGTTTTATTTTGAGCCAATATCTCACTTTATAGCCAAGGAGTGTGTGGACTTTGCTCTGTAACACAGGCTGGTCTTGAACCTGTGACCCAGCTGCCCTGGCCCTCAGTGCTGGGGTTCTGGGCACGTACAGCCACATCTGCCCGTGAGCATCTTGAGGTGTGCATTTTTGTTGTTGTTTTTCTCCCTTTTTAATTCCATAGAGACTCCTGTGCTGTGTTCCGACTTGGGGCGGCGGTGTTGAGGTGCCTTGTCCCGTGTCGGCACAGGGCGTGGCTGTCCTGGGTCTGTCCTGAGGTCAATCTGTCCCTCACCATGTCTGAGCCATGTCTGGTGACCACAGTGGGGCATTACAGATGGCCAGGGGCTCCCCGACCCCCCCCCCCCCCACAGAAGCACGGGAGCCCCGTCAGGCCGCCGCAGCCTGGTGTCCGCAGTGCTAAGGTGGAGAACTCCAGGCAGGTGAAGGAAACCCCCACGCTGTAGACTGGGATGTCAGCGCCAGCTTTGGTGGCCGGGAACTCCGCGCTGGAGCATGTCGATGGCAGGCCTGTGGAAAGAGGAGAGAAATCAAATATTTCGTTTAGAAGCCACTTACCACCAACTTTGGTCTGTAACTCGGGGCTCCTTTGTTCATGCAGATAATGAAAAACAGCACTGTGCATGTCACTCGATTCTTTCTCAGGATATTTACAATGGCAAATCTGACGGCAACGGGATTTGTCCATGACTCCAGCTCAGGCTGGCTGGTGTCACGGTCATTGTGAGCTGATGCCGCGGGTCCGTGATCGCATGAGATTCAGTCGTCCCCGTCTGCATGGAGTCTCCCGCCACACTTGGCTGTGATCTGCACCCGCCCCCACCCCCCGTGTGGCCAGGGCTGCTGCCAGCTCTCCTCAGGACTTCAGCACCACGCAAACATCTCTTCCTTTTGCCTCCTAGCCCGTAATGAGCTGGCACTGGGTGTTCAGACTGAGTAGCACTCGTTTGGTATCAAGGAAATGTGCTTTTGAGGACAGTTCCGGGTCCTACTTTTACAGTCGAAGCTCCTTAGAGCGCCACGAAGGTCTTCTGTTTGACCCGAGGAAGGGCAGGCAGGAGGCTTCCCTGGGTGTGCGGCTTGGGCGGGGAGTTGTCAGGAAGTCTCTTTGTTCACTGCACACATAAACTCAATAACATTAGGTATCCCATGAGCATCTTTGGAGGAGTTGGAACGATCACTTTCCAAAGCTGTCGCTGTAGGAATTATTTCCAAATAACTTCTTAGCACACTGCAATCCATTCCAAATGCCTTTTGTCTGTGGGTTTGATTTATGAAAGCTTCCAAGGCCTCCCTCACAGAGCCCGGGGACCCAAGGGAGCCGGGGAGCCTTCCAGAGCGGCTGACTCGTACCCACGGCTGAGCCTCGGGGGCCCACAGGGCCAGAACCCAGACGGGGAGGGGAAGTGATGCCCCGCCCGGAAGCCCTCCCCCAGCCCGTGGTGTGCCGCAAAGGCCAGCTGCACTCGGTGACAGCTGTGACTTCAGTCAAGGACCCCGAGACGCCGTCTCCCCCTGACAAGGTGAGACATCCGGGCCACCGCCCTGCCGGTCCACGGCCCCCACCCTCACCAGCTCTACAGTGCGGAGGGGTCTTCCTTGAGCGTCCTCGAATGCAGAGAGCAGAGCGGGTTGAGTACATCGCTTTGCGCTGAATGTCAGAGTTCAAATCCTATGCTGACCCCTCAGTAGTTCTGCGATCTGAAAAATCAAGACAAAAAAGAGCGAGCCACTTTCCCTGGAAGCCATTGCCGGGACTGATTAGGCAGCACACGGGACTGTGCTGTGGTGATGCCAGCCGCTTTGGGGCTATGGAGAGGAGCCATCGATCTGCATGGACAAGGCTCTGTGGGGGCGAGGGGGGGAGAGAGGAATGCCGGGTGAGCAGCCCCAGCCGCAGGCCAGCTCTGGTGTCCAGAGGTGACGTCTGCGAGGGCCTGGCAGTCCAGATCTCAGGATGGTGGCCCTCCCTATGGAGAGTCACTGATGCCTGGCAGGTGTTCCGGTCTCCTGTGCCCTCCATCCTGGCTTCCAAGCTGGTGCAAGGGAGAATGGCTCCGGGCGCAAGACGTAGATACAAAACGGTGGCTCCAATACCCTGCTTGTCTCGTGCCGTTAGTTCATTCTGGGGCATAAGGAAGGAGTCGGTGCTCTTTAGCAAAGCAGAGTCAAGCACCCCTTACAGGCATAGACAGTGAGGAAAAGCGGGGTGAGAACAGAGTGAGAACAGCCCCGGGAAGTGGCCAGCTTGCAGGAGAACGCAGCTGACCTGGTCGCCTGCTCACCACCTAGGCCATGGCTGGTCTGCCAGATTTTCTGCGCATCCTCTTAGCTCATTTAATCACACAAACAGCCTGCCGTCAAGAATCCCCTCCAGTGGCTGGGGATATGGCCTAGTGGCAAGCGTGCTTGCCTTATATACATGAAGCCCTGGGTTCAAATCCCCGGCACCACATATACAGAAAACGGCCAGGAGTGGCGCTGTGGCTCAAGTGGCAAAGTGCTGGCCTTGAGCAAAAAGAAGCCAGGGACAGTGCTCAGGCCCTGAGTCCAAGGCCCAGGACTGGCAAAAAAGAAAAAAAAAATCCCCTCCATCCCCAGCACTTAGGAACCCGAGCTTCGGTGTGTTCACTGTGCGGTGACCTGCTCAGGATCACGTAGCCACAGAGGTGGGATTTAGCTATGAATCTTGAGTTTCTGGACTCCAGGTACTTCCTGCCCTTCCACAGAGAACACCCTCTCTGAAGATGATCTTTCCACACAAAATAAAAAACATGCCAAAGAAAAAGACGGTGATGTGGGCCTCCTTGGCAGTCCTACGAGGAAGAGCCATGCCTGTCTATTTTATTCCCGGGCTTGCCAGCCTCTTCTTGGCCCCAGAGGAAGCCAACACAGAACACAAAACTCCCAGCATGAGCCAGAGGCAGCGCACACCTTCCCTTAATTACAGGTGGAGAGCGCCGGCTCACCAAAGCAAACCACGCTTGGTTGATCTGATAGAATCTTTCAAGCAGACAGCACAAAGAGTCAACAGCAAAGGGCTGGCTATGATTGACTTGGACTTCAAGAAAGCGTTTGATAGAGTCACACACAAAAGACCGATACTCCAGGTCAGCAGGTGTGCGCGGGAGAGGGGGCCCACTGGAATGAGTGCGGGACTTGTTACAACAGTGGGACTGGAGTTGGAACAAACAGCCAGGCAGGGAGATGTGGCAGCCAGGATTCCGCCAACAGCAGCACTGGACCAGCTTTGTTCATTTCCCCACTGAGCTGTTTGCAAGGCTGGAGTTAAGCGAAAGGCCAGTTGGCTTTTTCCGAGGGCCTCAAGACTTAAGTTTAAATTCTCTCATCTGAGAGACAGACCGAGGTCCTTAAGGGTCGGGGGAAGTTTGACTTGCTAGCTGATGCCGAAGCAGCAATTTTCCCCAAAGTTGCTCCAGGGAATTCAGTTTCTTCTGAGGTTTTGTCTGAGCATCAGAATGCTGGGTTGTGACATTGTTCCCAGCATTTCATTATTCTTCTGGCAAGAAGAAATTTGAAAGATAGATGCTAGATTGCCAGATGAGAGATAGATGGACAGACAGACAGATGACAGAGATAGAAACCAGACACACGAGTGGATATCGATTTGAAGCACTAAGGTTGGTGAGAACGTCAAGGGAAGAAAAAGTGAAACATGAAAATAAAGACAAGAGGAAGACAATGACGGAATAAAAACTGAGGTCGGGGCCTTCCAAACACGCAGACTCTAAGGTGAAGCAGGCAAGGATGAGGAAAGCAAGTCAGAGAGCAAGGACCATGCTTGGCATGGAGGAGACACGGGGAAAGTGACCAGCCGTCCAGCAATGGCATGCTAGCCAACATGATTCAAATGCAAGGGCAAGATGGAGGCCTGACCCCGGGCCCCACCGAGGAGGTGGAAGGGATGGGCCTTGTCTGATTCCTACCAAGAGGGAGAGGAGCGTTGCTAAGGAAGGCATTGCCAGAAGGAATGGGACCTGAGAGGCTGGGTTACAGGGAGGAAGAAAGCATCATGGAAGAGCTAGACTCCCCATGGCCGGAGGAAGACTCAGAACAGACAGAAGACGCCTGTCCCATTTGGGGAGTGTCAGCGCCTCACCACACAGTGACACGGAGCCATGGGGTGTGGACGGAGGACAGGGCATCACAGCGTTTGTCCATCCTGCTCCTGGGTGGTTAGATCACCCCCTCCTTCTCCTCCCCAGTGACACTGGCCATAATGCTCTCGTTACTTTGTTGCAAGCACTTCCCCAGATCTTACTGCACGTGAGTCTTCTGGCAGCGTTTGCTGTGGGGCTGACTGGCGGGGTGGTCCCTGACTTCAGTGTCGCTCACGGGAATGGCCCCGAAGGCCAGCGGGGCCTCGTGCTCGGTGTCAGGTTTAAACATTCAGATTTCTCTGGCCTGGTGCAGAGAAAGTGATTCCGCAGGTTGGCAGGTGAGCCAACAGAATTTACCTTCTGTAAAAGCTCTCTTTTCTGTGCCCTTTGGTCAGGTTTGGCAACAATGTAGCTGGGTAGTCAAGTCTAAGGAAAGGGATCGTTAGCAAACTCTGAGGTGGGCTCGGGACTTCCAGTGTTGGCAGTTGTTTTGTGGAGCGCAGGGCCGACCGCAGGCTTGTGATGTACAGCCATGGCCGTACAACACATTTCCCTGTGCAGAATTACCGGCCAGCCTCGAGACCAGCTGAATTTGAATCTCTGGGCATGAGGGATTCACTGCTATTCTTAACAGCTTTACTGAGAAATAATTCACATGCCATAAAGTTTATCTCCTGAGTATATAATTCAAGGGTTTTACTGTTTTGGTAGAGTTGGGCAGCCATTGCTATAATGATGTCTTTCTCCTCCCAGATGCCTCCCAGGAGATGCCAGTGCGGGTCCAGGGTAGAGACCTGCAGTCAAGCAATGAGAAGGCAAATCATTGATCGCAACCTGCCTCACCTAGACATTGCATGTGTGGTTAAGGCTGTGAGTCAGTTGAGAACACCGGTCATCTGGAAGACCTCATCCCCTGCTGCTCCGGCCTCCCTGTCATACACGCAGCTGGAATCAACCTGTGGAAATAAGAGCAGCAGCGTTCATGATCATGATGACACCAAAGAGCACAGACTTCCCATTTCCTATGCCCCGGACACGAGAATTGAGAGGGAACCAGCCCTCTCTATAAAAGACTGTGGCAGCATTGTATTTTCTCAGTACTTCCATTCTCAGCTGGCTGCCGTGTCTGGCCTCTGGTAAAGCGAATCACCGTAGCAGAGGGTGTGCAGGAGAGCGGTGCTCATCTCAGAGTTGCCAGAAGATAGAGAGAGGAGTAGGAAGAAGTAGAAGACAGGTTTTATACCTAAGTCCCGGTGCTCTAATTCCCCCAACCAAGCCTTCCAATGATGGGTCAATCAATGGTTTCATCCACTGCTTAGGTCAGAGCCCTCGTGGTCCAATCACCCCTCAGGGACTGGATCCATCAGCTGGGAGCCAAGCCTGCCACTCAGGAGATTTCTGGAGGACAGCTTGTATCTGAACTGCAAGGCTTGGGTCTTTCCTTCCACTCAGGTACATCTTCTCATGTCTGAACTCAGATTAGGAATCCAGAATGAGGCTGAGTTGCTGAGAACGCCTGTTCCCGCCTCAGGAACTTCTTTAACCACAAGCCCTGGAGAAGAGAAATCCAGACCGTGGCCTGGAGCAGCAGCCGAAGACAAAACCCCAGTGATGGAGGACGGCAAAGCTGAGCCGGAGGGAGGAAGCAAGTGATCAGCGCAATGATCAGGAGAAAAGGCCGGGAGCCGTGCAGCACAGAGCAGGTCCTGGGCTGAGAGGGGCCTGGGCGGCTGACACTTACGGCAGCAACTCTGACTACATCAAACCATGGGCTTTTCTTTGGGGGAAAAAGGTGGCCTTTTCTCCAAGCACGTGTGTTTCTTTTTAATCCCAGAAGCTCTGGAGGTGTGCTCTTCTCATTGCAGATTTGAACAAGCCTCTTGCCCAAAACAACACCAACTCCCAAATGAGAGAGAGAGAGAGGAAACATGTCTGTTAACAACATTTAAGAGCTTACACCAGAGTGGACCATCCCTATGATCCTCCTGCCCAAGGGTTGCCCAGGAGCATGGCTTGAGACCAGCCTGGGCAGAACAGTCTAGAAGCGGAGCTGGGCTCCATCTGGAGATGTAGCTCAAATGGTAGGGCACCAGCCATGCAAACAAGTTTAGTGACCATGAGGCCCTGAGCTCAAACTCTGATATCGGGGGGGGGGGGGGGGGGGGCGGAACAACCAGGAGAAATGCTGCGTACTTTATTCCTCTCTTAAATGTCAAAATGCAACGGTTATGTACCCTACGTTTGTCCTATTCTTGTTGTTAATGTTATTGTTGTTGTTGTTTTGTTGAACCACAGATACACGGTCTGGTGCTCATCCAAAAAAGGGGACTGGTGTGTTAGTAGAACTTCACAGGCCTGTGCCAGGCCAGAGGGAAGGGAAAACTCCCGGGAGGCATTTTGTTTTTATTGTTGTAAAGGTGACGCACACAGGGTTCCAGTTCCACGAGTCTGGCAATGAGCGCCTTTCTTCTTGGACAATGCCAGCCCTTCCCTGGGTCTCTCCCAGCTTTTCCCTCCCGTCCCCACCCACAGGTTGCATAGTCCATTTTCAACATGGCTCCCAGTGAGTGTCACTGCCCCAGGGAGTCATTTGAAAGCTCTAAGTTAGCCTGGCCCATGCTTCTCTGAAACGTTCATAAATTAGAGACCGTTACTGTTCTCTAATACCCCAAATTTCCTTAGAGGCGAAGCAAGCAGAGCTGTCTGTGGCAGTAGAGGATTTCTGTCTCTGCTCTGTCCTCCTTTCATATGCAAAGCGTATGCAGAGTTGGAATGCTGTTTGCTCTGCAGAACACCTGGGGGGCCGGGAGCTGTCCTTGGTCCTGGGTTGTACAAGGCCATGTTTGAACAGCTCCTGCGACATTTGAAAGAGCTTGGATGTGCCACTGAGGATGCAGTGGGCCGCGTGGGCCGCAAACTCACAGAGAGAAGAAAGGATTTCCGCTCAGCGAGGGGAGATTGCTTCCACAGCCTTCTAAGCGGCCTCTCCTCACAAACCCAGCCCTGCTCCTCGGCTCTGGGCTTCCTGATGAACTTGGTGGGTACCACAGGAGGCCGGGATCTGAACTTGGGGGAGGAGACAGGTCTTGCGATAGAAAGTCACGCGATGCCTGGCTGTAGCTCGATGCCTTTCTCAGCCACTCGGAGCGTGGCGAGAGTCTGCCGGGAGCACCAAGTGTCTCGGGTGGCCCCCGGGTCAGTGCAGTGGTTCTGGAAGTTGTTGCAATGGTGTGATGGAAAGGCTTCAAAATTTGGTCACAATATTATGTTTTAAGACATTGCATTGGCTCAGCCTGAGATGGAATGAGATGCCTGATCGTCCTCCCCGGAGGGCGAGCTGCTCCGCGGTGCTGCCATCCTTCCCGGAGGGCCAGCGGCTCCTCGCCGTGCTGCCAGCCGGGGCTGCAGCCTTGCAGGTCGGAACATGGAGGGTCTTGAGTCCTTTCCAGTGGGGTGAGGTGGGGAAGGGACCTTGTGTGCCTCAAACAAAGCCAGCAGAAGCAAACGTGAGAGGAGGCCCGAAGAAGGTCATCCGAAGTGTAGAAGGAGCCGGATTTCTTAAAAAAACATATCCAGGATCACAAATCCCTCTGCTGCGAAGAACGCAGCCACGCGTGTGCAAGCGTGGATGGGCCCGGCTAGCGCGTCAGGCAGTCAGAGCACCGCTAACCTCCCGGACATCCACGCGCGTCTCTACCTTCTTCCCTGCAGATGACTCAACCATAAAGGAGACCCTCAAAGCGAAGTTACCGTGGAAATACTTCATCTTGCAAATCCCTGCTTTCTTATTCAAAGAAATGTACTGTGGAGAGAACTTCAGTTGGGTCCAAATTCCAATTTGAAAACTCCCCCCAATTGCAGTCCCCAGAATGCACACTTAGACAATGTTTATGACTGCAGCCTGAGTGCTCAGAGTGTTGAATATGGGTTAATCTTGGGGAGATTTAAAGCACCACCTGTTCGTGCCTGTTAAAAAATATATTATAATTTTAATTTCTGTGCTGCTGAAGTACTTAATCTTTGCACATTTGGTGTCATCTCTGCGAGGGTGCAGTTGGTTTCAGAACGCTCCCGTCAGTCAGAGAGCAGGCAGGTGGGCTCTCTGTGTAAACACCTCGGGGGCTCTGGGGTGCAGTACCTCCCACTGGCCACGGAAGGCCTCCCTGCTGGCCCTGAAAAGGAGCCAGCGAGGGGTCCAGGCATCCCCGCGAGTGGGAGCCCAGACAGCCCCCAGCCCCTCCCCCCACAAGTGGGAGCCCCGACTCCAGCCCCCCCCCACCCCGAGAATGTCAGACCCGGCAGAACTCCTTCCCCGAGGAAGTGCTGCACTGCAGAAAATGGAATCAGAGCTCGACAGACACAGGAGGAGCGGAGGTAGATTTAGGATTCTATCTTCACAGGTCAGCCCAGTAGCAACAGGATTAGAGACTCTTGTGAGAAAGTTTCTCAAATGAACCAGGTTATCTATAAATGGAAAAAAAAATCCCTCCAAGTGGAATCTTCTATAACATATTTAAAATTTTCTTAGGTAATCATTTTATACAGTTTATCTCGGCTTTATGTTAAGTATATATCCCAAGGTTAATTCACACATCTTAGGAGGTTGGAGTACAGATCAAAATGTGGAGGAGGAACAGGGCAGCGTTTCCGCCATGCGAGTGACAGAAGCCACGAACGAGAAGAGGTTGGAAACAATCAGTTCCAGGTAGAGATCTGCCACCAATTGCAAGAGGGGGAAATGTCACCTTTTGTAAAAGGTCTGAGGGTACTGTCAAAATTCCAATTACGACCTAACGTATAAAAATTATTTAAAAATGTTGATTCACATCTAACATTTCAGTGACAGCAAATAGCAGTCACTGGTGAGCAAGAATTTACTCACTGACGTGTGGGTGGCACATGAAGAGATGAGTGCACACACACACACACACACGCACACACACACAGAGTCTCCTAATGCCCGTTCTCAACCCCAAGTGCTGGTGAACATCAGGCAATCCAAAGACAGAGGCCTCAGTGGAGCCAGGCGCCGGAGCCGACAACCAGGCACTCAGGTGGCAGGGCCGGTGGCCATCCCGGCTCTGCTGGTGCTCACTGGGCTCCTCTGAGGAGGCGGGCACCATGTCATTGGCTGGCATGCCAGCAGTGAACACAGCACACAGGCTACCCGCCTGCAGAAGCAGGCCAGCAAATAACGATGTGCTGAAAACAAGCACACCATGCAACATGTCCAAAAGAACTTGGAGACACACACATGCACACATGCCAATGCACACACAGCATAGACACACATTCATGCACAAGCCTGTGCACACACAGCATAGACACACATTCATGCACAAGCCTGTGCACACACAGCATAGACACACACATGCACACACAAGCCTGTGCACACACAGCATAGACACACACATGCATGCACAAGCCTGTGCACACACAGCATAGACACACATGCATGCACAAGCCTGTGCACACACAGCATAGACACACATGCACACACAGCCTATGCACACACAGCATAGACACACATTCACACACAAGCCTGTGCACACACAGCATAGACACACATGCACACACAAGCCTGTGCACACACAGCATAGACACACATGCACACACAGCCTGTGCACACACAGCATAGACACACATGCACACACAAGCCTGTGCACACACAGCATAGACACACATTCATACACAAGCCTGTGCACACACAGCATAGACACACATTCACACACAAGCCTGTGCACACACAGCATAGACACACATGCACACACAAGCCTGTGCACACACAGCATAGACACACATGCATGCACAAGCCTGTGCACACACAGCATAGACACACATGCACACACAGCCTATGCACACACAGCATAGACACACATTCACACACAAGCCTGTGCACACACAGCATAGACACACATGCACACACAAGCCTGTGCACACACAGCACAGACACACATGTGCATACACATGCCTTCACACGCAAGCACGCACATGCAGCCTAGGGAAGGAAACCGGGAGGCCTGGTGTGGGGGAGGGAGCAGGCCGTTCTGCTCTCTGACGAACTCACTGGAAAGTTGAGGACTTGGACAGCTCTCTGGAGAAGATGAGGAAGTGAGTTGTGTGATTATTTGGGGTAAAGTATTCCCCAAAGTGAGGAACGGCCAGTGACCTTGGAAATGCAGGGTGAGATAATAGAAGGACGACAGCTTTCAAAGTGTTTTTTAGCATTCAGACGGAGTGGTGAGTCCTCAATAATTAATTTTTTAGATACTTTTAGGGGGCTCAAGTTCAGGTCATTCTTAAGAAGGGATGTGGCTCAATATCCCCTGTAGAGATGGATTTGCATATAATACTTAATTTTAGAAATTAAATTCCAATGACTATCAAAATAAAAAAAATAAACTCAGGACATGAAGTTTACTGTTCTGCAATTATTTGGTTTGTTAATTTATCTAATCAGTATTTTATATTTGAAGCACTCAAAATCTGTAAAATATTTATAAGAGGGCGAAGAAATGGCACCCAGAGACAGTGCTGAATAATAAATCTTTTAAATAAGGAAATGGAAATGTCACCCAGCATTTTTGTTATTTGCTCTCGTGTGAGCATGCCAGGGGCTGGGCCAGCCCGGCGCAGGGAAGGGAAAGAGCGTGCTTCCTGCCAGGAGCTCTCTCGACGTAAACACTGCACAGGTGATCACGCAGGCTTGCAGGTTCTGCTCCATACTTGCTTCCTCGGCGGTGTTGAGTCGGGGTAGGGGTGAGGTTCACAGACTTCCTGCCCTGCCCATCAAGACACCCCGAGGTAGGGCTGAGGGTCGCCCGGAGGCGATTCCCATTGGCAGCTTCCCACCTTGGGGACCGCATCAGAGCTGTGTGTTCCTCTCCTCGCCATTCACACCTGCTTCGTGGCAGGGAGAATATTCATATTCTAAAAGCACAGCACAGATTGGACTTTTAAACCAAATTTAGTATTTTACTGAGGCAAATGAATTTATAGGAAATATAATTATTTCTAACCTGGTTACACACTGCAGTCAATAATAGAATTGAACGGCACCGAGAGTCACTGTCAACTGTCTGAATAAATGTTCTGCAGTGCAGGTATTTTGGGAGGCGACCGGGTTCACGCTACTTGCAAAGCTGAGTAATTTTGAAGCCGCTTGTGGGTGATGATGAAGCACTTTGAAAAGCCATGGAGGTTTATTTTAAATGGATGATCCCCGTGCCCCCAGCTTGCACCGTGCGATGAATGCTTGCTTACTCATGGTTCCCCAAGCGAGTGGGCGATGAGTCATGGCTGCCCGCGCTTGCTGAATGTGCCCCGGGAAGGAACCCCAGGTCCTCTGGATGCAATGGCTTTACCAGTTGTTCTCTGAGCGGCGCTCAGCGTGGCCGAGCTCCTGTCCAGCGTCCCCGAATCCTCAGAGGGTGACGTCGGCTGGGAAGGCCGCGGGTTCAAGTCCTGGGGACCCGGCCGCGTGCGGCAGCTCTCCCCACTCTGTGTTCAGGCGGGAAGGTCACCGGCTGGGTGCGTCTCCTGGGTGAGAGCCGGGGTCGTGGAGGGGGTGGCAGGTAGGACTGCCATGCACAGACGGGCCAGCGTGCCCGCACCTCCACACACGGACGCTCTTCCGTGGCCACAGTGTTCCACGATGCGGCCTCCTGCGGCACGCTGTGGCTTCTCGCGGGACCAACGGGAGGTTAGACAGAGCATGGGACCGTCCGTCTGCCCACAGAGGCCACGGGACCTGTGGGGACGCCGCGTCCAACCCACAGTCCTCTTCCCGCCCCCTCTCATTTCCTGAGTGCAGCCGTCCGACCTTGGCACCCAGGCCTGGCAATGTCTTCCTCCTAGGAACTCACACCTGCCTCCCCCTTCAGAGCCCTTCCACGAGGCCCCTTCCACACCCCTTCCTTTGCTGGGGAGAGCGTTTCACGTACAGAGCCGGTGCCTTCGCCCCACGCCCCACGCAGCCGAAACACAACTGCATCAAACCCAGCTCTCCTCAACTGCAGTGAAGGACAGTCTTCCCGCGGCGCTGCAGAACGCGGTTTCTCGTCTGCAACTCCTCCAGACCGCTTGCCCCTGGGGCAACAGCTCTGGAAGCTGATTGCAGGGGTAGGGCATCCTGTAGCCCCGCGTAGCCCCGCGTAGCCCCGCGTTCTGGGAGGTGGAACCGGAGCTGACAAGCACTGTATGCGCTTCTCCCCGGTCTTCCTTTCTCATTGGTAAACTTCACAATCACATGACTTGATTTACAGACGTGCGTGTACATGGGTTCAGAGAGGCAAGTCCCTGTGCACCAAACACTCGCCTGTGTATGTGTGTGCCCACGTAAGACAACATACGGCTCACATGCTAACCGCGTGTGCCCACGTAAGACAACATACGACTCACATGGTAAATGCGTGTGCCCACGTAAGACAACATACGACTCACATGCTAACCGCGTGTGCCCACGTAAGACAACATACGACTCACATGGCAACCGTGTGTGTCCACGTAAGACAACATGTGACTCACATGGTAACCGCGTGTGCCCACGTAAGACAACATACGACTCACATGCTAACCGCGTGTGCCCCCGTAAGACAACATGCGACTCACATGGTAACCGCGTGTGCCCACGTAAGAAAACATACGACTCACATGGCAACCGTGTGTGTCCACGTAAGACAACATAGGACTCACATGGTAACCGCGTGTGCCCACGTAAGACAACATAGGATTCACATGCTAACCGCGTGTGCCCCCGTAAGACAACATGCGACTCACATGGTAACCGCGTGTGCCCACGTAAGAAAACATACGACTCACATGCTAACCGCGTGTGCCCCCGTAAGACAACATGCGACTCACATGGTAACCGCTTGTGCCCCCGTAAGACAACATGCGACTCACATGGTAACCGCGTGTGCCCACGTAAGACAACATGCGACTCACATGGTAACCGCGTGTGCCCACGTAAGACAACATGCGACTCACATGGTAACTGCGTGTGCCCATGTAAGACAACATACGACTCACATGCTAACCGCGTGTGCCCACGTAAGACAACATAGGACTCACATGGTAACCGCATGTGCCCACGTAAGACAACATAGGACTCACATGGTAACCGCGTGTGCCCACGTAAGACAACATACGACTCACATGCTAACCGCGTGTGCCCACGTAAGACAACATGCGACTCACATGCTAACCGCGTGTGCCCACGTAAGACAACATACGACTCACATGCTAACCGCGTGTGCCCACGTAAGACAACATGCGACTCACATGGTAACCGCGTGTGCCCCCGTAAGACAACATGCGACTCACATGGTAACCGCGTGTGCCCACGTAAGAGAACATAGGACTCACATGGTAACCGCGTGTGTCCACGTAAGACAACATAGGACTCACATGGTAACCGCGTGTGCCCACGTAAGAGAACATACGACTCACATGGTAACCGCGTGTGCCCACGTAAGAGAACATACGACTCACATGGTAACCACGTGTGCCCACGTAAGACAACATAGGACTCACATGGTAACCACGTGTGCGCACGTAAGACAACATAGGACTCACATGGTAACCCCGTGTGCCCACGTAAGACAACATACGACTCACATGCTAACCGCGTGTGCCCACGTAAGACAACATAGGACTCACATGGTAACCGCGTGTGCCCACGTAAGACAACATACGACTCACATGGTAACCGCGTGTGCCCACGTAAGACAACATGCGACTCACATGGTAACCGCGTGTGCCCACGTAAGAGAACATAGGACTCACATGGTAACCGCGTGTGCCCACGTAAGACAACATACGACTCACATGGTAACCGCGTGTGCCCACGTAAGACATGCGACTCACATGCTAACCGCGTGTGCCCACGTAAGACAACATGCGACTCACATGCTAACCGCGTGTGCCCACGTAAGACAACATGCGACTCACATGGTAACCGCGTGTGCCCACGTAAGACAACATACGACTCACATGCTAACCGCGTGTGCCCACGTAAGACAACATACGACTCACATGGTAACCGCGTGTGCCCACGTAAGACAACATACGACTCACATGGTAACCGCGTGTGCCCACGTAAGACATGCGACTCACATGCTAACCGCGTGTGCCAAGCGCCACTGGGCAGCACAGATCTCCAGTGCAATCTCCACATGTGCGTTGGAATGACTGCGGGGGCAGGGGTGGATTTCGTCTGTTTGTGCAGTCCCGCAGCTTGAGCTGGGAGCGTCGTGCTCACGGGGCTGGCCGTCTCCCACAGAGGGTGTTTTCTGGATATTTCTTTTTGCAATAGGGCTTCATTTTTTGCCTGGCCCGTGTGGCTGCCATGCACACTTCTTCCCTAATGGAGATGACAAGCACACTGCACCATACTCAACTCTCTCTGCTGAGATGGGGTCTTGAGAAGCTTCTTTCTGAACAGGCTGGGGACGCCACCCCCCCCCCCCCCGCCCCCCACTCAGCCACCTCCCTGCACCGCTGGAACGGCACGCACCCGCCACCACGTGCAGCAATGACTGCTGATGGAGTTTCGGGAACTTCTTGCCCTGCTGGCCTCAGACTGCAGCTCCCCAATCTCCATCTTCTCAGCGGCTGGGGCTAGAGGGGTACCCCCAGTGCTCGCCTGTAGCTGGGGTGGGAGTCTTTGAGGACGTAGCATGACATGGAGGCTGCGGGTGAGAAGGACGCTGCTCTGCAGGGGGGCAGTGTCTCAGGACCAGGATGCATGCAAAGAGCTCTTGGGCCACAGACGTGGGGGGCAGGGGAGGGGGTTCCTTAAAGAGGCGCCCGGGCAGAGGGCATGTGCTACCTGCGCGGTTCGAAGGCCTTAGTGGAAGGTTTCCACCCTGGGTAAATGATGCCCCTTTGTGTTTCAGTCATGTCAAAGATTTCAAACCCTCTACTCCTTCCGTTTGTGGACGTGTTGGGGAGTCAGGCCCCGTCACAGGCCTGTCCCCCCGCAGGGATGGGGGTGGCGGTGCAGGGCGCTGCCCGAAGTTGCAGCCCGGCCTGGTGGAGGCTGCTGGAGCACACGAGGCGCCCGTTGCTCCTGCGGGCCCCATGTACCAGCGCCGTCGGGGGTGCGTGCGCTCTGTCCGCCCGAGCGCCGTCGGGGGTGCACGTGCTCTATCCGCCCCAGGGCTGTCGGGGGTGCGCGCGCTCTATCCGCCCCAGGGCTGTCGGGGGTGCGCGCGCTCTATCCGCCCCAGCGCTGTCGGGGGTGCGCGCGCTCTATCCGCCCCAGCGCCGTCGGGGGTGCGCGCGCTCTATCCGCCCCGGCGCCGTCTGGGGTGCGGCGCTCTATCTGTCCCAGCGCCGTCAAGGGTGCGCGCTCTATCCGTCCCAGCTCGGTCGGGGTGCCGCAATCTATGTGTCCCGGCGCCGTTGGGGGTGCGCGCGCTCTGTCCGTCCCGGCGCCGTCGGGGGTGCGCGTGCTCTGTCCACCCCAGGGCCGTCGGGGGTGCGCGTGCTCTGTCCACCCCAGGGCCGTCGGGGATGCGCGCTCTATCCGCCCCAGCGCCGTCGGGGGTGCGCGTGCTCTGTCCACCCCAGCGCCGTCGGGGGTGCGCGCGCTCTGTCCGCCCCAGCGCCGTCGGGGGGCGAGCGCTCTATCCGTCCCAGCGCCGTCGGGGGTGCGCGCGCTCTATCTGTCCCAGCGCCGTCAAGGGTGCGCGCTCTATCCGTCCCAGCTCGGTCGGGGTGCCGCACTCCATGTGTCCCGGCGCCTTCGGGGGTGCGCGCACTCTATCCGTCCCGGCGCCGTCGGGGGGGGGGGGGTGTGCGTTCCATCCTCCATGCTTGAGCAGGGACCACAGGGTGAGAAGCTGAGGCCTCTACCCCACGTCCGAGTGTGGGCATCCTGGCACACGTGAGTGCTCCAGCCCTTCAGCCTTTGCACCCGCGGGCCCTGGCGGACAGACGGGACCCAGGCTCTGCGGAGCCTCCGCCTGAGCCCGCTCGCTGGACCGAGCGGGTCCCGGCCCCCCGGAGCCGGGTGGGGTCCTGAGGGCTTCTCCTCTGGGTTTGGGCTGGCTTGTTACACAGCGAGAGATGACTTGGAAACCCAGGTGACAATGTGCTCCTTCTAACTTGGCTGCTGGCGCTCTGCTATTTTTTGAGAAGGAAAAGATACATATGCATGTTTTGAAAACTCGCATCTGTATTCTACCCGGCCTGATCACCAACACCATCTGCTAATTTGGATGCCTGTGTGTCAGCGTGACTATGTGCGTGCCCGCTCCGCCAAGATGCGCACTGCTACATGCGCATATGGAGACGGGTAAGTCGAGCCAGGGGTCGCAGCAGGGGCCTCCGCATCCACGTTTGCTCCTGGGGTGGAAAGGTGGGGCAGGGGGAGCACCTTAGCTCCCTGGAGCCTCCAGAGAGAAGCCACGGCTGCTCCGAAGCCATCCACGGGCAGAAAGGGGCAAGGGGGGACTGCGTGCGAGCCACAGCCTGACCGTCGCTGAGGACCGAGAGGCGGGAGGGGGACAGCCAGGCTCTACAGAGCCAGGAGAGACCTGACCACGCGCCCGCGGGCCCAGCCGGGAGTGGACAGCACCCCGGCCCCCCAAGGGAGAGTATCGACACAGTCAGCAAGGCCCCCGGCGGGACCCCTGCTCTCAGAAGCACCCTCCGCCCTGGCCACTTTCTTGGGGGCTGGAAGAGGAAGGCGACTGGGTTCTGGGAAGCTGGGCGCGCACCCAGAGGGCAGAGGAGGGTGCTGGTTGAGCAGAAGGAGCAGGAGAGTGTTGATTGGGAAGCCTGGCCTCGGCAAGGCAGGGGCAGGAGGATGAAACGGTCCTCACACGAAGGCGGAAAGCTGCGGCACTGGGCTCTGCGCTCTGCAGAGGCATGGCTGGCCCGCCGCGAGGCTCCACCCTGGAGCGCATGACGCCTGGACTGTGGTGCGTGGGGCGGCCGGGGGGCCGAATGCCCTACCTTCCCTGCCTGGACGGGCGAGGGGCCGGGGCCTGTCCTGAGGGCAGGACGAAGGCGGCCGGCTCCTCGCTGCCCTAGGCGCCCTCTGGGCTCTGCCTCTCCTTCGGGGCCTCAGGCAGCCCTGGCCGGCCTTCTTCTCCTTCTCACCTCCTCGGCCACACTGGAGGCCCGAGCACCATGTTGGCCAGGCTCCCAGTTCTTACGGGATGTTTCCTTCTCGAGGAAAGGACCATGATTCCCAGGTGGGCGTGTGGCCTTGCCCGGGAGCCACGCCCTCTCCACAAGACCCAGGAACTGGGGAACGCCCGGCATCCTGTGGCCTTAGGGGAAGGGGCGGCCAAAGTTCCGTACTGACTCTGCACGTGCGCCCTGGGGCAATCCGGGTTCAGAAAAGTCTTCCTCCAGCGAGATGTGCGGATCACAAGGTGCCGGGGGTTTGCACTAGTTGGCGGGTGTGAAGGCAGTTGGAGCATCCGTGTGGCGCCTCCTGTCGTGAACCAGTGGGTAGAGAGCCAGGAGCGGCCATAGGCATCAGGATGAGGTGCGGTGGGGCCCCCTTGATCTGCAGCGTTTACCCTCCCCCCCCCCCACCCCAGTGCACCCGAGGGATGTCCTGAAGAAGAGCGTGAGGCTTGTGTGGCAGGGAACGCAGGAGAAATGAAAATGAAGTCGTGTCAGGTGTAACACCCCACCGCCACGACACTGAGCTTGACAACTAATATGGGCCTCACTATCTTTGTTCCTCCAATTAGTCACTGGGGAAAAAAGAAATTCAGCCAATCACCGGTGGCTCACGCCCGTCATCCTAGCCACTCAGGAGACTGAGATGCGAGAATCGTGGTTCAAGGCCAGCCTTGGCAGGAAAGTCTGTGAGGCTCTTACCTCCCGCGGCCCACCAGCAAACACGAAGCGGCGCTGTATGCGCAACGTGGTGGAGCATGGTAGCTTGAAGGAGGCCGGAGCCCTCCCTCCAGAGAGGTGAGAGTCCCGACTGTCCTTCGCCTCCCCCAGGGGTTGGGAGCTGCAAAGCCAGCCCTGGTACACCTGACTGACGTTCTTCTTGCGCGGCCACGTGGAGAGAGCCGCGCACGTGGAACAGAAGGCGTGGGAGTGGGAATGTGCCTCCCTCGCGCCCTCAGATGGAGCCGAGCGTGGTGCACGTTCGCGGGGGGCGGGGGGGGGGGGTTGCTCGGGGACTGTCTCGGGAGACGCCAAGCAAGAAAGCAAATGCGAAATCACAGGCGGCAGCCGGGGCCAGGTGGCAGCCATCCGTATTGACAAACTCTCTCTGGTCATGGGAAAGGAAAGGTTAGCTTGTTCGAGCTTTTTGACTTGTGTGTCTTTTTGCCCAGAGGAATAAATGTGAATTCCTGTTGCTAAACGGGAAGGAAAAGAAGCCATCGATTTAGGAGGTGTGGGGTGAGGCAAAGGAGTGACAACCCGCAGGGGGCCTCAGGGATTCTGGACACTGAGGGCTCCGCGTTTAGCTGAGTGATATCCTGCCTCGGCTTCGGGAGAGGCGATACAAGCGGCTTCAGTACAAACAGCCTCCCGCTCTAGGCTGGGCCTCCCCTCCTGAGGGAGCCCCGTGGTGGCACCTGCTGGAATGCCACCCACCACTGCGCTTCCCCGAGAGGACAGAGGACAACGCAAAGTCAGAGCTTGACACTTGAGGAGAACGGCCGCCTCACTGGTCTCAGAAGGCCCGGTGGACGGAGGGGGGTTGGGGGGTGGGGGGGATTCTTTCCAGCACAGCGACTGGACACGGCCAAGAAGCTTCAGTGCACCTCATGTATTGGGGAATCAGATCCACAGAAATGGAAGAAAAGGCCGTGGTGGTGGCGTGTGCTACTTCCTGGCAAACACTGGGACTTCCCTTCCAAAGACAGCCGGTGACCAGGCCCTCAGCTCCACGCCTCGGGGCCTCGCCGACCGTGCCGCCCACGGCCATGGCAACCCCAGGAATGCCACCCACAGCCACCGCTGAACACGCCACCCCTGACCCTCCCCTGGAGAGCCTGCTGGGGGCCCACGCTGCCCGGGCAGGTCCATCCCCCTTCTGGTTGCAGCCCTCCACAGTACTCAGAAGAGCTCACTCGCAACGCTAGCACTCGTCCATCCAGTCGACTCCGGTGACAAAGGCGCACGCACCGGGCGGCTTATCCACAGACAGCTCTGTCTTGCAGTTCCGCAGGCTGAATGTCCGCAGGCAAGGTGTGGTCAGAGTCGCTTCCTCCTGAGTGCTGTCTAGTGAGGACAGCTCTGTCCCTATCCCCCCCCCGCATCCCCTCAGGCCTTCACAAGACGGTCCATCTGTGTCTTTCTGCCTTGACTTCCTCTTCTTACAGGGACAGGTGGATGGGGAGCCGCCGGAGGACCTCGTCTAATCATTGGTATGCCGGCACAGGTTCCAGCGTCCGATACAGTGCCGTTCGGAGGACCTGGCGAGCGTTGACAGCGCCTCGGCTCAGCTCGCCGCCACCCCTGCATTCTGACTTGCAGGTGAGCGGAAGCAGAAGGAGAGGCCATGCCCTTAGCCGCTTTGTCACCAGCTGCCAGGCCGCTTGAGAGAAGGCTGACAACCCCGAGGTCCAGCCCTGCCCTCGGAGCGCCCCGGCCAGCACGGCGCGGGGTGGGCGCCCGCTCGGGCCGCGAGGGAGGAAGCCCGGGCTGCGTGCCGGCTTTCATTTTAATGACACGTTTTCCTTGGGACATCTTCCTCCTGTCCACTCTGACGGTGTCTTGCTCTTGTCCAGAGCTGTCCCGGGGCCGTGGCCCCCCCCTCGTGTCTCGGGGCAGCTGCTGCTTGACCACGCTTGCCTTGCTGCTGGAGGGGGAGCCGCACTCGGTTTTTTGTCCACGCTGAACTTGAACCCTGGACCTCCTGATCTCCACCTCCAGAGTGGCTGAGGAAGCATCTTCCTTTTTCCTCCTTAGGTACAACATCTAAGGAAAGCAGGACAGAATGCTAGCACCATCGTGCCTCTGTCGGTCTGGGTTTGCAGCGTGGGTTCCAGTTGGAATACTCGGAGTGGGTGCAAATGTGTGCCGCGGGTGGAGAAGAATAACCCTCTGCCACGGAGAGGGGGAGCAGCTCCCCGGCCCCCCGCGAGCCGGTGCCATTGGGGTCTCCGATTTTATGAAGACTGATTTTCTATTAAAGCCCAGTGTTTGTTACTTTATCTTTCCTAGGGTTTGGCTTTCTACCATATAATGGAAAATTAGTAGAAACACATTGAAAACATCATTGTGAACAGGTGCACGAATCGAACAGACGATGTTGAAGTGACAGCTGAAGCATGAAAGCAAATACGAGCAGATAAATGTGTCTGTAATTTTAGAGTTAATAATTATGTTGCATAATTTTCTTTGGAAGAAGGGTTTATAATAACATTTTTTAAAAGTGCCAAGTAAAGTAATTACACACTTGGCAAGCCATAAAGACTAAACAATTTGGAAAATGCCTCATTAACCGCGTTCTGGGGTCAATGCAACACTTTATTTTATTTAAAGCAGTAGATTGCAATTTCAAAATGGGGCTTGCTTTTTTTATTTTATGGTTTTTATCATTTTTCTTGTAATTACGATCTTACTTGCTAATAGGATGTTGTAGGATACAATTCTTAAAGTCAATGTGGCACAAAAAATAAAATGAGGCAGACCCCTCCGTCGTGGACGCGGGCGTAAAGCGCTTGTAGCCCAAAGAGCCAGCCTGCCCTGCAGAGCCGGCGTTCAGTGCAGCCGCCATTATCCTGTCTCCACGGAGGCTGGGCTTCCCTGGAACAACGTTTTGGCAGCCATTTAGCTAACAGCTTCAGAAATCATTCTGAAGACAAGGACATAATTTCCCATATTTTTGCAAAGTACCCCCAGTGGTCTTACTTACTAGAGTTGTGTGTTTTATTTCTGGAAGCTCCTGAGAATGTCCGAGTTGAAGGAAGCGATTCCTCCTAGAGGACCTGTACCCCGCCATGTCCTCTTGGTGGTGGCACCGCCATCTCTCCTGGTGGATTGTGTAACCACCTCCTGGCAAGCCTGCAACGCAACCCCAGGAAAAGGCGGGAACAGGCACTCCCAGCTGGCTCTCACCTGCTTTTCTGCTGGGCTACTTACTGTTTTTAAATAAATTTGATGCATTTCTCACAATCCCAAGCTAAATTAAAAATAGCACATAATGCCAGCCCTTAAGGATGTGACACAAAACGCCATCAAATTCATTCACTCCTAGTCTCCAAGAGGTATCAATTTGTGTTTCGCCAGAGCTTGGTTTACAATGGAGCCTTAATTTTCAGATTTAGCTCCGGTGTTACGCAACCTCGCCTCCTCATCTGCTCTCCTCAAAAAGACAAAAACACAAGCGAGTTACCTGATCTCAGCTTGTGGATACTGAGTCCTCGTCCCTCTTCACGGATATGCAGGCTCTGGGTTCTTGTGAAGCAGCGCTCATTTAGCTACAACCTATGGGTGGATATTTATGGCATTTCTGTTTTATACACTTAAGAAATACTAAAAAAAAACATGAGCCTATATGTTTGTCAGCTTAATAGCTGTGTCTACACCTCAGAGACCAAAAGCAGAATTAACAGGCAGCTCTGACGGCGTTGCGTTTGGCTAAGTCACTCCGCAAGCGGCTGGGCAGTCTGTGCTCTGGTCACCAGGGCCACACGGAGAGACATCCACAAGCCGTGTCTCAAAGTTACCCGTTGCTTTTGTGGAGCGATTCTCTAGGCAAGAGCGGATTTTATTTCATGTTTAATCTTGCATTGGTTTCACTAGTAATGATATGTAGAATCTTCCCATAGGTTTATTGAGTTTGGTTCTGTTTCCTAGCTACAATGAGGAGAATCAATAGCGTTTTCCAAGGTTGAAATGATTATTATTCATTCCACTTTGAGCAGGGTGCCTAACAAGAACAAGAAAGTTAGGGCGGAGTCAGAGAGCTCCTCCGCGTTTTCTCATTGGATTTTCATAACAATGCTTCTGTGTTTACTCACTCGATAAACACGATTAAGTGTTCCCTCTGCCCGGGGGCCCTAGAATGATCGTGAGTCGCTGGCCAGTGTCTCCTGGAAAAGCAGCCCTGCCCTCAGTGCTAAGTGCAGAGAACACCCACTGTGGCTCCCAGCTAGCAAAGAGGCCATTGGGCGTCATCTCTGGTTTGTAACTTCCCCACTCCAGAGCAGACAGGCGTTCCTCGTCCTCCATTCCTCTGCACCAGCCAGAACCCAAGTGGAGCTCATTAATCCCACAATTCCTGCGGAGGAGGAAGTGGACTCCTCTCAAACCACGCTGGCTCTCACGTTTCAACTTGTCTCATCACCGCCTCGCCCGCCTCGGGTTCTTTTCATGTCCAATGTGAATTATAGCCTCTTCCTATTACGAGAGCAAAAACACACCAACAGGTGACCTCTGAAACCATGTTTGAAAACAGATAAGTGCATTTAAGTATAATTGATTGCACAAGTAATAACGCCCAAAGTGATTACACAGTCTAGTACTTACAAAAGTAATTACACTTCAGAAAATCAAAATTAATTTGTACACTTCTGATGCACTTTTAAGGCTGTTGACATTTTATTGTAGTGCTTCTAATGAAATGAAAATTATTAATAATTGTTCCTACTTGAGTGTGACAAATGTCATTTGGCTGGAGAGGCAGAACACCACTGCGCACCGCCGAATTAGAACGGAGTTGGAAGTTGGGGGGAGCGTCACTATTCAAAATGGGGCTGGGCCGTGCAGCGTTTGACGCCAGCAGCTAGCCAGCATCCCGAAACGGCTGCGTGCGGAGGCCTAAGCAATGCCTTCAACTTTCAAAAGCCATCGGGCAATTAGAAACGGCAAAGGACCGAGGCGCCTGAGACGCGACAGATGGAGGACACGGAGCCGGACGGTCGGCGGGGGGGTGGGGGGGGTGGGGGGGGTGGGGATCCTTCGTGAGGGCGGGGGCAGCTGCTTCTTGACAGCAGGGGAGGAAACCCTGCCTCTGAGGCCCAGGGACAGGTTGCTCTTGAAGGCTCCGTGGGCCAGTCCTTCCTGGTCCCGCTGCTTTTGCACCGGATTTCAGGAGCGCCGTGGTGACAGCCGCAGGTGACCAGCGACACAGGGGGACTCGCCCGATGGACCGCGGACCACAAAACAGAACATTTATCATTTTCAAAGGAAACTAAGCAGGAGGCGCACAGATGGGGTTTAATGGAGAAATAAATAAACATTGCATTAAGCAAGCCACCTAATGTAGAGGGACGGAAAAGCGGACTTGGACAGCCAGAGTCACCCTGGGCCTGGGGCCAAGGACTTTTTTTTTATTGTAGCAAAATACACATCACATAAAACTGACCATCAGTGGCAATGAGGACATCCCCGCTCAGGGATGACCTGTGCGGCCAGCACCGTCTCCTGCCACCTGACCGCTCCGGTCACAACCCTGCCGGGAGACTAAGAGGCAGCCCCGCCCTGCCCCTCCCTCCCTCCACCCAGCCCCCCCCATTACCTCCCTCCCTCCACCCAGGCCCCCCCCCCATTACCTCCCTCCCTCCACCCAGCCCCCCCCATTACCTCCCTCCCTCCACCCAGCCCCCTTCCATTACCTCCCTCCCTCCACCCCAGCCCCAGGTGTTGTGTTTCTAGCTGTTATACGCAGTGCATGTTAAAGGCTCATCTGTGGTGTGGCATTTGTCAGCGCAGCGTTCCTTTTCCTGAGTGAATACTATTCTGTTGCACGGATGTACCACTTTCAGTTTAACCTTTCACTGGTTGCTCAATAGTGGAGCTGTTTGTGGGCTGTTAGGAACTTTCAGGTACAGGTTTTTGCCTGGAAAACTGCATTCTGTGGGAATAGTCTTAAAAATAAAACAAAACACCTCACAGAGGTCATCCACCAGAAAGAATGATAGTGTACCATTCGTAAGGAAGCAGAAAGGCTTGGGGAAAGTGATACTGAATAAAGTAAGGCAGACCCAGAGGAACAAAGGTTGCGTGGTTTCCCTCACTGGCTACAACGAGCCTAGACGCCTTTCAGTAAGCACGTCGGCTGATATGCAAATGGTTACACGTTCGCAATGGAGTTCTCCAACGGTGCAATTTTATAGGAGGACAAAGTCCAAGTCCAACAAAATGAGCCCCCGGCAGTGGGTACCGCAGGGGGAGGAGGGCTGGGGGGAGGAGGGAGAACGCAGTCAAGAACTCACGGCGTATCCCACAAAACGAAGACCGCGGTGACGAGCGAGTGACCAGGCAACGCTGCTGGGTAACACATCACACTCTCTGTGAAGCGGTTCGGAGACAGCGACATTCCTTCAGGACCAGAGGGGGGGGGGGCGCAGGGGGCGGACGCTGCCTTGGCTCCCCGGCTCTGCCCGGGAGGTAGAGCCGGGCAGCTGGGACAGGAAGGGGGGCATTGTGGGGGCTGCGTGAAGGCCTCCTGGCTGCCCAGGGGAGGAGCGCCCCCAGCCCGCGCCTCCCTGCAGAAGGCTGGCACTCGTATCCGTGCAGGCCGGGCGGGAAAACCTCTGGGACTGGGGTGGCTTTGTGTGGCTGACGCCACGGCCCCAGGATGCCAGAGATTTGCCTTATAAATGCGTGAGTGAGTACGTTGAGTAGCACGCAAGCATGCAAGCGTGTATGAACACCCACGGCGAGGTTCCTTAGACAGGCAGGGGGAGATGCCAGGAAGCTGAAAGGTACTGGAAAGGGGTGGACTGGGGTCGAGGGGAAGGGCAGGCAGATGAAGAGGAGAAGAGAGGGAGAATGCAGTCACGAAGCCAACGGACACTCCACAAGGTTAAGAAGACGGAGGGAAGGGCGGGGGAGGGAGGAATGGGGGAGGGTACAGCAAGCGGTGGTGTTAATTAAGATGCATTGCACTCTGCTGTGTTAAATAAATGTGCAACTCCTTTGTGCAACTACTTAATGGTGATGATGATGGTGATGATGGTGGTGGTGGTGGTAATAATGAAGAAATGGTCAGGGCTGGGTACATGGCCTAGTGGCAAGAGTGCTCGCCTCGTATACATGAAGCCCTGGGTTCGATTCCTCAACAACACATATATAGAAAAAGCCGGAAGGGGCGCTGTGGCTCAAGAGGCAGAGTGCTAGCCTTGAGCTAAAAGAAGCCAGGGACAGTGCTCAGGCCCTGAGTTCAAGCCTCAGGACTGGCAAAAAACAAAACCAAAAAAACCAAAGAAATGGTCAGTCACGGGAAGAAACTGAGGCTTCGAAACTATGGCTAAGTGGGAGGTTTTTCTCCAAAGCGGTAGCTATGGAGACCCACCAAGGGCCTCGGTGTCCTCCTGAGACATGAGAGATCTCAGCAAGTCGAAGAGGATGCGTGTAGCTGCGGCTGTGCAGAGTGGCGCACGCTCGCACACACGTAAGCACGCTCACCGTGTGTCCTCGTGAGCAGGAGTCCCGTGCGGGGCCTGGTGTGAAGAGCTAGCTGGAAACCGGGCGGCGGGAGTGGTCCGCGAGGCACGGGGGGCTGAGGACCGGGGACCGGGCAGACGCCGGGGAGGGGGGCGCGGGGGAACGCAGTCACAGTACTCAGCACACACCGCTGGAAATGGAAGCGGGTCAACTGCAGGGCTGGGTGGGGTTGGGAGACACGGGGTGACGCCAGGGGGCGGCGGTGAGCAAGGCGCACCGTCGCAGCCGCCAGCCCACGCGTCGCAGCGCAGCCGCTGCACGACCCGCCCAGGATAGCAGTGACCACGAAGGAACCAGGGCCGAGCAGTACACGATCTGGAGGAACTCGGTGGACGCCCGCGTTTGCTTTGGGAGGACCCCTGGGATGCGGAGCTCCTCCCTCAGAGCGGGGGCTGGGGACTGGACCTGAGCAACGTCGCCACCCTGCGGTGCCGCGCAGTCACGGAGTCTGAGCCCGGGCACCGAGCGGGAGTGGAGAGCAGGGTGGCTTCCGCTCGGGTGGGGCCTCCCGCCCGTCCTCCCGCCCGTCCCCCCGCCCGTCACCCTGGAGCTGCAGGCCGGGCTCCCGGGAGACCTGGAGAACGCGCACCTGGGGCGGAGCGTGGGCACCCTGCCCCTGCGCGCAGCCGAGTCCTCACAGTGCCCTCCTGCCCAAGAGGGCTTGTGGGACTGTGCAGGACCTGGGAACGCCCCCAGACCCCCACGGCCTCTCAGCGCCCCGAGCCACGGGACGCCTTGTCCACCATCTGTGGACGGGGCGGCGGGGCCGATGGCCCGGCACTGCCAGGGCTTTGATGTCATTCCCGGTGGCTGCGCAGATTCGACCCAAGTCTTCAGAGGAAGGACAGATGCCGAAGGCAGTCTTCCAGCTAGAATGGGAAGGCAGGGACTGCCTGGACTTCAAGCCCATCACCGTCCGCGTCCGTTTCTCCGCGTCTCATCGTCACTCTGTCCCTTCCTGTCTCTCCACGCCCTCCCCCGCCCTTCACCTCCCGCGGTCAGCTTCATAACCTAAAGCAAATTCTGGGTTTGCAGGCAGCCAAGCGTCCCCGGGGACAACCCTGCGCGCTGCCAGCGCGTCTCCATCTCCTGAGCACCGAGGAACTCCGCGTGCAGGCCTGGGACCTGAGCCAGGGCGGCCGGGGAGGACGGGGAGGAGCCAGGGCGGCCGGGGAGGACGGAGAGGAGCCAGGGCGGCCGGGGAGGACAGCGAGAGGAGCCAGGCCAGCCGGGGAGGACGGGGAGGAGCCAGGCCGGCCGGGGAGGACGGGGGGAGGAGCCAGGGTGGCCGGGGAGGACGGGAGAGGAGCCAGGGTGGCCGGGGAGGACGGGGAGGAGCCAGGCCGGCCGGGGAGGACGGGGAGGAGCCAGGCCGGCCGGGGAGGACGGGGGAGGAGCCAGGCCGGCCGGGGAGGACGAGGAGGAGCCAGGCCAGCCGGGGAGGATGGGGAGGAGCCAGGCCAGCCGGGGAGGACGGGGAGAGGAGCCAGGCCGGCTGGGGAGGACGGGGAGGAGCCGGGGCGGCCGGGGAGGACGGGGAGGAGCCAGGCCAGCCGGGGAGGACGGCGAGAGGAGCCAGGCCGGCCGGGGAGGACGGGGAGGAGCCAGGCCGGCCGGGGAGGACGGGGAGGAGCCAGGGCGGCCGGGGAGGACGGGGAGAGGAGCCAGGGCGGCCAGGGAGGACGGGGAGGAGCCAGGCCGGCCGGGGAGGACAGCGAGAGGAGCCAGGGCGGCTGGGGAGGACGGGGAGGAGCCAGGCTGGACGGGGAGGACGGGGAGGAGCCAGGCCGGCCGGGGAGGACGGTGACAGGTTTTAGTTAGCTAGCCTCCGCTGGAGGTGTGGCTCAAGTAGGAAGACATCAGCCGGCAAGGGCAAGCTTCTGAGTTCAAATCCTGGCACCACCTAAAGAAAGGACAGCCTATTAGGTGGCCACCGAGGCTGGCACCCAAGCCTGAGTCTGGTGCTGGCATTAGGTAGTTGTTCCTTCCCGAGCAAAGAGTTGAAGAGATTGTGATAATCGACCATTCGCTCAACAGAAGCGAGGCCTGTTTTCCTGCACTAGCGTTCAGTCTGGATGGGATTTCCCCAACTCACCTGAGGAGCAGGTGCAGTGCGCGGTGCTCCTGCTGAGCGCACCGCGGGGGTCCGAGGGGCCGGCTCCCCCTCCTCCCCACCAAGCCTGTCCTGGAGTTCTGGGTGCAGGATTTGCAAAGCACTTTCCTCCTCCTCCTCCTCCTCCTCCTCCTCCTCCTCCTCCTCCTCCTCCTCCTCCTCCTTTTTCTTCTTCCTCTCCTTCTTTTGCCGTCACTGGGTTTGAACTCAGGGCTCCATGCTCTCTGCCCTTGCTTGCTGGTAGCTGGAGCTTTTCTCCTCAAACCACGTCTGCAGCTCCGCCATTTGGGGGTTAACTGGCCACGGAGTCTGATGCCCTTTTCTGCCTGGTCTGACGGGAAGCGCAGTTCTTCAGGTCTCCTCCCCGAGTGGTGCGGATTACAGATAGGAGCCGCCGGCGCCGGCTCAGACACTTGTCCTTGTTATCTAATTAACTTTGTCATTTATTGAGTTTCAGAGCTCCCTAGTTAAAATGAAAGACCTTTCCTTTGCTTTTATTAAACTGTAATGCTAATCTCTATTTCAACACAATTAAATTTTACTCAAATAGTGTAATTTTTAAGAAGTAAAAAGAATTTTTTAAACCAGGATCAGTGGATCAAGCCTGTCATCCTAGCTACCTGAGAGGTAGAGATTGAGGGAAGGAGGTTCGAGACCAGACTGAACAGAGAAGTTTTTGAGACACCATCTCGAGTCGTGAGTGGGTGCAGTAGCACCTGCCTGCTATCCCAGCCATGGGGGAAACACAGTTGCTGGGTACAATCTCAGTGAGATAGACAAAGACACACAGGCATGAAGATTTTAGCCTAGGCCATCCCTGGCATAAAGCAAAGTCTTCTCTGGAAAATAGCCAACAGAAACAGGGCTGGAGGTGTGTGTGGTTCAAGTGGTATAGCACCTGCTTAGCAGTTGGAGATCACCCCCCACCCCAAACACACACACACATGAAAATCCAGGAACGGATGGGAATTGCCAAGGCCATCCTAAATGTGAAGGTGCCTTGTGCCAGGTAGCCCACGGCATCTGCAAGGACACCGGCTCTTCCGGAAGGAAGAGCGTCACTTACGTGAGAGCGGAACACCGCCAGGCGCTGGCTGTGGTTCAGAGGACACCGTCTCCGGCATGGATTTGTGGGGGTGGAGGTGCCCTCATCCCCGGAGATCCTTGGGGAATCAGCCCTGAAAGCAGATGGCCTCATGGGAGACAGATGCATGTGGGGCTTTCCGTGGACACCAGGGGCCAGTCTTCCGGTATTTTAAATAAATATTTATCGAAATGCATCTGTGTCCATTTGCCCAGGTACTTCCTGTGACTGACCGGCTCCGTCCCGGGAGCACGCACCCCACGCCATGGCAGAGCCCGAAGAATCTCCTCACATCCGACGCTGTTGCCAAAATCCTAGCACAGAATCGATCTATCCTCCCCAAATAACAGAACCACAAACACACACCCAGCAAACAGAGATTTAGAGTATCCATTCAGTCATGGAAATGCTATACTGTAGATTTCTTCTCCCACGTAATTTTTCTTTATGACAACACAAATATGTATTGTACCATTCATGGCTCGAGATATATTATGTCAATGTGCATTTCTCTTTATTGACTCATTTTATCATACAAAACTGACACAGGCTTCTTATTAATCTGTCTCCGAAGGATCAAAATGCTTTAATAAATACCTTGGTTCCTTTAGGTCTGGAGGAAATGGCACCGTTAGTTAAGCATAGTGTGGCATTGAATGAAAGCCTCATTCTCTTTAACTGGAAAACCATCTAGATAAATCCAGGGACCGATAAAGGAAATGGCACCACACTTCCTTAATGGCCAATTAGGGCCTACTTTCCCAAAAGCAAACAAATAAGAAAGACTTGGGATGGAATTTGGGGGTGGTTCATTAGTGGGTTCAAATCGCCATGGGGTTGTGTACCTTGCATATAGATGATAGAAACAATCCATTGCCCCAGTTGAATGCCATCGGGGCGAGCAGCAGAAGAACAAAGACATCTCACGTGTTCTGGGCAGAGGAGAAGCCTCCGAACCCAGGAGAGAGCTTTTGCCCAGCTGGCTCCGGGCTGGCTGTCCTGTGTTCCAGAACCATCCGCATGGTGTCGAAAGTGCTCACTGAGAACAGTCGACCCCCGTGTGGAGAGTTTTGTGCTCTCTGTTTCCTCCTGTGTCAGGCGCCCCAATCCCTGTCCAGTGGGGAAAGGGGCCCAGGCAGGGCTGTCCACAGTGGTCCCCGTGGTCCGGAGAGTGCAGGCCGGCCCAGCCCCCTCCCTACGTGCCACCCTCACCTGAGGCCCCTGTCCTGGGGCCCCTCCTGCCCACAGATCCCAGGTCGAATGCAAACAGCTCTGCAGAAATCCCCAGGGCAGGGCTTAGCAAGGCACTGACTGGCTCCAGGCTGCAATGCTCTGTGTGGGGTTCTGGAAACGGCTTTGTGACCGGCGTGAGGATGCATGAGGACAGAGCATTGTCCCGACCGTGCTCCCGGGGGGCTCCTCTGCCCAGGAGAAGCATGCCTCCCGGCCAGCCCACGGCAGAGGAGGCAGAACCGGCCTGCTCTCCTCCGAGGCCAGCCGAGAGTCCCTGGCTCCCACTGGCTCAGGCGAGTTCCCAGACTCCGCCCCGTCCACTGCTTCCTTCCTTCCTGGGGACTGGGATTCCAGCACGGCGTCTGGTGATCCTAAGTGATCCAGGCTCAGCGGTGGCCATTGGACCCAGGGCATCTTTGTGGGTCTCATTAGCACTCAGCTTGCTCGTCTGAAATGTCTGCTTCCCCTCAGCAGAGGAACAGACCCATGCTCCCTCCTCACTGTGCAACCAGCACTACCGAGGGGCGGATGGCAGCCGGGGGCTGGGCCCTCAGAGGGGAGGATGGCAGCCGGGGGCTGGGCCCTCAGAGGGGAGGATGGCAGCCGGGGGCTGGGCCCTCAGAGGGGAGGATGGCAGCCGGGGGCTGGGCCCTCAGAGGGGAGGATGGCAGCCGGGGGCTGGGCCCTCAGAGGGGCGATGGCAGCCGGGGGCTGGGCCCTCAGAGGGGCGATGGCAGCCGGGGGCTGGGCCCTCAGAGGGGAGGATGGCAGCCGGGGGCTGGGCCCTCAGAGGGGAGGATGGCAGCCGGGGGCTGGGCCCTCAGAGGGGAGGATGGCAGCCGGGGGCTGGGCCCTCAGAGGGGAGGATGGCAGCCGGGGGCTGGGCCCTCAGAGGGGAGGATGGCAGCGGGGGGCTGGGCCCTCAGAGGCAGCTGCTCCTGAAGGGGGAGAGTGTGTCCACCTGCTGTCTGCCCTGGCCTAGTCTTGTCCCTGTCTGACCTGTTGTCTGTCCTGACACGAGTTGCCTCCCCATCTGCCCTGACATGGGGTGACCTGCCCTCTGCCCTGGCCCCGGGCTGACCCGCTGTCTTTGCCTGGCTGACCCACCGTCTTTACCCTGGCTGACGTCCTGTCTTTGCCCTGACTGACCCGCTGTCTTTGCCCTGGCTGACCTGCCGCCTTTACCCAGGCTGACCCGCCGTCTTTACCCTGGCTGACGTCCTGTGTTTGCCCGGGCTGACCCGCTGTCTTTGCCTGGCTGACGTCCTGTCTTTGCCTGGCTGACCCGCTGTCTTTGCCTGGCTGACCCACCGTCTTTGCATGGCTGACCCACCATCTTTGCCCTGGCTCGTCCTGTCTTTGCCCTGGCTGACCCACCGTCTTTGCCTGGCTGACCCGCCGTCTTTGCCCTGGCTGACCCACCGTCTTTGCCCTGGCTGACCCGCCGTCTTTGCCCTGGCTGACGTCCTGTCTTTGCCCTGGCTGACCCGCCATCTTTGCCCTGGCTGACCCGCCGTCTTTACCCTGGCTGACGTCCTGTCTTTGCCCTGGCTGACCCGCCGTCTTTGCCCTGGCTGACCCACTGTCTTTGCCCTGGCTGACCCACTGTCTTTGCCCTGGCTGACCCCCTGTCTTTGCCCTGGCTGACCCACTGTCTTTGCCCTGGCTGACCCACCGTCTTTGCCCTGGCTGACCCACCGTCTTTGCATGGCTGACCCACCATCTTTGCCTGGCTGACCTGCCGTCTTTGCCCTGGCTGACCCCCTGTCTTTGCCCTGGCTGACCTGCCATCTTTGCCTGGCTGACCCCACTGTCTGGCCTGACTCGGGTTGACCTGCCATCTGCTCTGGCCCAGGCTGGACATGGATGCCCCCAGGTGGTCTCAGAAGGTTTCTTAAGCAGTCACGGTCAAGGGTGCTCACGGCACACTGGCTGGCGTGCTGGGAGGCAGGGGGAAGCCTGACCCGTCCCCAGGGGTTACACAATGGCCAGGTGACAGTTCACCCAGGACAACGCGGCCATTAGTGGAGAAGGCGTGTGTCAGCGTGCTTAGGGCTATGAGGGGTCCTGCTGGGGGGGGGGGGGGATGTCAGCCGAAAGTGACACAGCACCACAGATAGATTCGCGTTTTCTAAGATCCATGCGTATCTTATGGGTGTGGCGCAAACAACGTTAGAGAAGGGGCTGGAAGGGACAAGGAAAAGAGAGCGCTCGTGGATGGTGGGAAAAGGAAACGGTGGAAAAGGTGGTGTGTTAGGAACTACAGAGTCTAATAAACTCACCTCTTCTCCTAAGCGGGAAGAAAGGAGGAAGAAGAGAGAGAGAAAGAGAAAGAGGGAGGGAGGGAGGGGAGGAGGGAAGGAGGAGAGAGAAGGAGGGAGAGAGGGAGGGAAGGAAGGAAGGAAGGAAGGAAAAAGGAGGGAGGCAGAGAGAGAGGAAGGAGGGAAGGAGAGGGAAATGAAGAGCAAGGACAGAGGCAGGAGATGAGAGAGGGAGTAGAAGGAGGCCGCCTGTCTCATTCAAAGCACTCCTCCTTGGCCCCAGCCTCAGCTTTTCCAGCGGGAGCCAGGAGCTCCGTGCTCCTGGCAGTGGGCCCCTGCCCATTTGGCACACGGCCCCTGGGCAGCTCACCCATGCTTGAGTCGCGCTGCCCCCCCCCCCCCGTACCACCCAGGTCTGCCCGGATCTCCCTGTGGGTGAAGAGCTGGTTCCTTATTTGCTTTAGGGGCTGTGCTTAGCTTAGGCGCCCAGTCTAAGTGCTCAGTAAATATTTGCTACGTGGAAGCTAATCAATAAGACAACACTGGAGCTTGGATAGACACGGGGAGCTGGGCGAGAGCAGGAAGAGCCGTGCGGGAAGCTGAAGGGCACCCGTGGGGGGACGGGTCCGGGGACTCTGTCCCGGAGACCGCGGGGGGACTTTCTGAGAGCCATGGAGTCTCTGTGAGCCGGTGGGCTGGAGGCAGAAGCCTCAGGGCTGGGCCTCCCCAGGAGGGCAGAGGTCCCCCTGCGACGGTGGCCCCAGTGGGGAGCACTCGCGCCCGGAAGGTCACCAGCGGTGGGTGTGGTGCCGGGAGCCCGCTCAGGTGCTCCGGACGGGGTCCTCCTGTCCTCCTTGGACCTCCGGGAGAGGCGCTGCGAGCCCAGCACCGGGCTGAGCACGCACGGCCCCCAGTGCCCTGTGGCCGTGGAGCCACGGTGTGGGTCAGGAGGGCCCTGAGCCCCGGCATCCTGCCCTGACCCCCACCCTTCATTCCCCCCCCAGGCTCCCATGGGGCGTCACGCCCCAGGAGGGAGTTCTGAAGCCCAGGGTGCCTTTGTGAGTCTTCGTGTCCTTAAATAAGCACGTGAGTATTAAATGGCGAGTGTTTGGTTCACTTTTCCCCTTGCACTCAACTAGGGCTTGACCTACTCACCTTTCTGAAATCCTGCGGAGTGGGTGGCAAGCCCTGCCGTGGGAGTCACTGTAGGGTAGACCAGGGACACGGCCGTGGACTGGTTTTTAAATTCTGTATTCTGAATATTAGTCCTCTCTCAGGTGACTATCTGGTAAGACTTTTTTTCCCGTGCTGTACGCCATCTCTTCCATCTGTTGAGTGCTTATTTTGCTTTGCAGGCGTTTTTTAATTCCGTGCGGGCCCCGTCGCCGTTGCTCGCTCTTGTTGCCTGGGTTATTGAAGTCCTGCTCAGGGGCTGCCGGCGGCAGTGGCTCCACAGCTTGCGGTCTCCCACGAAGGGCTCTGATCCACTTTCAGCTGGGTTTTGTGCAGAGTGCGAGCCAGGGATCTGCTCTCCGTCTTCTCTCTGTGACTATCCAGATGGGCATCCGTCCGCTTCCTTCTCTCCCAGCATGCATTGCTGGCGATTTTGTCAAGGGACGGAGGTCCCTGCCTGTTTACTTCTGGGTCTTCTAGTCTCTTCTGCTGGTCTGTCTGTGCAGAAGTGTTTGCCACAGTGGCTCTGCCGCATTGTCTGCGGTCAGATATCGTGTACCTGTAGCATCGAACTCTGCTCCTTTGGCTCAGGATTGCTTTGTGTGTTCGGGGTCTTTGTGTTTCCGTATGAATTTTAGGATTATTTTCTTCCATTCCTGTGGTGAAGGCCGTTAGATATTTGATGAGGAGTGCGTTGAATGGTGCGTGTATTGATGTTGGTAGCATGCCTGCTTTACTAATATTTATTCTGCTTGTCCATGAACGTGAGGGCGGGCTGTCCTTTCATGTTTCAGTGACCTCTACGATGACTTCTTTCTTCAGTGCTGGCTCGTTATCACTGAGGAGTGCTTCGATGTCTTTGGTTAGGTTTATGCTGAGGGATTTAATTATTGCTGTGAGTAGGGTTGTTTTCCTCACTTCTTTTCCAGTGTTTGTTTGGCTCTGTAGAAACAGTAGGGTTTATTCTGTACATGTCTGCATCTTCGCACGCTGAAGGACTGGGGCCAGTCCGGCCTGGAGGAGAGCAGAGCGCTGCCACGTGCTGAAGACCAAGACCTGGAGAATCTGGGCGCTGGTGGACCCCGGGCCCCGCGCCTCCGCTCTCCCCTTGCACCGGCAAAACTCGGGTCTGCTCGATGCTGAGCTAAAATAAAACGTGTGTTATGTACAGAGTGTCTGCCCCATCCTCCGTTCACACTGCCTTCCCTGCTGTCTGCTCCGGGGAACATCCACGGACCTCACCCTTGCTGCCTACGCCTGCCCCCTCTCCGCCTCCCTGGGGTGATTCATCTCGACAGGCTGGGAGAGGAGTGAGGCGCCCCTGGAGGTGTAGATGAAGGTGTTAGCTCCTGAGGGCTGTGACCTGGCACAGGAATCCACCGCTCCAGGGAGGACTTCAACGTGTCGGCAGTGCGGGGCACTGGGGATGATTAGATGGGGCCGGGCGGGGGACCCGTCACTGGGGTGAGTCCCTGGCCCCTTCCTGTGTTCTCTCTGCTTCCTGGCTGCTCTAAAATGGAAAGCTCCCTCCCTTAAACTGTCCCACGAGGCCCTGGGGCACGGCTACGCAGAGGGAGGTGACTGGCAGCCTCTCACCAGCTCGCGGCTCCCTTCTCCCGTGGCTGACCCTTCTCTGGAAACGCCACAGGGGGCCTCGCCGCCCGTGCCGTCTGCCAGTCTCCTGACGCAGCTAGGCACGAGTCCATTGCCTTCAGCGTGACTGTGGCGTGTGGCAATTCCCCAAGGGCTGAAGGGGCCAAGGTTGGGTTGTCGGTCGATCCAATCCCCAGGACCAACCCTGTCAAACCTTAGCTGTTCGAATGGTGTTGGAAGTGATCCTGGGTTCCCGGGATTCGCACAGGATCGCACACACCACAGCCCTGTGAGGCACGGTGCCCCTGTCCACAGGGCGTGCGTGACGCGCAGGTCGGGTGGCGTAACGGTCTTCCAGCCAGCAGTGGCGTGTGGCGTGAGGCCTCCCGCCATTGCCTTGGAGAACTGCTCAGGCAGGAAGGCTCGCTGAGACGGTCATTTACGCTTGTTTCAAGTTTCCCCCTTCCTCCTTCCAAGCTGGGCCTTGTGTTCCGGGTGCCCAGGGAAGTCTCAGACCTCAGTGAGAAATGAGGCTGCCCCCCCCCCACCCACCCACATCCTGGCCTGTGGGGAAGATGGAGGTGGGAGCCCAGCCTTCCTGGAGCTCGCCTCTCTCCATGAGAGACAGCACCTGCAGTTCATTGATCACACCTCTTGTGTGTCGCCCTCACTGATCTAAGACCCGCGGCTCCATTGTTCATCATCTTATTGAGCATTTCCTGATGGCTGCCATGAGGATGGCTCCGTCCAGCGGCTCCCCGGGAGGGGGCTGGGCAGCTTTCCAAGCCGAGCCGCGTCCAGCAAGGCTTCAATTCCGATGGGGAACGCTCCCTTCGGATGACACGTGGCCTCCGGGGGACTGTGCACGCCGATTCACTGTGTAAAAATCAGGACACGCAAAAGCAGAATGGATAGCTTACTGAAAACCAGAGTAGGAAAACAAATTGAAGAAGTATTAAACATCTGTCTCCCCCCTGTAAAGAGGGTACGTTACTTCTTCCTGCTTATTTCCTGAACTAAAGTTTTTCTTTTCCAGTAACAATACCTATCTTCATCTTGAAAGAAAAGCTGCCTCAGAAATGCGGCTATAGCGATGTCGTGTGGGTCAGTGGCGTGTGTAAGAGCGTGGCCACACCAGTGCGGCGTGGGGAACACGCACGCGAGTCAACTCTGCAACCTGTTCACTGAATCAGCAAAGACGCACAGCTCACAGCTTTCCATGACTTCCCAGAGCGACCCTCTGAAAGGTAAGTGCTCAGGATAGGGGACTGGGGAGACTGAGCCAAAGGACCCGACTGAGGGAGCAATATGGCATATGAAGGGGAGGTGGTGTATATACGGTAGGTGCTGTATATGTGGCGGTGGTGTATATGTGGTGGTGGTGTATATGTGGTGGTGGTGTATATGTGATAGTGGTGTATATGTGATGGTGGTATATATGTGGTGGATGGTATATATGTGATGGTGTTATATATGTGATGGTGGTGAATGTGTGGTGGATGGTGTATTTGTGGTGGGTGGATATATGTGATGGTGGTGTATATGTGATGGTGGTGTATACATGATGGTGGTGTATATGTGGTGGATGGTATATATGTGATGCTATATATGTGATGGTGGTGTATATGTGATGGTGGTATATATGTGGTGGATGGTATATATGTGATGGTGTTATATATGTGATGGTGGTGTATATGTGGTGGATGGTGTATCTGTGGTGGGTGGATATATGTGATGGTGGTGTATATGTGGTGGTGGTGTGTATGTGATGGTGGTGTATATGTGGTGGATGGTGTATATGTGATGGTGGTGTGTATGTGATGGTGGTGTATATGTGGTAGGTGGTGTATATGTGATGGTGGTGTATATGTGGTGGGTGGTGTATATGTAGGAGAAACAGTGTATACACAATTGGTAGGTGTTGTACATGTGAGAAAAGTAGAGTATATGTGATAGTGTATGTGTGATATCTAGTTTTTGGAAACCGAAAACTTAGGCCAAAGCCTTCCTACAAGAGGCCAAACTTCCTGAAATTTTCTGCTGGAAAAATATAGAGGAGAGAACAAATAGAGTGCAAAATAAACTCTCAAAAACTCCTACATACTCTGTAAGAAATAAAGCATCAGCTGTAGAGCTGTAGAGCATGCGTGCCCGGCACAGGGCACCGGCTTTGGGGGTGTCTCCGCCACCCTCTCCTTAGGCTGGGCCTGGGGCGTGGCCAACAGAGCTGGGCTTGGGCGTGGTGATGGCAGCGCTCCCACCTCCTGAGGCCGGCCAGGCCTGGGTCACCAGCCTGGAGCAGGGCTTGATGCCCAGCTGTGAGCAAGCCCTGGCGAAGCCTCGGTATGCACACCCTCTCCAAGTACACCAAGACTCAGGTCCGGCTGTGCTTCTCTTGGGCCCTCTCCTTCAACAGACCTTTCCATCGTCGGATTCATCTGCCTTTATCTTGCATGTTTAACATCCCAGCTATATATTTAAAAGATGGATGCCTGCGTTGTGGGAGAAAACTAAAGAAAAAAAATGAAAAAGGAAGTTTGAAATCACCTAAGGTATACCAATGAGCAAAAGCCATGAGGCATCTTATGGAGGATGATAATGATGGCATCAGCCAGTGTTTAAGTGAGCAGCTTGTACATACTATTGTACGTGCAATGTTAACTCCTTCAGCAAATGAGGGAAGTGAGGGACAGAGGCTCACACTGGCTTCTGTACTCACACTGCAAATGAAGACTGTCAGAGTCTGAGTTCAGGGTCTAACTCCAGTTTCCCTCTTCCTGCGTTCTGACTTCCAGTTTTTCCTGACCGTTCTGGAGCCTTCCATATGTTGTGACAGAATCTCAGAAAACAGAACATTTAAGACTTCATCAGGTTTTCTTCCTCAGCTTCATGATAATTTCATTTGACCACGCCCGGGTCCTTTGACCTTGGTCATTCTCTCCTTCTAGTTACAGGAAATGAAGGTGAAATGCTGAGCTGTCCCCTGTGTACCAAGGCGCTGTCTTCCATCCAGACGCCGTGGCTGACTTGGTTTGTACCGTGGGTGAAGGGCGTAGAGCGAGGGTTTCCCACATGGCCTGAGGAGAGCTGGCTCCTCTCTGTACGACTATTAGAATGCTCGAACATGCTGCCTGTGCAATAAAACAAGAAAAGTCAGCGCGGTAGAACAATTTGAAAAACATTTAGAAAATTAAGCCCATGCAATAAAATAAGAAAAATCAATATGGGATTTTTGTTAAACCCAAAAGATAAAATTGTTTGTTCAGGTGACATTTCCCAGCTTGAAAACCCAGTACAACCATCTAGAGCATTAAAAACAATGAGTATCTACTCGTGTGCTGAGCACACATGTAATAAACAGAAATCAGCAGTTCTATATGTTAGCCAAGGAAGCCTAAAAAAAGACAACTTTTCAGAAGTCACATTTGAAGCAGACAGGGACACCCAAGCTCTCAGCAAACAACCTTGTAAGAAGTGTTCAGATCCTGTGAAGGTAAAGATATGATTTGGCATCCTGTGTCTGTGAATCTTAAAAAACAAATACTGATTTTTTCTTTTGGAATTATTGCACAAAAGTATTTTAAACTTCAGGTTGAAAGGATAGATCATAAAGGATAAGGAAAGCGTAAATTTAAGACTTTGAGTCAAACTCATTTTTAATACTGCAAATTTTCAAGCCTTTCCATGTCCTTATGAATGGTACAATATTGCGCTTTCTGTTGGATGTGTAGAGTTCCATCGTGTATATATACCACATTTTCTTGATCCATTCATCCATTGAGTGGCATCTGGAATGACTTCTATCTTGGCTGCAGTAAACAACAATGCAGTTAACATGGTTGTGCTGGTAGCTTTAGTGTGGTCTTGCTTGTGGATAAATGCCCAGGAGTAGAATTGCTGGATCTACGTTTAGTCTTTTGACGAACCTCCATATTGCTTTCCCGAGTGGCTGAAAATGAACTACACAACTTGTGGGTGGGGATGGGAGGGAAAAACTGGGAGAGAGCAAGGGAAGGGATGACATTGTCCAAAAAGAAATGTATTCTTTATCCAACATAAATAACTGTAACCCCTCTGTACATCACCTTTACAATAACAAAAGAAGTGCAGAAATAAAACTACAAATTTAAAAGTATCAAGGAAGCTAAGAGGCTGAGTGGAGAAGGTAGAGACTGGATTTAGAGGCAACAGGGCTTTGGCTTGGACCCTGGCAGTAGGTTGCTGCTTATTATTTGTCATATTAAGAATGTCTCAATGCAGAAGGCCCACAGCAACCAATACCCTTTCCTCCGACCCCACTGATGGCGACTTCTTTCTTTTTCATCTTGAAAGAGAGACCGGGGCTGTAGAATCTCTGAGCAGGTACAACCTGGCAAGTTTCATAAGCAACTCCTCATGAGCCTCACCTGAGGTGCAGACACAAGCGAGATTTGGGTGGTGCTTGGTGAAAGCTTGTGCCTCTCCTCAGTCAAAGGCCGTGTCCTGTCACGCAGACCAGTCTGTGCCAGTGGACTAGGGGAAGGATTTCTCGTGTGGCCCCTGAGAGAGAGGTTCCCCAAGCCCCTGTGGCCTGAGATATCTTTAGTAATCCAAAGATGCTCAAACGATGGTGGTGATCCACCCTGAACTTTTGCCTCTGGCCCTGTGACCAGGGGACCCTGGATACTGCAGGACAGGACTGACCCCTCAGAAGGCATGGTCAAGGGTTATAAGAAAAGGGAGGAAGGGCAGGAGAGAAGTTAAGAAGCATATTGAAGATGGCTTGGGGCATCATACAAAGAGCCTTGTGTTTCCTTGTAGTTAGTCTTAGTCATGTGAGCAGAGTCATCCAGTCCTATTCACGACATCCCCCCCCCCCCAGAGAGCCCCAATTCACCCTGTGTGAGCTCGCCATGCATCTGGAGTTCTGCCATGCCGCCCGTGGCCCCTGGACGCCTGGGCTTTCACAAGGACTGGGGTGCACCACCCACGGGTGCTGGCTCCCCGCCCCCACAGCGAGCCTCCAGAAGCCGGAGCGTGGACAGGGAGCAGCCGTCTGCTTCGTGGCTGTCACCGCCCCTCACCCGCACACGGCCCGTGGCTGCGTCCCCACTACCCCGGCAGCGTGGGGAAGCTGCGGCAGACCCCATCTGGCAGGCAAAGGCTGAAATATTTACTGTCTGGCCTTTTACAGAAAGCGCTGCTGCAGCCCGAAGGCCACCACCAAACCGGCGCGTGCCAGGGATGCAGCACGAGCCAACCTGTGGCTCCTGTAGTTGACTCTGGATGTAAAGACAGCGGGGATTTGCAGCAGGCCTGCTCTGGAAGCGCTGGGGTGGACCACATACCCCAGCTCCAGGAAGGAGAGCTGCAGACTGAGGCAAAGCCGACGGAGGCGCTCTAGAAATCTCCATAGAAACCTCACTGCTGAGACGAACAAACAACAAGTAGGGCAAAATGGAAATGGTGCCGTGCAATGAGTGAGCGGTGTTCTTCGCTTTTTCTTGTTCCACTTAAGTCTCCTACGCTTCAAGATTGAGCATACACACAAACACTTGCATGCACGCGCACACGCAAGTACACAGCGCACACGCAAGTACACAGCGCACACGCAAGTACACAGCGCACACGCAAGTACACAGCGCACACGCAACTGAACATACAGAGGCATTTTCCCATTACACAGGAATCCAGCATACTGTCCTTATGATTCAGCTAGAAGAAGAAGGCATAAAATATTCCACGCAAGATCTATTTGGAAGCAAACTCAGTGAAAACACAGAGATGTGAGACTGTTCAAATACTATTATTCTTCCTGTGGACGGTGGACTCCATTAGCAGCTGCTTTGTAGGAAATAAAACCTGCTAGGCCGTGAAGTCCCCTATGATAGTGTGCTCATTACAGATGCGCTCAAATAAAGGAAGTGCTTGCCGGACTCTGAATTATATAACATGCTTATTATAAGGACCTATATTCCCTGACGAAAGAACAAATATTAACAGAAAAGAAGGCTTTATTTCGGTGTGACGCGGAGGCGGGTGTTAGGTGTAGAAGCCGCACTTGGTTTTCTGAGTCTTGCTCCCCTTGGAGTGAGGAGGGCCAGTGTGAGCTGGGATTTCCTTCCTCCGCACTCGTAGGCCCTGGTGGCCCCCACGCTCGGTTTCCGGGACGGCAGGGCAGGTGCAGAGCCCTTCTCCCCCGCACCTCCCGCAGGGCCGACCCCGGCAGCGCTTCAGGGCTGCAGCCTTCACTTCTCTGTGCGGTGCGGGGAAGTGACACCGAACCCTCTTCGTGCATCCCACATTCAGCGGCACTTCCATCTAGAATCAAAGTTTGCTGCGTCCCTCAGAAGACAGAGGCAGCTTCCCGCAGCCTCCGCCTTTGAAAGGGAACTCCCGGGCACCTCTGAGCGCACGCGCCTTTAAGGGGGATTCTCTCCCCGTCTCCATGCGGAGAGGGGCGTTCAGCCGGGAACCAACCTTCCTTTTCCATTAAAAACGAGGGTGTGGGATGGGACTAGGACACGCTACCCTCCCGATGTCTCTCGGGGACGTAGGGCACCTGTGCCACATGCAGGCTTGGGGACACAGCGGAGGGGCTCCCCGCTTTCCTCCACGCCAGGAAAGGACTTAGGTGAAGCTTAAATGAAGAGCAGGGAGAGCATGCATCTTTGTCTTGTTTCTGATTTGTGGGAAGGGGGAAAGCATTTGGGGTCCTTCAGGAAGTATAATGTATACGGGGGGTGGTGGTTAAGGGAGGGTTGTTGTTTTCTAAATCAAGTTGAGGAGGTTCCTGTTACGTGGAGGCTGCTGAGTGTTTATATTCTAAGTGACTGTTGGGTTTGTAAAGTGTTTTTTGTGTCTGAGTCTGGGGGTGTTTTTTTTCTTTTCCTTCTTTAGTCTGTTGCTGTGTGCATTATCTGGAAATATTTTTTAACGGCTCCAGCAGCCCTGTGCACTTGGAATAAATGTCATTGTTGGATTTTATTGGCTAATTCTTTCTGGAAGATATTTGCGCCACTGTTCATGTAAAACGTGAGACTCCCATCTTTCTTCTTGTAATGTGTTTATCTGGCTGGGGCCCTGGAGTACTTCCTGTCTCCTCTGATGAGCAACACAGTGATCCCCAGCTCCTGCTTCCTAAAAGACACTGTAAAGCACCGGCGACATTTGTTCCTCTGGTGTGTGACAGGCCCGGTGCTGTCTTCTGCTGGAAGGTTCCCAATCCATTCCTTAACCAGCTAGAGATGCATTTCGATGATCTATTTCTCTCTGTATGAGCTTTGGTCATTCCTCTTTCCGGTATTAGTCTATTTCTTCTTGAATATCAAACCTCCAGACATCGACTAGTTTGTAATATTGCTCAATTATCATTTAATACCCATGGAATCAGTACTGATGTTTTCTTTATATCTAATACTAGCAATCTCTACTGTTAACAATCTAGCATGTTATCTATTCTATCACTCACCTTTTATCTATCTATGTAGCATTCTATGTATATGTGTATGCATATAAGTATGTATATATGTATGTATGTATCTATCTATCTACCTACAAACCTACCTACCTTCTTACACTTATATCACTGCTTCTGTGGTCAGAATTCCTAGAGACTTATCAATGCTACTTCTTGTTTTAATCTGTTCAGGATATCCTAGAGAAATGCCAGAATGTGGGAAGCTCATAAACAACGGAAAGTTTCTTCTCATGGTTCTGGAAGCTGAAAGTCGTGGGTCAAGATGGAGGCAGACGTGAAGTTCTGGGATTCAATGATCTCTGGCTTCTCCCTGTGTCCTGACATGGGGTGGGGAGGCCGCGCGTGGGGGGCGTGGATTGGGAATGGGGATGCCAAGGGGTGAATTTTGAGAGAGCCACCAATAGTCTACTAGACTTTTTTTTTTTTAACAAACACCATTTGGTTTCATTGACTTTCTCTACTGATTTCCCATTTTCAATGTCATTGATTTTTTTTTTTGTCTGAACTTTATTATTTCGGCTCTTCTGCTCGCTTCAGGCCAGAGTTGCCTTTCTTTCTCTCGTTCCCTAAGGCAAGAGTGTGCATTATTGATTTCAAATCTTCCTCACCAGCCTCTATGTTTTATGTGAGGAGTGGCCTAGTACAGACTGCTCTCTCTGCCTCCCACGAATCTCCACGCGATACATTTTTATTTTCATTTAGTTTAAAATACTGTAAGTGTTGCCCAGGTCTTCTGCTTGGGCTGGTGTGTGTGTTATTTAGAACTGTCTGTCGCAGTCTCTCACAAGTTTGGCATTCTCCCGCTCTCTCTCGTCCCATATTCCTGGCTTAATTCCACCGTGGGCCGAGAGCACAGCAGCCGGCATGCGCATCCATTCACGGCTGGGACGTCTTCAGGAGGTGCCAGGGGAAGGAGGCAATGGGTTCATCTCCTCGTTCCTTTGTCAGCCACAGAGACGCAATCTCTCCACGGCCCCACCCTGGCCCTGGCCCGCCCCTGCCCTCCCCCGGCTGCTCCCAGGCTCCCTCCCCCCTGCGATGCACGGCAGGCACGTCGGATCCTGCCCGTCCCTGGGCCGCTCCCTGCCATCGCTTCGGCCCCTCGCCTGTTCTTCTCCAGGCCACACTGCCCGGGAGCCCCTGCACTTTCTGCTTCCCAGGTGCGTCAGGATTTCCTGTTTCCTCTCGTCCCCGTCCCTGCTCATTGGCTTCGGTGCTCCATTCCCGCTCTCTAGTCCTCATGGCGTGAAAACGGTCTCGGAGAATATTCCCCACGCTGCTGCTAAAGCCTCTGCTGGCATGAATGGGGGTGGGGGGAGGGCTGGGGACCTTCGACCTCACATGGTGAGTGACTGGTCCACATTTCATTCCTGATCACAGCCAGTTCCTAGGCTGCCCTCCCTCACCACCGGGCAGAGCATCATGTCACCGTCACCGATGACCACACACCGGGCAGAGCGTGATGTCACCATCACCGGTGACCACACACCGGGCAGAGCGTGATGTCACCGTCACCGGTGACCACACACCGGGCAGAGCGTGATGTCACCTCACCGTCACCGGTGACCACACACCGGGCAGAGCGTGATGTCACCGTCACCGATGACCACACACCGGGCAGAGCGTGATGTCACCGTCACCAGTGGCCACACACCGGGCAGAGCGTGATGTCACCGTCACCGATGACCACACACCGGGCAGAGCGTGATGTCACCGTCACCAGTGGCCACACACCGGGCAGAGCGTGATGTCACCGTCACCGGTGACCACACACCGGGCAGAGCGTGATGTCACCGTCACTGGTGGCCACACACCGGGCAGAGCATGATGTCACCATAACCAGTGACCACACACGGGGCAGAGCATGATATCAGTGTCACTGGTGACCACACACCAGGCAGTTCCTGTTCTCACCATCACTGGTGACCACACACCGGGCAGAGCATGTTCTCACACAATTCTTGAAACCAGACTCTGCAGTCCAAGTCTTGTGGAGGCCTGCTTCCTCTGGGGCCTCTGAGGGGCATCTGCTGCTGGCCTCTTCCCATCTCCGGCCGCTCCAGTGTCCTAGGATGCAGCTTCATTGCTCCGCCTCTGCCGCCATCTTCCCCCGTGAGGCCCATCTCCCTCTATGTGGCCTCTCTCTTACAAAGGAGACTGGCATTAGATTTAGGACACACACCGATGATCCAAGATAATGTCAGTTGGGCATATTTAACTACCTCAATAAAGACTCTTTGTTCCAAATAAGACCATAGCAGAGGTTCTGGATAGAAACAGATGTACCTTAGATATAAACGTATCCTTTTGGAGGCAGAGACCTGTGTAGCCTAGGGAGCAGTGATTATCTCCCGGTACAGGATCATCGACTAGTAGAGGAGGGACAGAGGGAAGGAGAAGTGACAGGTCATGGACAACCAGGAGGGCCGGCCAGGGGAGCCATCAGACACCCCATGTCCACACAGGACTCAAGGCCAGGCCAGGCCCAGCCGGAGGACACCCGGACACAGGACCCGGGGCATTTAATTTCACATCTTATTGGCTTAATTGAATCAAAATTTTCCACACAGCCTGAGATTAGGGTCTCAGCCTGTCACCTCCACATCATTACCCATCAGGCTGATGTTTAACTGTTCATTAAGGAAATCTGTGCTTGCATGTTGAGATCCACAAACAAAACTGCACAAAATATGTACAACACATTAGACCTCAATGCAAATCAACTGTTCTAGACTGCTTGAATCTGATTACATGCGTCTACATTTTACTACCAAGTCATCAGACATGCACACGCACATGCGCACACACACGCACGCACGCACACACACACACACACACACACACACACACTTTACAGCATCCCATCCCCTGAATGGCCATCCAACTGATTTCACTAAAGAGAAACCTTGGAAGCCACGCGCAGACTGTGTTCTCTTATTTGGGCATCTTGTTCGTTTATACAGCCACAGTATTTATGGTGTTACCATGTCTGGTTTTCTTTTTGTGTGTGAAACTTTTTTAAATAACAACCTGGAGACAGCGTCTCCTTTGGAGTGGGCTGTAGGAGACACTAAAGGAATGGGCCATCAAAACAGAGCCTTTGAGACACAAGGCACAGGAAATGTGACTTGATTGAAGTTTGAGATCAGGGGTTGTCTTTGTCTGTTCTACGGAAATTTTCTGAAAAATAGATCTGTGAACTCCACGGCCTTTCCCTGAGCTGTGAGAAGGTCATGTTTGCCTAACTCCCCTTGAGATATTTGATTAGTACGGTTTCAACAAAGCCCAGGCTAACAGTGCCAGAAACCAGGAGTCAATATCTCATGTCTTCTATTTAAGAAGTAAAAGCCATGTAACCCATTTGACTATCCAGGGTACAGCCAAAGTGACATTTTCAAAAGAGAGGATATTGTTAGTTGTTTTGTCTTGTTGATTCATTTTAATTTTATAAGAACCTTTGTTTCCTTGATGCTGAGGATATTGTACCATTTGGTGCTAAAATCTACATTAGAAAAGCATTAATTAAAGACAGGCAGAGTGCAATGGAGACTGCTAAAATTATGCTTGAAGGTACAAAGTAATTAATTTTGTACAAGAGACAGATAAAAGAGGGAGCATGAAGCAGGAGGAAATAGCATCACAATGCACAAGATGATAATGAGAATCACAACCACAGATCAGACAGACTACCCAAGGACATATGGCATAATTGGACTTCAGAGGGAGCATGGCACAGGGCCACTGGGTGAGTGCTGGTGACAGCTGGGGGGACCGCGTACATCTGGGCTCCCTGGGTGTGGTTTCTGGTGGGCAGGAGCCTGTTGCCACCCCTGCTGGGTGGGTGGATGTGATCATGATGCGCCATTGCTAAGAGCTTGGACCATGGAGATAGGAAAAGGATGAGATTCGGAAATGCCCTCTTCATGGGGGCCCAAGACACTGACATGTACATGTGCTCTGGCTTTTGATACCCACAACCTCTGCACCCATCTGCCGACCTCAGGATATCCACGATGAGAAAGTCAAGTTCAAGAGAGGACCAGAGCCCCCACTCAGGATTAGAAACACATCGAGCTGGGCAAACTCAGTTCACAACAGTTAATGAAGTCCATCCTTGAATTTACTGTATCCGCCCTTCAGGAGTGCCTTGGGGGGACTGTAACTGAAAGTTTATTGAATTGGGTCTAGTGAAGGAGCTATGATCTTGTACAAAATATTCTTCCTTAGACTACATCACCATGATGACAAGCCATGATGGGCGTTGGGGGTAAAGATAACAAGCCACATAATTGACGTTGAACTTGCTGGGCATTAGCACTGCGCTGTGGGCGGCTATGATCCGCACCAGGCTCCCAGAACAACCTGAGGCCCCAGGAACTCTCTCGGGATGGATGAGGGGCAGGAGTGCCACAGGGGTCAAGGGCTAGGGCCAGGGTCCCCCACTGACCCCCAGCGGGTGAGGTGCTGGGGCCAGGACTGCACTCACTCCAGCAAGGTGGCATCTGGCACCCGGACTCCGGCCATTTGGTCATCCTCTCTCCTCCACTTAACACGCACAGTAGACACAGGATGTTGGGGAAAGGATGTTTACTTTTTGCATTATTACAGTGACAAAAACATGCTGAACTCAAGTGAGCCTTCCCCTCACCACAACAGTGCAAGCAGAGGTTGAGATCACAGGCTCTGGGGGTGTAGGGTGTCCCTGACGGCATATCATGTGAGAAAGTCAAGTTGAAGAAGGAGGCTCATGACAGGTGAAGAGCTGATATTGTATAAGACAAGGAAGAAGAAAACCTACATAGGTGCACAAGAATGAGGGGCTGGGAAGGAAACACCCAGGCTTTGAACCAAGGCCCAGCCAGGGCTGGGAATCGTTGGTGTGGAAGTCTTCTTTAGGATCTGTCAACAAGTGCTTTGCAACATTTTTTTTTGGCAATAATAACTCATTTTATTTTCACATTCCTCAAATTAGGTTAAGAAAATCTAAAAGGAAAATACATTTCTAAGTCTAAGCAAGGGAGTGGCACAACTTTTAAAATGAATTCCAAGGCTGGCTCTGGTGGCTCATGCTTATAATCCTAGCTTCTCAGGGTCTGGAATCTAAGGATCACAGTTCAAAGCCAGTTCAGAGAGGAAAGTCTATGAGTCTTTTACCACCAAGGAACCACCAAAAAGCCAGAACTGGGGCTGTGATTCAGGTGTCAAAGCACTAGCCGTGAGCAAACAAACTCTAGGACAGCACCCAAGCCCAAAGGTCAAGCCCCAGAAAAGGCAAATATATATAACTGCCAGCTGCCCAGTTTCCAACTTAAACACTTAAGAAATGTTTCTTGATCTGCTTACTCCAGTTCAATAGCATTTAAGTAGAAATTTGGGATTTCTTAAGGGATTTTTTTTTCTTGTGGGTTTCACTCAATGGTTTTGCAGATCTGGAGTGTTGAAGTCATTGCCTCATGTTCTTGCTCTACTTGCTTGCTCAAGTGACACTACCCCATGACCCTCAGCTCCAGCCTTGCCTTTCGCTGCTTGTTTTGGAGCCAGAGTGTCAGACTCTTCTGTTCAGCCTGGCCTCAACCCTCAATTCTCCAGATATCAGCCTCCTGAGTAGCTAGGATTAGAGGCATGGGCCGCTGGCATCTAGCTAAGATGTGTTCTTGGTTTTTGGGTGTTTTTTCTTTTTTTTTCCTTTTTTCTAGGATTTTTTTTCTTATTTATTGTCAAAGTCATGTACAGAGAGGTTGCAGTTTCATATGTTAGGCATTGGATACATTTCTTGTACTGTTTGTTACCTCCTCCCCCTTTCCCCCCTCCCCCTTTCCCCCCCTCCCCCTTTCCCCCCTCCCCCCTCCCCCTTTCCCTCTCTCCCCATGAGTTGTTCAGTTGGTTTACACCAAACAATTTTGCAAGTATTGCTTTTGGAGTCGTTCGTCTTTTTATCCTTTGTCTCTCGATTTTGATATTCCCTGTCACTTCCCTAGTTCTAATACCAGTATATACAGTATCCAGGGTACTCAGATGAGATACAGTGAAAGCAAGGGGACAACCACAGGAAAGGGATACAAGAGGATCATCAACAATAGAAGCTACGGTTTCACATGGCATGCTGAAAGTAATTACAACAGTGATATATACACAATGGAATTTTAGGCCTCTATCAGAAAGAATGACATTGCCCCATTTGTAAGGAAATGGAAGGACTTGGAAAAAATTATATTAAGTGAAGTGAGCCAGACCCAAAGAAACATGGACTCTATGGTCTCCCTCATAGGGAATAATTAGCACAGGTTTAGGCAAGTCACAGCAGAGGATCACAAGAGCCTAATAGCTATGCCCTTATGAACACATAAGATGATGCTTTGCAAATTTTTATGACTTGCGTATTTTTGTTTTCTAAGAAGCATTTTAGAAGCTCCAAGATCCTTAGAGAAGCCAGTGGGATATTCTTCAAGTTCTGTGGTGACAGGATACCAAATGGCCTCTGTCTCCGCCTGTGTCTCTGGGCTTCTCTTTAATGAACAGCCCCCTTTCTCTGCTGGCTGGCCTGTATGTTCAGCCTTGAGCCCCTTACAGTGGTCTCAGCGGGCCTAGGCTTTGGGCCTTGGGCCTCACTGGGATTGTCCTACATCCCCTGGATGAAGAAGAAAGCCCATTGTCCTCTCTGGTGTCTGGAGCAGAGTGTAAGAAGGCTCTGGCCGGTTCAGGTACCCGGGCCAAGTTTCCAGGCCTGGCTTGACCAGCTGTGGTCAAAGCAGCCATTTGCCTGGGCTTGCAGCTGGAAGAGAGGGCAGCCTCGTTAGCACAAGCCCAGGGCTAGCTGGTGCTCACTGCCCCAGGGGTTTATTTAACCAGTACCTGAGTTAGACTGCTGCATAGTTTGTCTTCTCTGAAATGAAAAGCAGGAAAGAGTCGCACTAACGCCATTGCATGGTGGCTGACATGGGTCCTGGGGTCCTTTGTGCCAAGAACTTTCTCCGGTTTTCTGTGCGACACCTCTTAAGTCTTCATAGCACCACGAGGCCTGGCTGTCACCTTTCACAGAGGAGAAGAGGAGAAGATCCCCGGGGCAGTAGGCAGGCAGTGGACCTCAGAGGCCCAGGGAACTCCCGTGGGGGACAGACTCCAGGGCTAAACTGATGAAGATAATGAGTGTTTTCTTCCCATGTCATCTATTTCCATCCTAGGCACAGGTCACCATGGCAACCTTTACATCCCAGCCTCCATGGACCACAGAACAGTTGAGGCGGCTCCACACCCTCCATGCAAGGGCCACGCTTGTGCAGACGTCCCAGAGCCCCGTGAGCTCAGAGGTCTCGTCTTCTCCCCAGCCCAGGGGAGAAACATCCCCCGAATCACCTGCCCCGTCTGAGTTGCTTGCGGGATAATTGATGCTCTCGTTGACCTGGTTTTGAAGAACTCCTGTCTGGCATTTCCCGCCTGCTGCCCTGTCAAGTAAAACAAAGGTTACACAGATCTCCTGGGATCTTACAGAATTTACTTTGCCACAACTTAATCCACCGTGAGATTCCTCATCAATCATGTTAACTTGAAGTCTAAGCCACGCTCTACTTTGTTGTTAAACCCTTTGACTAGAAGAATTGTGATTAAAGCGATGGAGATGTCTCCATGTAAAGTGATGGCCATAGAGGAGGGGCTCGCGCCCTCTTTTTTTTTTTTTTTTTTTTTTAATAGCCTGCTGCTCTGAGCTGGAATCTTCTCATGAATGCTTGGGGCTGGGTTGCAGAATCAATTCAGACATTAAGATCTGGGTGCTGGCCATTCTCCTGGCCCTGTATCAAAGTTCTCCATCTTCTGTAATGAATTTCTAAAGCCAAGCTAGAAGTTGCTGAGGGTCTGCAAATGGTATTCTTTAGCTTTTAACTTTCACATAAAACAGAATAAAAAATGATCACATGTCCAAAAGGAAAAAAAAAGAGGGTCCAGCTTCTGCTTGTAATAAATTCCTGTGCACGCTCCTGATGCAGGGATGGTTAACAGGGTGTCAGCTTATTCATTTTTCATGGAGATTGTTTTTATTTGGGTTGGAGGCATTAAAAGGGATGTCAGATATGTATATATTAATCTCTCTCTGTTTATACATGTACACAGTTGCAGATACATACAAATACACGCCCAGAAATGCACCCCCGTGCGCTGCGAGCCGCCCCCAGGGCGCTGGTCCCTTCCGTGCCCGCTGCCCTCGGGGCGGTGCAAGGCAGGCGTGGAGGGACGGCGGGACGGGCCTCGCGCCCCACGTCTGCCCCTGGGGGAGGCCTCTCGGGAACCCCTGGTCCTCTGCCAGGACTCTACTGCTGGCGAGTGGGCGGGGCGCGCCGGCGAGTGGGCGGGGCGCGCTGGCGAGTGGGCGGGGCGCGCCGGCGAGTGGGAGGGGCGCGCCGGCGAGTGGGCGGGGCGTGTCGGCGAGTGGGCGGGGCGCGCCGGCGAGTGGGCGGGGCGCGCCGGCGAGTGGGCGGGGCGCGAGAGCCCGTGGCGGAGGAGGCCCTGGCCGCTGGGAGGCCCGCGCGGGGGTCCCTCCTCCCCCATCCCTCCTCCCCCGGTCCCTCCTCCCCGACAGGTGTTCTGGGCCCCGGCGCGCGTCGGCGTCGGCAGGGCGGTACGGGTGGCGCCCAGGGCCCAGGCAGGTGCTTCCCACAGCCCGGGTGTGTCCGGGGCGCCCCGGATTGCGGAGGCGGAGGCCGCAGGACTTGGGTGCTGTGGACGGGGCGGCCGCCTGCCGTCGTGGGGTGCTCGGGGCGCGTCTTGGGCAGCAGCGTCCTCTCTTCGCGGGGCGGCGGGGCCCTGTGCGTCCCTGGCCTGCGTTCCCGCGCGGGGAGCCACGCAGTGCCTTTCCACGCGCTCCCTTCTTCTTTCCAGAAATGTCCGTTGGGGGCCTTGGCTCGCTCCGAATCCGGTTTCCCGCGGTGGCGTCTTCGGAGTTTTCTGTGCGCCCCGGACCTCATCTCCTTCCAGATAGATGGTTGGCCCGTGGTTCCTTCTGTTCTTTGGTCGCCCGTTGCCTTTCTGCTCTGCGGATACTTTCCTCTGACACACACACATCTCAAAACCCTTTCGTGAAGTCAGTGTTTCCTTTGTTGATATTGATCCCATGCAAGAACCTGGCCTATAAACATCAGTCATGGCGCTTCTGCCTGTTGGCTCCTAAGGATTTTATAGTTGTTGATTGTATAATTAGACCTGTGGTACATTATATACATAGTATTTGGTGAGGGTCCTACCTCATTGTTCCAACTGGAAATGCCCGCCCGGATTTTCAGCACCGCGTGGTAAGGAGACTATGGAGTGTCTTGATGCTGTTGTCAAAATGACTCTGGTCATGATTTCTGGACTCGCTCTTCTACTCCATTGGTCAGTGTCTCTGCCTCTACGCAAAGCCTGACTTGTCTTAAAGGACGAGTGGGAGTTCTCAAGCTCTGCCACGGCCCAAGATGATTCTGTCTTTGCTTTGGGATTCCACATACATTTTAGGGGAGGTTTTTTCTGTTTCCACAAGAAACATAATTGAGATTTCGATAAAGATGATGTTAACCCTGTGGGCAATAGCGACATCTTAGCAATAGTAAGCCTTCTAATCCATGGAATAATATGTGTTTTTATTGATTTCTTTCATCAATGCTTTGTAGTTTTTATCGTGAAACTCCTTTATGTCCTAGATTGATTCTGAAGCATTTTATTCTTTTTTGAAGCTCTTGTAAATGGACTTCCAGTTGTGATTCCCTTTTCAGTGGCTCAGTGTTAATGTATACAAATACAAATGATTGTCTGAGTTGACATTTTATCCTGCTACTGTATTTGAACTCACTCATTGGCTGGTTTTTTTCGGGGGGGGGGGAGGCAGTCCGGGGCCTTGAACTCAGAGCCTGAGCACTTTTGCTCAAGGCTAGCACTCTACCGCTTGAGCCACAGTGCCACTTCTGGCTTTTTCTATATACGTGGTGCTGAGGAATGGAATCCAGGGCTTCATGCACGCGAGGCAAGCACTCTACCACTAGGCCACATTCCCTGCCCCTCACTGGCTGTGTTCATTGTTGGGATTTTAGGGCTTGCTGCATATAAGCTTAGTCCCAAAGTTTCACAAAGTTGTGCACATTGCAGGTTTTTCTTCACATGATCCCATGCTGGTCAGAGACGCTGTTTTCTATGCCATTTCCCGGCTTGCCACGGCGCCGGCAGCGTGTGTGGTGTGGAGTTCATGCTCACTGTGCTGGAATGTCTGAGCCGCCCACCCCGGCGGCTGCCCGTCTCCTGTGGTCTCGGGGTTCCTGTGCAGGGATACCCATGGATTCTGACAGTGCCATTCTGAATAGACAGAGGGTCAGATTCTCGGCGCCGCCTGCTTGCCATCTCCCCGGAACCCACCTCCAGAGCAATGCGCTTCATTTACCAAGCCTAAAACCCACATGCATTTCCATGCCCAGTGAGATGTGGCACCAGCATAGCCCAAGTCTAGACCAGCGACCTCTCTGGGGTTTGGCTGCCACCAATGGGAAGTGGCTGCCATATTGGACTCAGAGCTTGAGAACAGGGCAGGTGCTGGGTGCCATTTGTGAGGACAGTGCACACAGGGGAGAGTGGGTGGGAAGCTCAAGGGGAAGGAACAGTTGAGAATGGAGTTGGACATAAGACTCCAGAGGTCTGAGGAGACCCAGGCCTCGGGCGGATTTGGGAGGCCTCGGTGGGCGTGGCGTTGCCTTAAGGTGTAGAGGGGACAGGGAGGGAAGGGGGCAGGCGGGGCCTCTGGGAAAGCGCAGTGTCTCCGGCATGGTTTGACAGTCGTACAGGTGTTGACGGAGGGGAGGACCCAGCTTTACGGCGAGTGCGGCCCTGTGCCCCGCGGGCTGCTCTGCTCACCCCGTCCTCGGCCCTGTGCCCCGCGGGCTGCTCTGCTCACCCCGTCCTCGGCCCTGTGCCCCGCGGGCTGCTCTGCTCACCCCGTCCTCGGCCCTGTGCCCCGCGGGCTGCTCTGCTCACCCCGTCCTCGGCCCTGTGCCCCGCGGGCTGCTCTGCTCACCCCGTCCTCGGCCCTGTGCCCCGCGGGCTGCTCTGCTCACCCCTGTCCTCCACTGTGCAGTGGGGTCTCAACATGACGCCTACCTCGCCACGCGCTGCCCAAGGGCGCTCACGCCTGGCTTAGTGACTGTCCTTGCTGGGTAGTGGAGAGGGAACCTGAGGAACAGGCTGAGGAGGAGAGACCCAGGAGGTGGGGAGGATGGAAGAGGAACTGGTGAGTCCGGATTGGGAGAGCATGGGGTACGGGAGGGAGGGGTGCTGCTTTGGTATGCGACTATGAATCAGGTGAAAGGAATCGGGAACACGCGTTTCATTTACCCAAATGCAGAAATGGGAGGCATCGTGCAATCAGCTTCATACTCTCCTCGGAGGCCCGGGGCAATCTGAGACAAGTGAGCCACTTCCCACCCAAGGAAGAACTACATCAGCCAGAATGTCACCAGCGATGGGGGCCGGACCCCAAAGCCCAGGGCCTCAACGGGCACAGAGGCACCAGAGCGAATGTTCCTATCTCAAAACTCAAAGAGCAAAAACACAAAGACAAGGGGATTAATATTTTCCAGAAAATACAATGCCATATTTATTCTACTTTCCGTGACTTATTAAATTCCCCGCTACAATAATTATAACCATGTATTGTTTGGGAGGATAAACACGAGAGAAACTTATTACTGTCAGAAGTGATTATTAAAACCACACTTTTGCCTACAGACTAACACAGGCAAAAGAGAAAGTTATTAAAACTCATTTTTAGGGGTCCGCTGTATCCTTGGGCTGAGTTCTAACACAGAGTAGAAAATTGATACTCTGGTAATTTCCCTTTACAGGACTTTTATTAACAGTGTATCTTGTCACCACCAATTAATCTTTGCAAATTTTCATCCCTTTCTGAGTTGCAAAGTGACTTCTGATGGTCGATTTCTTCTGACAGCCACAATGTATGACAATGTTGCAGAATCTCATCTTCAGAACCTCAAAGAAGGAGACTGCACATGAGACCAGTTAACATATTCTACTCCTGTAAACTAAAGGTTGGAGGAGAAAATGGAGGACAGCCACCTACTCGCGTCGCAGTGTCCGTCTCTTCTCTCCGCTCTCTTTCCCTTCAGCCTTCCCCTCCCTCCCTCCTTTTTCAGTGCCACAGCCTGGGGCCCTCCTGCTGGACCTCAGAAAGTGCTCCCCCCTCCCCGATTTCAGACCTGTTACCCCTCTGACAGAGAATGGCTGACCCACCGGAAATGGGCATGGCTGCGCGCAGCAGGAGCTAGCCGCAGGGAATCATCGCGTCTGAGGGACTAGACCATTCCTGCAAGACAAGAACTAAAATTAAAAACTGTTTTGTCTATGCATCTAGTCTTCAGTGCCCGGAGAAATGCCTTCTGATCCGCCAGCCGAGGTTCAAGGGGCTTTCTGGGGCCAGGCGGGGACACGTTCAGGACGTGGTGAGGTCCGGTGGGCTCCTATCCCCAACCGAGTGGAGAGTCCCAGGGGGCGGATGGCCTGATGCTCATGCTCACATCTCAGCACTTGTTGGAAGGCCGGGGTCTACTGCATCTCAGTGGGGAGTGGTGGGACAGGGTTGCGGGGGGGGGGGGGGGGGGGGGGAGGGTAGCGTCCCGTGGTCAGAAGACAGGAATCTGGGGCCTAAGGCGGTGGGCGGGGGGGGGGGGGGGCGGGGGGCGGTGGAGGAGGCAGAAGACATTTCCAGCATTACTCAAAGCTGACCCGAGCGAGCATCTCTGCCCAGGGGCCGTCCTACTTGTTTTAATGACATCTTTTTGCGTTTCTCAGTGGAGGTTCAAGCTTTGTCGATCCCTCTTCTAAGGCAGTGGGTGCACACAATTATTTAAACACAAGGTTGTGAATTATGCCCGGGACCTGCGCGGCAGGCAGGCCCAGAGGCCACTGGATGCGATAGTTGCTTCCAGGATAGAAAATGAGTTGGCGGGTCCAACTCCATTTATTCTCCGGATTTAAAATGCCTGATAAGGGCTACCTGCTTGGAATGAAGAAACTTTAATAAAACTAGCTCGTTTCTCCACCTGGACTATTTACGGAAAGCAGATCCTGAGTAATATTTTCCTGCAGAATTGCTTCTGCTCGGAGAATTATATTTCCAAATTAAACCGAACCCCACCCCGGCGCAGGTCACATCTGGATGGCCAGAAGGAGTGGGAAGGTGGAAGATTATCACGCCTCATTACTGTGGCCTCAGAAAGTCTACTGTGTTTATTTTACTGTGGCATTTTCCTTGTAAACATTATTCCATGTCTAATAAACATGAATAATAATGCCTCCACTTTGGTACCACTGATCAATTTAATTTTTCACATAACAACCAGGTTACTTGTTGGAAAGAAAGTTGGAAATCTGGATGCTACATCTATTTGGGAGGTGAAGAAAGGCATAGTTAATTGGAAAAGTTTGCCAGAAACTCACTGGTCAATTTCCATAATTCTGGTCAGGGAAAAAGATAAGTATTGATGTGAAATAGAGCTGGTACAACTCATGTGGACGATTGCTGTTTTAATTCCCAGAAAATAGAGTACCTTTTCCAAAAGGGGTGTCTTCTTAACAATTTGTAAATGGACCTTTTTAATTAGAAAAATTGTTAATGTTTAATATATTTTTCTGTGTTTTAGGAATAACATATATAACCGACGAGTTATGAACATTAATCAATTATCTAGTAAGTGATACCTTGTAAAATACAGTGCAGACAATAGCATTTGTATGTGTGTGTGTTACACAGACTTGTGTGCATATACATAAGTATGTGAACGATACACCTATCTATATGTGCATGTGTATCTCTAACCAGTCAACTTCAGTACCAATACCAAGAGAAGGCCAGAGTTCACGGAGCTCTGGGCGGTGGGGAAAGGGGTCCCTGAAGGAGAGGAAGAGAAGAAGGGTGGACACAAGAGTTCCCCTTCCAAAAGCCGTAATAAGTCAGCAATTCAAGTTTTTTAAGTGGGCAAAGGAACTAACTGACCGCCTACTTCACAAAAGACAGAAAACACACTGTGCCAAATCCACCCGGAAAGCAGTTCCAAATCACAATTCCATTCTAGAACACGTTCACCAGAGTATCTGGAACAAAGTTTTGGCCAGACATGGAGGAAGTAGAACTTCTCGCCCTCACAGTAGAAATGGCACAAGGACAAAGTGGGGCAAAGTCTGATTACTTCTTACAAACAACCGCTTTCCATATAACCCGAGAACTCTAGTTTTATGAAAGATACTGTGGAGAAAGGGAAGAGAAGGGAAGGAGGTAAAGAGGAAGAGAGCAAGATGGAAAGTATGAAAAGGAAAGGGTAGAGAGAAGGAAAGGAGAGAGAGGAAGAGAAGGAGAAAGTTCTGGAAGGAAGGAAGGAGGGACGGAAGCCTTGGAGGCACAGGTTTCTGGAATCCCCATGGCGAGCTAAACACCCTCGATGCACTGTGTTACAAATCAGTTACACCCATGCCTTGAACACATGCTCAGCAATCAAAACAAGCCAAACCTTGAAGCTGCCCAACACTGTGGGAAGGCTCTAAAACTCTTCTGTGAGTGAAACAAGACTAAAACACCCTGCTGGATTTCGTCCACGTGACGTTCTGGACACGGTCAACAGAGTGATCAGAGCTGATGGCGGGGCCAGGCCAAGGCTGGGAGGAGCTGGGCAGAGGGGTGCAGGAGACTCTCTGGGGTGTGGGACACAGCTGTGTGTGCCCTGACCGGGGGGGGGGGGTGTCTCCTCAGCGCTGCTTACTTGTCAGGATCTAGCAAACCAAAGCAAGTTTAGTGTGCAAAGTAACTTGGTTGCGTGTCTAAGATCAGAAAAACGATGGATGACGGTAAGGAAGCAGGCAACAAAGATAACGACGGTAAGAAGCTAAAGTCCTGGGTGTCCTCGTTCTCACTGAGGCAAACAGTGGAGTGATATACCTGCATTAAGCCCAGCTTCCCAGAGCAGAAAGATGGCCAGGGGAAACCCTAATGATCCTGAAGTGAGAAATTGCCCTGTGTGACCGTGCCCTGCCCGCCCAATGCCTGCGGGGTGGGAGGGAGGGGGAGCGAAGGGGTCAGAGAGGATCATCGTCCACACTTGCCGGCTCTTCCTGTCCGCTGTGGGATGACTTTAAGGATGCAGCGGGAACACAAGACAGCTGCACATTCACAGACACCGCTCACACACGGGACCCCAGCCACAGGGAGGACAGAGCTGTGATTCTCAGCTTTGAAGTCTAACTTTGGAAACAATATTCCTGCCAGGCCTTATTTAAGTTAACTTACTCAAAACCTCTTCATCTTAATCAACACCTCCTCCGTGCTTCCATTAAAAACACAGGCCAAGAGGATCGGGATAGGAAGGTAGGCAGTGGCCTGGTCAAACAGGGCCATGGAGTGAGACTCGGGGACTGAATTCTCTCTCCTTAGGAGAACGAGGAAACAACTGAAAGCCAGGGAAGGCAGAAGGTAAACCGGAAACATTTACAATGAGTGAAAAGCAGTCTTGGCTCAGTAGAAAGGTGATGCAGATTGGTTCTGAGGAGCTCTGTTCAAAAGCAATTACATAATTTAGGCCAAAGACAGTGGGCGGGGTGTCAGTAGGGATGGGGTGAGCGAGAACAGGGCTGGGAGGTAAACTGAGGGAACGTCAGAGCGTTGGGCCTCAGGACCCCAGCAGGAGGAGAGCCAGCCTGGCCCTGGCTGCTTTCCCAAGCCCGAGGCTCCTGCTGTCTCAGGCAGGTGCAGGAAAAGAAAGGATATGGGGCTAATTCCTCACTGATAGTGGTTTCAAACACTGCTCAAGGGCCTCTCTGTCTCCCCGGTGGTCCATGTTCAAACATGGCCCTTGGCAAAAGAGGAGACCCTGGACCAGGTTCAAACACCTTTGCTTCGAGAACCTAAAACAGACACACACAAAAAATCTTACGAACTTTAACATTCACCTCCTAGAATATTTATTCTGCCTCAAATTCTGTGCCTACAGCCTGCCAGCATGGGCCAAACGTTTACAGCCACAGGAACGTTACACTGAGGGCCACACCTGCCTGGGCTCAGGGCTAAAGTCCAAGTCGGCCAGTGAGGAGCTGTCCAGAGTTCTGAAAGGGACTTGGTGTGCTGAGCCTGGAGGAGAGTTACAGACCTGCAGGCCAGGAGGAAGCGTCCTTCCCTGGGAGGGCCTCGGAGGGAAGGAGGCAGCAGGGGTGGAAAGGATCTCCGCTTGTCATTTCTGCTCTCTCTGACTGGAGACCTCTGTGACACTTGCTTCAGTCCCTGTGGCCTGCAGGCTCCGAGCAAATGCAACACCAAGAAGACACGGAGGCTGGCGGCACAGGGTCCCTGGGAGGAGCTGGCGGTGGCCCCGTGTGTCTTTGTTCTGATGTGGGAGAGACAGCTGGGGCTGGCACTTCCATTGAGAGTCTGTCCCGGAAACATGCACGTGTTTCACTCCAGTGGCTCAGGCTGAGCAATCCAGCCACAGTCCTCATGCAGAAAGCACCGAGCGGCGTTCCCAGGGCCTGACCCCCACCTACCTGCCCAGGAGGCTGGGCTCCCTGCGGTTACGATGGCTTGGTCGCCTCCAGGCCCTGTTCCCCAGTGACAAAGGCTAGGATTTGTGCTTCAAAGGAAGCAGAAAGTGCATGCCATGAACAGAGCCTGCAGCTCATTTGAAACCTCGAAGACGGTTAGGCCACCTGGCTTGATCTTGCCAGGTCCTATTAAACCATCAAAGGCTTATTTGTGTTCCTTTGATGTGGGCTGAAAGCGTGTTTCCTGCGAATGATGGTAGATTAAATGTTATAAGTGGACCCAAGGCAGAGCTGGAAAACTACGAAGTCCTTGTCTTGGGGGTCTACGGTATTTCCTTTAAGGATCCTTTTCTTATGGTTTTGGCTGATATGTACATATGTCATAAAATGGACAAGTGGAAGGGGCAATTAGCCACCCTGTTGTCTTTTCTGTGTTCTGGGCTATGGAGGGCTGGTTCCTCATAGCACCCCCTCTGAAAGCAAAGAGGGAAACTGGCCATGACAACTAGAAGTAGTCCCGGGATCGTCGCGGGAGGCCGCTGCATCTCACCATGATGAAACCCTGGGGCTAGAGGAGTGGGCCTCAGTTGTGGGAGCACTTGGCAGAGCCTCATGGCCTGGTGTAAGGCATGGGCCCAGGGAGCCTGGGCTGGGCTGTGGGGTGTGGGTCAGGACTGGGCCCTTTCTCTCCCACTCATTGCACTGGGAAGGCTAAAGTTGAAGTCCAAGAATCACAGCCAGGAGAAGTTCTGGAAAGTTCTACCCTTGCACTCTTCAGGACAGTGGGCTAGAAACCAGGAGAACAGACAGGGTAGGGAGGATTTCAAAGCAACCAGTGAAGGAGGAGGAGGGTCTTGAATAACCACGGCAGGAGTTGGCTGTGTGGGTTCCTCAGGCTGATGTGGATGGAAGCAGAGGTGGAAAACCAGACCACTGGTGCCAAAGCTGACATTCTAGAGAAATCTCAGCAGCTGGCCAGAGGTGGGCAGAGGAGAGGGGAGAGGGGAGGAAGAACTTCCAGACAAATGGCACAAGGTTGCTCACGTACTATGGGAAGAGCACGGACGTTGAGTCCTGACACCTCCGCAGACGAAAGCCAGTACCAGATCGATTGTAGACTGACTATGAAGAGACACATAGTAAACTTGTCAGAAGAAAGCCCAGGTATCTGCTCACTTCTGGGTAGGTAAAGATCCTTACAGGACACAATATTGAGTATACAGGAAGAGAGACTCATTCGTTGCCCTTAAAGTAAACACAACACCACCCACAGTCAAGGGGCCATGGTGTAGGCGATTGTCTTTACAGTGCATGCACCCTCAAAGGCCACTGATCTGGTGTATAATGAATAACTCTCCCAAGTCAATAAGGAAAAGACAGACACCCCAGTGGGAGACCAAAGACGCAAGCCGTCGCTGCGCAGGGAGCAGACACCATAGGCATGCAGCATGCACGTTGGCTGGCAGCACCAACTGTCATGGAGATTCAACCTGAGAGGTGCCGTGACTCCATACCTGGGCCGGCTGACACTTCCAGAGTGGAAATGGCAGAGGGCTGGACACCAGAGAGGAAGAGCAGCCGGCTACGCCGCAGGGCAGGTGGGGGGGGGGCATGTCCTGGCACAGTGAAAGGCTCCTGGGCCTGCAGGTGACCCCTCGGGCCCCCTCTGGTAGGCATACCCCACACAGGTGGGCAGGGCCCCCCCAGCAGCAGCGCCCGCTCTGGTTGGCACGCCCGCACAGGAGGGCAGAGCCCCCCAGCGGCACCACCCACTCAGATTGGCACATTTCACACAAGTGGGTGGGCCGCCCCTCAACACACTGGCCCCGGAGCGGTCCACACAGGTGGGCGAACCGCCTGAGAGGTGAGCTCCTCTGACCAAGATACCGAGTGGAAAGAAGAACCAAAGAAGAGAAAAGACTCCACACCACGCTGAACCAGCGACCAGCAAACCCCCACCAGGGGCACACTAGGGTCAGCACAACACAGAGGCAGGACACTATCCTGCAGAGAAAGACACAGAACCTACCCACCCCCAAGCGCAGTGAGGGTGACCACCTCGGCAACAACTGAGACTGGCACGCTCACCCACTGGGAAGTAAGGTTCAACAGTCAAACTCAAACCCAGAGCCAGGACACAAACAAGTCTCCCACTGACGGACCAGCGGGAACCAGCACAAAGCCAAACCAGGAAAGCCACCCACAAATCTCCAGATGCGCAAATCACAAAGAAATATAACACAGTTCATCAACGGGCAAGCCAACTCGCCAGCTCCAAAAAGCAGCACGACTGAAGAGGAGATGGAGAATAAAAACAAACAAACAAAAAAAAAAACCTGAGGCTATGATAGCAGAAATGGTGGAAAGCCTTAGAAACTAAATCAGAAAACAGTTCCAGGAGTTTAGAGTGGAAGTCTTGAAGGACATCCAGGAAGCCAAGAAAGACATGGAAGCAAAAATGGATACAATGCAAACCTCCATTAAAGAAGACCTTAACATCCTGAGAAGTGAAATGCATGAAAAAAATAGATTTAAAATACAACTCTTTAAAGGAAGAAATTTCCACGATCAGAGCTGATCTGGCAACCATAAATAGCTCCCTGACATCCATAAACTCCGCAATTGAATCCATAGCACCAAGAATTGACCATATTGAAGCCAGAATCTCTCTCTTGGATGATGATGCAGCCGATAAGGACCAGAAAATTACCACAATCCAAGAAACGGTAAAGCTCCAGGGCAGACCAATCCAGGAGCTACTGGACAAAGACAAGAGATATAATCTGTGTATAATTGGAATAGAAGAAGGAGCCGAATACCAGAGCAGAGGGCTTCAACATATTTTCAATAAAGTGATTGCAGAAAACTTCCCCAATCTCACAAAGGACCTCATCCAGGAAACCGAGGCCTATAGAACACCTGGCAGACCAGACCCTAGAAAAGCCACGCCCAGACACATAATAATCAAGACTTCAGATCTCAAGAATAAAGAGCAAATTTTGAATGCAGCCAAAGTGAAGAAAGAAATTTATTACAATGAGAAGAGGATCCGAATAACAGCTGACCTCTCCACACAAACCTACCACGCGTGAAGTGAATGGAAGAACACCATCCAAGTCCTACAGGCCAACAACTGCCAACCTAAAATAAAATATCCAGTGAAGCTGGAGTTCATATTCGAGGGGAAAACGAGATCTTTCCATAGCAAAGAGGATCTAAAGGAGTATGTGAATAAAAAACCAGCCTTACAGCAAATTCTAAGAGGGGAACCCCACCCAACAGAAATCGTACAGGACACACAGACAGAAACAGAAAGAAACTACAATAGCCAGAGCCCAACAGAAAGAGCAGCTCACTAAAGACAAGAAAAAAAAAAAAGAGGAAAAACAGCCCAACAAGAAAATGGAAGGAGAGAAAACACTCTTCTCCTTGATCCCTTTGAATATAAACCGTATAAACTCTCCGATAAAGAGGAGTAGACTGGCAGAATGGCTCCGCAAACAAAAAGTTGCCATCTGTTGTCTACAAGAGACCCACCTTACAGCAAGGGACAAAAACAGGCTCCGAATGAAAGGATGGAGCAAGATCTTCCAAGCAAACGCACCTACCAAAACGGCAGGAGTAGCCATCCTGATCTCAGACAAGCTGGACTTCTCATTAATATCAACTCAAAAAGACAAAGAATGTCACTACATTTTATTTTATTATTATTATTTTTTTTTTTTTGGCCAGTCCTGGGCCTTGGACTCAGGGCCTGAGCACTGTCCCTGGCTTCTTCCCGCTCAAGGCTAGCACTCTGCCACTTGGAGCCACAGCGCCGCTTCTGGCCATTTTCTGTATATGTGGTGCTGGGGAATCAAACCTAGGGCCTCGTGTATCCGAGGCAGGCACTCTTGCCACTAGGCTATATCCCCAGCCCCTGTCACTACATTTTAATACAAGGAAAAATCAAGAATCAAGACATCACAGTGATAAATGTATACTCACCAAACAAAAGAGGCCCCACATATGTCAAGCAAATTCTCACAGAACTACACAACAAGATAGACCCAAACACAATCATAGTGGGTGACTTTAATACCCCACTCTCGCCAAGAGACAGATCCAACACCCAGCGGATTAGCAAGGGAGCTGAGGACCTAGGTAACACACCATATCCCAAATGGATCTGACAGATCTATACAGAATCTTCCACCCTACAGAGACCCAATACACCTTCTTCTCAGCAGCCCATGGATCATACTCCAAAATAGACCATGTCATAGCCCACACAAAGAACCTCAGCAAATACAAAAGTATTTATGTCATCCCATGTATTATATCTGACCACAGTGGAATAAAGGTAACCCTCAATAACAATGGTTACCACAGAGGCTATACACATTCTTGGAGGCTAAACCCCACACTGTTATACAACACTTGGGCCACAGACCAATTTAAAGATGAAATTAATGAATTCATAAGCCACAATGACAATGAAAATACATCACAAAGAAACCTATGGGACACAGCTAAGGCAGTACTGAGGGGCAAGATCATTGCACTCAGCACCCACATTAAAAGAATGGAAGCAGAGCAGGTGAATAACCTCACGATGAAACTAAAACAACTGGAGAAACAAGAAATGACAGAATCTAAAATGACTAGGAGGGGAGAGATCACAAAGATTAAAGAAGAGATAAATCTGATTGAAAATAGAAAGACCATTCAACAAATAAATAAGACTAAAAGCTGGTTCTTTGAGAAAATAAATAAAATTGACAGACCCATCGCAAGACTTACAAAAAAGAGAAGAGACTCATAGACGTAAAATCTGGGACTCCACCAGAAAAATTACAACAAATACACACAATATTCAAACAATCATAAGGAACTATTTCCAGAACCTCTACTCACTAAAAAACAATAATTTTACAGAAATGGATCAATTTTATAAACTGCCCAAACTGAACCAAGAAGAAATAAATCAACTAAATAAACCAATAACTTACAGCGAGATAGATACAGGGGGTAATCAAGAACCTCCCAACAAAGAAAAACCCAGGTCCAGATGGATTCACCAACAAATTCTATAAAATCTTTAGTGAGGAGCTAATACCAATAAAGTACCTAGGGATCAACCTAACCAAGGATGTGACGGACCTATTTAATGAAAACTACAAAAACCTAATAAGGGAAATCAAAGAAGACACAAGGAGATGGAAAGACCTCCCATGTTCATGGGTAGGCAGAATCAATATAGTGAAAATGGCCATATTGCCCAAATTGTTATACAAATTCAATGCAATCCCTATCAAAATCCCAGTTACATTCTTCATTGAAATAGAGAAAGCAACCCATAAATTCATATGGAACAGCAAAAGACCTAGAATAGCCAAAGCAATTCTAGGCAAAAAAAAAAGCAGTGCAGGAGGTATCACAATACCAGACTTCAAGCTCTACTATAGAGCCATCATAACAAAAACAGCCTGGTATTGGTATAAAAACAGACCTGAAGCCCAATGGATTAGAACTGAAGATCCAGAAATAAAACCGCACTCTTACAGTCAGCTGATATTTGACAAAGGAGCTAAAGACATACAATGGAATAAACATAGCCTCTTCAACTACTGGTGCTGGGAAAACTGGGCACCCATACGCAGAAAACTCAAAGTAGACCCAAGGCTATCACCATGCACCAACATCAACTCCAAATGTATCAAGGACCTCAACATCAGACCTGAATCTTTGAAACTACTGAAGGACAGAGTAGGAAAGACGCTAGAACTTATAGGCACAGGAAGAAACTTCCTGAATATAGTTCGAGGGGTACAACAAATAGGTGAGAGACTAGACAAATGGGACTACTACAAATTAAAAAGTTTCTGCACAGCTAAGGACATAGCCACCAAAATAGAAAGACAGCCAACCATATGGGAAAGGATCTTTACCAACACAACAACAGACAAAGGCCTAATATCTGTCATCTATAGAGAACTCAAAAAACTAAGCCCCTCCAAGCCCAGTAAACCAATTAGGAAATGGGCAAAGGAGCTAAAGAGACTTCACAAGAGAAGAAATAAAAATGGCAAAGAAGCATATGAGGAAATGTTCAACATCCCTGGTAGTAAAGGAAATGCAAATAAAAACAACCCTGAGACACCACCTCACTCCAGTTAGAATGGCCTATACTCTGAACTCAGGAAACAACAAATGCTGGAGGGGCTGTGGGGAAAAAGGAACCCTTCTCCATTGTTGGTGGGAGTGCAAATTAGTACAACCACTTTGGAGAACATTATGGAGGTTTCTCAAAAAGCTCAATATAGACCTACCCTATGTATGACCCAGCCATACCACTCCTAGGCATCTATCCTGAACAGCAGGTCCCAAGATATCAAAAACACATTTGTACTTCCATGTTTATCGCGGCACAATTCACAATAGCCAAAATATGGAAACAACCCAGATGCCCCTCCACAGATGAATGGATCCAAAAAATATGGTACCTATACACAATGGAATACTACATAGCAATTAGGAATGGTGAAATATTGTTATTCGCAGGGAAATGGTCAGAACTTGAACAAATAATGTTGAGCAAGACAAGCCTAGAACACAGAAAACAAAGGGGCATGATCTCCCTGATATATGACTGTTAACAAAGGGAGACGGAGAGACAGTAGAGACCAGGTCTGTGAAACCAAAAACTGCTTGTCAAATGGTATTCCCCACAGGATTGGGGCAGCGACCCAACAGTATGTAACTAAAACCAAATAACTACTCAACATATAAAGGTCAAAACTTGACCTCTCAGTGGAAGACAATAGCACAAAAGCTATGTATGTACATTCATATAAGACTACTGTCGACATATTGTCTAATATCGACATTACATTTAAAGCCCTAGGCGAATTTTCTTGGGCGTAGGCCACGTGGCTACTGTATATGTTCTTGGTACATTGTGTATTGTATATATGTCTACCTGACCCAGGGAAGGGAAAGAAAAACAGGGTGTAAGATATCACAAGAAATGTACACACTGCCCTACTATATAACTGTACCCTTTTTGCACAACACCTTGTCAAAAAAATTTTGTTTAATTAATAAATAAATTACAAAAAAAGAATAATAAAAGGGGTGACATTGATCAAGATGTATTGCACCCACACATTGATATGTTGAACTAAAACTCCTTTGTACAAGTACTTAAAGACAAATTATAAATGTACACACACGCGCGTGCACACATGCACGCACACAAACATGACCCCCAGATTCCTCAGTAGGGAGTATACAACCCTGAAATTAAGCTGGCCAATAAATAGGGCAGCTAGAGACATTTATGTAATTCAGAAGAATTACACTAACGGAGCCTCATGGATGAGAACCGGAAGACAAGGCATTCTGGCTTGCGCTGACAGAGAGCTGTGCCTTTTACTCCCTTTAGGGCTGCTGAGCACTTTCTTAATTGTGGGCGTGCACGGTTTTCCAGCGCCATGTCGCTGCACAGCAGGAGAAAGACTGATGGGAGGAGACCACGGCACGAGTCTACACTACTGCAGTGAGATCCATCCACTGCCACAGCCAAGACCCACGCACTGAGCATGGGGGACGTTCTCACAGTGTTTGTCTAGATACAAAGCCTCTGCAGAGCACAGAGCATTTCCACGGAGCAGGAGAGGGAGACAGGACCATGTGCCTCCCCCCTTCTTAGTGGGGAGGGAGGTAGATGGAGGGGGGGGGACCGCTGGGAATGAAGCACAAAAGTAACTAGTCACTTATAGATTAGCTAAACCGGCAGCTGTGTAAAGGACTGCAGAGATCAATACAGCCTGCGGGTCCTGTTGTATTCACTGGGGAGTGTGTGTGTGTGTGTGTGTGTGTGTGTGTGTGCAGTTGCACGCATGTATATTCAGTTCTGGGCCTCTTCTGCTAGGAGGGAGGGATTCCTTCCACAGCTTGAATGGAAAGGAATGATCTTGGAGAGTTTTGCCTCAAGCTCATTTAGTAATTAGGCTGAAAAACTTGAACAAGTCACAATACATATGTAGATTCTAATGTTTTAAATCTATTTTCCCCGAAGAAAACTAAGCTGGAGGGAAACGGGGGGAAATCTGAAGCATAATGCAAGCCGAGAACAAGGGTCTCCAGGCACAACGTGAAGGTAGAGGACGGAAGGCACAGTGTGCGGCGTGCTGGAGGCCGAGGCCGGTGGACAGGCAGGCACTCGGGACCCACGGGACCCACGGGGGAGCACAGGGATGCGTGTGCGTGGAGTACGGCTGTGCATGGCCCATACATACCGCAGCATGTGTGCCGAGGACATGTAACTTACAACGCGCGGGTGTGCATTGCAGAACCAGAAAGGCTGTTGGTTGCACCGTGTCTAACAACAGCGCATCTTGGTAACTTAATAAGGGATGGGCAAAGAAGGCGATTGTACTTGCGATCGTGTTTCTACAATTGGGAGTGGAGATTCCTGCAATGTCTACCATTGTGAGATACAGGACAGTGTTCATGGCAAACAAGCAAGCACTCAGCCCTGACACTGGAAGACTCCCAAGATGGAGACATTGAGCTCAGATGCGCATTGAAGAATAGCCCTGTCGGTGTTTGACACACATGCACAGAGACCCTAGCTGCCTACAATGAGACCTCTGTATTATCATTGTAGAGAAAGATCTAGAAGGAGCTCGGCTGCCGGCAGTGGAAGGACACCCCAACTAACTCAGTAGCAGTGACAAAGTGGACACAGGGTTGAGCTGAGATAGTCAAAGGGAATTTTACCCTTTTTCATCATGTTTGGGTATTTCTTGATGGTACTAGATTTTGAACTCAGAGCCTCCTGCTTGCTAAATCAGCATTGTACCACTAAGCGTGGCTCTATTCATTTTTCACTGGTTGTTTTAATTTATTCCTCCTACTTCTCAATGGTTTATATCTTAGAGGAGTTGCCCGTTTTCACTGGTTATTTCTGAGGGAAGGTCTTGCTTCTTGCCTGGGTCTTTTCCGTTTCCCACCTTAGCCGGGACGACAGGCAGGCACGACCACCCCAGCCTCCTCTGGGGAGATGGAACATCCCAGCGTAGGTCCTGCCTGGGCTGGCACAGAGCCTCGGTCCTCTTGATCTTGCCCCCTGCTGCCCCCTGCGGGGCCAGGCTGCTCCTCAGGAGCCATCACATCTACTCGCTGCTGGGCATTTTTAACAAAGGTAAGATTCTTAGCATGCTTGTAAATATTTTAGTTCAGCGCAGTGTCTGACAGGGGCCCCTTTGCCCCTCGCCCAGGGGTACTGAGATGGGCTGGTGCTCAGTGCATCGAGTGGCCACTGTGGGAGGGAGCCTCGCCGGCACGGCGCTGGCCCCGGCTCTGCACGGACTCGTCCACGCAGCAGATGGTCAGCACCCTCTGCGGGGGCCGCTTCGTCCTCGGTTCCCCGCCCGGCCTCTCCGTGTGCGCGCCAGGCAGCGTGGGGCACGTGCCGGCAGGACGCGGGCTCAGCAACCCGGGGCCCCTGGGCTCTGCTGAGAGCCACGCACAGCGCCGCGCGCTTCCCGGGGGCTCAGCCCCTCACAGCATCGCGAAGGCCGCTTTCTAATCCCCGTGCACCGAGACCCGGGGTCCGGCTAGGCCGCAAAGCTTGGAAAGGTCCCCAGGCCTGTGACTCCGGCCTGCTCCCCGTTGGGGGACAGGAATGGTAGCGAATGACCCCAGGGCGGAAGGGCCACCTCGGGCCAGAGTGGCGGAGGAGCTTCTGGAGCCCCCAGCAGGAAGCTCCCTGGACCTGTGGGACACACAGGGTGCCGTCCCCACTGGGGGGAGGAGGAGCGGGGGGGGGGTGTAGCACTGACCGCGGGAACCTAAGGGCTGGGTGGTTCTGAGCAATCTAACTGTTAGAGACAGACGTCGTCCACGGAGATGGCAGGAGTTTAATGGCCTCCTTTCCACTCATATCCATCGCGCAAGTGTGTGCCGAGCTCCCTCGCTGACTCCGAGCTAAACGTCCAGGGACCGCACCTGCCTCTCCAGCGCCGACAGCCCGTGAGCCAGCCGTGGTAATGAACAACTCACACGTGAAAAATATAATTATGGATGTCTGTTTCTAGCAGTAGGGCAGACAAGACAATGGAAAGCGCTCCTGCTATTATTTTAAAACACAATAAGTGTGATTGTGCACACATACCCAAGCCACCAGGGAAGAATGTGACCGCCCAGCGGGGCGGGGGCCACCGTCCCCCCGGAAGGCCGATCGGGATACACGTGCTGGATCCACCTGCCATGTGCCTGCTCCGCCATCTTGTGTGGGGTATGAATGAAACGCCACCAGCTTGGAAGCAGGCCCCAAGGATGTGGCCGGGGTATGGGATCCTCTTGGAGAAGACTTAGGCTCTGTGTCCTGCTGAGGAGCGCGAGGGCGAGGCCGATGCCTGTGAAGGCCTCGCAAAGCCACAGCCTGGGTGGAAGGGAACCACAGGAAGGCGTCCCCCACCCCGCACACACCACCGCTCCTGGCCATCTCCCCCTGGAATCCCTTGGGAAAGAAAACTCAACGAGCCCCCATGGGAATCATCCATCAGGGCCCGAGTCTCACACCGGCTTCCGTTTCCCAAGTCAACTCTGTCCTGATCCCCAAATCTCCACACCAGAGCCTGGGCGTTGGAACTGCCACGGAGCTGGCAGCGTGGCTGGCTTCACTCCCGGACGCCCTCACGGAGCTCCAGCGGGGACGCGGTCTCTATGCCTGTGCCGCACGCAGAATCCCTCCAGCCAACCCACCGCGTGGATCTCGGTCTCGGGGGGGCCCCGTGGGAACGAGCGGCCGGGATTCACACCCCAGCACTGTATAGCACAAACTGAGCACGTTTAAAAACGACTGAGAAACGGGAGGAAGAAGACACATAAGAAAAGGAGTGATGAAGGTAGAACGGGCAGGTGCGGAGGGTTGTGTTTCTGAACGAAAACTGCGTTCCGGAAGTTACAACTTCAAGCCATGAAAGGATCAGAAAGAAAAATTGCCAGAAGGAGAATCGATCAACTGTTGGATGATGGGAAGAAATTACCTCCAAACAGCACAGTGACAACGGGAAGGGGGGGCCGGGTGGGGTCAGGTCACATGGAACTGGAGCAAGAAGTCCGACATACAGGAGCAAGGAATGCGACAAAAATGGGAAGACATATCCAAAACAACGGGGCAGGATTCTCTATTATGAATGAAAGGCAAAACGTGCACCAAAGAGAATAAATTATAAAACGATATGTTAAAAGCAATCTCAGGAGGGGAAAAATACATTTTTCTAGAGACAGAGCAAGTCAGCCACTACACAAGTCCTGACAGCATCTGTGGGAAACAGAGGTGTGGAGGATCTGGCTGAGGGAGGAAGTCAGGAGACAGAACAGAGAGAGAGAGAGAGAGAGAGAGAGAGAGAGAGAGAGAGAGCTCTCTCCATAGAGCTGCTCCTCTCTTCCCTTGCCTGGGCAAAGCCTCAGTAGAGAAGGATATTGGAAAGACACGTGGCTGGCTTGGAGGAATGGCAAAATATGGGCAGAGGGCACTAATGCTATGGCTAGATCACTTTACACTCACATACAGCTGAAAATAACAATTAGACCAAACAACACCGGGGCCACAGCATCGCCGGAGGGCTCCTCTTGGCCAAGTGCCTCTGCTCTTGGCTCCATCGGCAAAAAGGATGGGACAACCAGGAGGTGGGTGTTGTGAGCCCCTAGGCTGGGCCTCAGAATGAAGCAGGACCGGTTCTAAGCTACGGATGGAGTCCAAGGGTGAGCCTTAGCTTTCCGCAGGCCAGAGACGACGAGGATGAGCTGACACGCGGAAGTGTCCCCCCAACACGGAGATGCAGAATCATCCCTTTCTGAAGGAGCCTCCCAGGCCCACGTCCTGGGCTCAGCTGTCACTAATCCCCCCCGCTCGGCTGGGAGCTGCCAGCCGGCTCACAATTCTGTGGACAGGGATGCAGCCTGGCACCAGGACATTTCTTCAAGGGGTGCTGGGATGAACTGACAGCAGAAATCAAAGCACTGGAGACTGTGTCATAACTTGGTGACCAAGGACAGAAACCATTAGTAATGACACTCATGGAATAATTGGCTGTGGTTGGACAAATGCTCATTTGAGCCTAATAAAGGCTTTACTTTCTAGGAACATCGGTTTCTTTATGTGACGGTATTTATTCTGCACTACCCACATGAGACTTAAAATGCTTACTGCAGCTAACCTGGGCATCACCTTGATCAGGTCAGAGTTAGCAAGGACCAGAGAGGGAGCCCTCGGGGGCCATTCTGACCACGGTGTCAGCTTAAAGGCTTCATTGCGAACCGTGGGAAGGTGATGACAAACTGGTAAAAGCATCAGCAGAGCCTGTGCTGCAATGGCTTTGAAGGAACTCTGCCACTGGATATTGGGATGGGGGGGATTCTAAAAATTATATGTTTTAGCAAGCTAAGGATATAACTATCTTATGGCTGAAAACTGCCTTGAATTCTTCAAGGAATAGGTAGGAAAAAAAGGAAAGCACATGATGACCCCTTATATCATTCTTTGAGAGAAAACAGCCAGGAGGGGTTAGGTGCACAGCATCGGCCTCAGGCGGGTGAGTGTTTACCGCGTCCGCCGCTCCCTCCACTCTCCGTGAAACAACAAATGTATCTGTTTTTTCCGTCGGCCTCGTGTCTTCAGTGACAACATTCACAGAGCGTACTGTGCACAAGGCCTGAGCTGGACGCGCCTCTGCCCCGGGCCGGCCCCTGCTTCGCGCCCCATCCGGAGGAAGAGGGTTTGGCGTGCGGCTGGCCCGAGAGGAGGGAGATGGAATCAAGCCCCAGTCATTTTCTGACCTATATTTGAACACGGTTTAAGCCGCTCATAAAACGGGCATTAGGAAGCTTATACCGCAAGCACTCGCTGAGAAGTGTCCTGGGGGCTCGAATACATCTTTCCCAAACTTTTGATTTGCTGTGGCTCCGAGAAGTCCGCGGTAATTTGACTCCCAGGCTGAGGGATAAGACAAGAACGCATGGAGAATGATGACACCGGATGAACGAAGCTGAGGCTGCCAAGGTGCTAAGGAGCGTGCGGCGCGCGGTTTTCTCGTGTGTGAGAGTTATCGATTCGCAGACACCCCCTGAACATTCCCACCATCTCATCGAACGACAGCGAACCCAATTCAAGACAAGGGATCAATTTCCTTCTCCTCCATGTCACAGTGTTCAATAGGCATGTGTTTTTAATAGAAGATGGGAGAATCAATCTTAGGAATGCTGGGGGGTGGAGATGAGAGAGACAGCTGTGTAAATGGCCCCGTGGTGTTCAAAGGGAGCTGGGCGGAAGGTGCCGCTAACACCCTGACAATGGAAGGGAATGGCCTTCTGACCAGCGCGGGTGTCTGGGGACTTGAGCAGCCTCCTCAGTGTCTGCCAGGTCTCGCGTGGACCCTCACCGGGACTGTGCCAGGCAGCAGTCCCCTTGGTGGCCTCAGGGACCCTGTAGTTAGCCATAGATTATTTTTTAAACAATCATACCAACAGCCCCAGTTCCCGGTCCCAACGTGTGATTGCAGAAGCCAGAACTTGGCAGTCCGCCTTTCTCCTCCAACTCTGAGCTCCACCCCACACTTGTATTGTTTGCAAGTCAAAATGAGCTTGGGGCAGTGACTATGCCAACTGGAAATCTAACCTGGAAATCTCGCTGGGATCTCCCTGGCGGGAGAGACTCCAGGGTGCCGCTCTGCCTGGCCTCGGCGCTGCGGAGCACTGGGAGGGGTGTCCATGCTGCTTCCCCCCCCCCCCCCCGGTCCATTTCCTTGCGTACCTCCCTTGAGACACCGGCAGTGTGGCTTGTCTGACAATATGTCTTGATGGCTTCAGTTATTGATGGGGTATCGGCTGCAAGTCGTAATTGGATAGCATTTTGGAACCAGGAAGGATTTCATTCCCTTCTAGAATGGAACTCAAAATTTTAGGGTTCTTATAAGCATCTGCTTGGTCCTAGCTGAATTGTCCCCAGTGGTTGCAAGTCCTCTGCCTTGCTCTTCTTCCTTCCTTCCTTCCTTCCTTCCTTCCTTCCTTCCTTCCTTTGTGCTGGTCCTGGGGCTTGAACTCAAGTCCTGGGTGCTGGAAGTCTCACAGACTTTCCTGCCTGGGCTGGCTTTGAACTGCAGTCCTCAGACCTCAGCCTTTTGAGTAGCCAGGATCATAGGTGTAAGCCATCAGTACCCGGCTTTTCCTTCCTTTATTTCCTTTTAATGTCTTAGACAGCGCTCGGAGGAGTAGGGGCTGAGCTGTGAGCAAAGGCCTGGTTCCGGGCTTGCGGGCCCTGAGCAGCCAGAAGCCTCGCACTCGACACCCAAAGGCCAGCTCAACCCTCTGCAGAAGTGACAAGCGAGCTTAAAAGTATGTCTCAAAGCTAAATAAGCATCTCACGTTTTCTACACAACCCGATGAATAAATTTAGAAACATAGCGATCAAAGCCACTACTAAATATGAAGAAGAGCAGCGCCGTGGGGTAGACAGACTCAGCCCAGACTCCTGGGTGCTGGGTCTTCACTGCAGGGTGTTGGCAAGCGCCTCCCCAGAGGGGCTTTCCCCGGCATCGCCAGTGCCCTCCTTCCCCGTCTGGAAACGCACTTTGGTTCTCTTGATAGCCAGGGGGTATCAATGGCATGGCGACACTCTTGGCAGCAAATTGATAAGGAAAGGCTGATACTTTTAATCATATTGTCAGAGCCAAAATAAGCCAATGTATCAAGCCGTTTCTTCACAATGTGGCTTAATTACATCCAAATCATCCTCACCAGGAAAAAAATAATAGCTCAAAGAAACACTTTTCTTAATCACACCAAACCTGGCTAATAGGATTTGTCTTCAGATAAAACGAGTAATTACCAGCTCATTAGGAGTCAACGGAGGTCCAGATAATCAGAAGGGTTTCTGGGTGACATGGGGAAGACAAAGAAATGGCAGACAAGCGTGTTCTCAGCGCGGGTGGTCAAGCCCCGTGAAGGGCTTCACGTGGCCGCCATAGTTCGTCTCTGAGAACAGTCCAGGACGCCCTCTGCTGATGGCTCTCTCCTCTTCTCCCTCGTTCTAGGCACTTTCTGCAACTCAGGCCTGTCCCTAGCTCCCGTGTGTACACATGGGAGTTCTGAGTGTCAAATGGAAGCGGGCTTTGGCTCAGATTGCTCTGGTAAACTCGCAAGAGGGTCTTGTAGGCAGACAGGGAAATAGGTATTTTAAAATACTTAATGGCCATGAAGTTTGCTTTCCATGATGTTAAATTAAAAGAAGATTATAGACACTGCCAATGGAAGATGGTGAGAAAGTTCACTTATATTTCAGTATCGTTTTCTTAACACTCACTAAGAACAACAACAACAACAAAAACCAAACCTGTAAACTAGCAAGAAAACAGATGCTACAATATTCCTGTAAAAAAAAAAAAGTACCAATGCTGGTGGCCCCCACCTGTAACGCTAGCTACTCAGAAGGCTGAGATCTGAGGATTGTGGTTCAAAGCCAGCCCAGGCAGAAAAGTCTCGGTGAGACTCTTATCTCCAACACACCACTTCAAAGCCAGGAGTGACGCTGCGGCTCAAGGGGTAGAGCGCTAGCCTTGAGCACAAAGAGGCTCGGGGACAGAGCCCAGGCTCTGCGTTCAAGCCCCACCACCCACTAACAGACAGACGAACGGACAGGAAGGGGACAGTGTGCTGACACAGAGAGGCCCACCCCCCACGCCCTGCCGGCAGGAAGCCCCTAGCTGGGTGGCAGCGCGGAGGATCCCCGCCACTTGCTTTCTCGCATTAAGTGAAAGGCAAAGACCTCACATACATACCGGGCCCTCGTAGTCGTCTCTTGGCCGCCTCTGCCTGCGGGCTGGCGACAAGGCGGGCGAGGGGGCTCCGGGGGAGCAGCAGGGTGGACTGGCTGATGAGCCTCACAGAGTTCTCTGCGTCTTTCTGTACAACTCGGGCTTTGTGTCATCGCGCGAATCATTTTTACCCAAGTCTTACCGTCATTACTCTTCAGTGAACCGCACAATCTGTGATTACTCCCAGACATGTGTATGTGTAGGACTTACCCAAAATACTGGTAAATCGTTGTTTCCTGGGAGGTGCATGACTGTGTGTGTGTGTGTGTGTGTGTGTGTGTGTGTGTGTGCGTGTGTTCCATACTGTCCATAATGACTATGCCCTAGTTTGACTTCGAAAGCACAGCAAATGGCATAGCTTAAAGGAAAACTTTCCACGCTGGACTTGATAAGCAGGGACGGAGCTGCGGCTGGTGAGCAGTGTAGAAGAGGAAAATGCCTTTCGCGCTCTCATGGTTACGCGAGGCCTCGTCTTCCCAAGTCTTTCTCCTAAGCAGCCATTTACCCTTCTCAATAGCTCTGCGTCGATCAATAAATCTGCCCCTTTTACTAAATTATTTCAGCTTTGTTCACACCTACCCTAATTTTATTTGGTGCAGCCAAGAAGCCTCTGGACCCGTCCGCCCTCTTGAAGTTAATGTATTCATTAGTCATAATTGCCTCCACTGTGTCCTCCCCAATCTCCATCTCCTACTTCCTTAATGGTTTTGATTGGATGTAGAACACTTTTATCTGGGTTAATTTACTATTCATGGCGCAATGATGGAGTATTCATCTTGTTCCCCAGATTACAGTTGTAAATGGAATGATACATCATCTTCAGGAAGGCTACACGGGAGTTTCGTATGAAAATGCCTTCCAGGCATCTTACAGGGGAAAACAATATTTCTGACTAAACGTTGTCATTCTCCTCCTTTCCAGCCGAAACGTGATGTGCTCGTTGCCCTTTGTCTTTGGAGTCTCCCCGATTCCTTTGTGCATTTGCTCTGGATTCGTGGTGTGTGCTGTCCACCCACGAGAGGACTCCACTCTTAGGGTGCAGGAGAGAGCACCCCTGGAATCGGAGGTGGGCGGCAATCTGGAGGAGGCCAGCTTGGCTTGCACAGAGTAGACACTCAGCAGAACTCCTCCCGGGGCTGGCTTTGAACCAGGGCCTCCGTGCGCACAGGGCCAGCAGATTTCCTCAGCTCTCCACTGCGGAGTGAGATGCTACCTTCATGGCTTCTCTTCTTTATGCGGATCCTATGCAGGGATTGCCTTGTTTCAGACCCCGGTTCTTCTCCTGTCTACGTTGAAACTTCGTCTGAATTTCACTTCCTCCCAGAACCCAAAGAACATAGCCCTCGCTCCCGAGCACTGACACCAGCTCTGTGGAGAATTCTTCCTGGTAGGGTGACCCTAGGAGACACACGCAGAGGGAGGCCGGGAGGCCGTGCCGCCCTCGGAGGACTGCAGAGCCAGAGGCTGTCTGTGGCTGTTCGCTGCCGCCAACCTCATGGGGAGAATTTTCCAGAACGGAGTTAGGGAGGACGCTGTGTCCGGAGGGGACAAGAGCGGGTCTTCCGCGTGGAGTGGCTGGTGACTGAGAAGGACTGTGCTCCTGCCCAGCTGGGCGCACGGAGCCTCGACCTGGGAAGGCCTCCTGCCTCCCACGGGCTGAAGTCCAGTTTCCGTTTTGTAAGCGAGAAAGGCCTGTTCCCAACGGAGTAGCAGCTGGAAGCTACAGGAACATCTGTGTGGCGTGAGCTGTGCTGGGCATGTTCTCACGGCAGAGTCGGCTGGGAGGAGCCGCGGTGGGCGGGGGCTGGGCCCGGGCGCAGGCGCAGGCGGAGCGGGGCCCGGTGGAAGCGTGTCTGTCCGGCAGGGTGTGCCTGTCCCTGGGTGGGTCCCCCACCCCTCAGTGCCGGGGTCAGCTCCCCAACCTGAGGACAGCCATGTGCCCGCCAAGGTTCCACAGAAACCGCGTCCTGGGCCCCCTTGTCCACAGGCCCGCTCCCTCAGCCCCCCCCCCCGGGGGAGTGATGGTTGCTCTGAGTGTGCGTCTCCCTGGATCTTAACCGGACAAATGTTCTGCTCGCGCGTTTTCCAGGTGTAATCGAAGGCGGGCAACTGATGATGAGGGAAAAGCAGGCCTTGTCCCCGGGCTTCCGCTGGCCTTTGCCAGGGTGACCCGGCGGCTTCCCGCCGCCGTCAGTGGGTTAAAAGCAGTCTTCCCAGCCCGCGCCGTCGAAGGGGAGCTCCCTGGGCGGGAGGCTGCCCAACCCAGGAAGGGAGGACCGGCACCGAGAGCCGGAGGCCAGAGGGAGCGCGGCCTCCGGGTCTGCACCCGCCAGCAGGGGTCTGCACGTCACTTTGCCGGCGGCTGTCACTGACCTATCGGGCCGTGGGGGAGGGCAGCCGGGGCCACAGAGACACCAGGGCCTCCCCCACGGGCGCCGAGCTTCCACGCGGCGGGAAGTGCCGCGTGCGTGCACGCACGCGTGTCGCGCGCAGATGAGAGTTCCGGATCCCCACTGGGGACACTGGGGGCACGGGGCACGTGCGATGTCCCGCAGCCTGGGGGAGACGCCTCCCCCCTGGTCAGATGCACGCCCGCCCACACAAGCAAACGGAAACGCTTGCTGAGCCTCACCTCCAACGCTCGCCACATCCGCGATCACTGCAAAATCAGTCCAGAAACAAGAGGCCGGGGACCACGCAGGCTCCCAGATCGGAGAGAACGAGAAGGCGAGAGAGAGAGAGAAAGCGGCACCGGGGGGCAGAGCAGGGCCCTGGGCCCACATGACGACGCAGGGTGGCATTGCGAAGGGCACTCTGGTCTTGGGGAGGGGACGAGGCCAGTGAGCAGCTCCAGAGGGCCCCAGAGGCCGCGGGCTCGTCTGTGTCCCAGGCGGAAGGTCCCGGGCCTACTTGGTCCAGCAGTGGGCCTCTCCCCGCTCCCTCCCCAGGTCCATTCCCAGTCTCGCGCTGACGTGCCTGGCTTGGGCCTCTGTAATGCAACCTTCTGGGAGCGTCCCACAATGGCACACGCGGCTCCTCCGCGGTGGCCGTGGCCCCCAGGAGCCCGGCAGAGCCCGCAGGACCCCTTTGAAGCCGTACTGGGCCTGACCCAGGGGTCCCCTTCGTCCTGGACCTGCACAGCCCCCTGGCACAGTGCGGAGCCGGGGTGGCCACCGCAGAGACAGCCGCCTGTGTTTACCGGGTGGTCACCATGCGGCCAGGGGCCCTCCGTGATCACCTCAGGTCCAAGCAGCGTCTGCACACTCGCCACGCGCAGACGCGGAGCCGAGACTCAGGGAGAAGGCCGAGACTCAAGCACGGCCTCGCTGCGCACACCAGCGAGCCGCTGCCCCCAGATCAGCACCATGGAGCCCCAGGAACACAACTGGTGACCTCCCGGAGCCGGCCGAGCCTGCAGACCTCTGCTTACCACAGTGCTCAGGGAGGCTGCCCACCCCGCGAGCTGTCAGTGGTCAGCGCGGGGCTTGCTGCCCCGGGCCGGGCAGCAGCTGGAAACTCTGTTTAGGCTGCTTTGCATCAATTACCAGAATTGCAAGAGCTTCCGGCCTTTGTGGTTTCGGCTGGTGACCGCCATGTGCACTGCACACCTGTGGTCACAGACGGAGGACAGGGCTGGAGTGGCCGGGTTCGGAGCCCGGCTTTTCCCCAGCAGCCGTGACAAACGCCGCCCCGTGCCCTCGGGTCCCGAGGTGCCCCAGTGTCTGCCCCCGCTGCTCTGGGTTGGAGTCTGGCCCCCGCCCCCGGAAGGATTTCTCCACAAGCCACGCCCAGGAGAGAGCTGGCTGCCCTGCCTCTCCTCCCCCTCCGGGCGTCGGGCACAGAGCCGACACTCAGTGGATCGTCCTGGCCCTGCGTGGCCGCCAAGGCGGGGACCTGAGCCCCCGAGAGAAGGGGAGGAAAGAGGGAAGAAGCTGGCCGCCACCGCCCCCTCCCCAAATCTGCCCCCAGCTGCCCCAAGGGTTGTTTCTCCCTGCCTCCTGCCCCAGGCCCGGCTCTGCCTTTCCAACACACTCTCTCCCGTCTCCTCCTGCATCCCAGAGCGCCTGGTCTCCAGAGCTGGGACAGCCAGACCCTGCGCATGCTGAATACTCGCCCTTCTTCACCCAGTGCTCTCCTGCCCGCGGAGGAGGAGGCTCCCACCCACCCCAGAGCCCAGGAACCACCCAGACCCCCGCCGCAAAGCCCCTCCGGCTTGGGCGGGTGACCTGCCCTGCTCTGCAAAGGCCGGGGGCTGGAAGGGGACCCTGCCTGAGGTCACACCACCCATTCCACCTGCAGGCAGGACCCGCCGGTCCCTGAGGGCCCCGTCACCGCCTGCTGGCGTCGGGAGAGCAGCCTTCTATTCTCATCAGCGCGGAACACTTGTGACCTTAGCACACGCACAATGCTTGATTAGCGGCTGATGAGGAAATGAACAATGGTAATATCTGACCTTTAAGGAGCTTCAGTGCCTCAGGAAGAACATGGGGCGGGGGAGGGGAAGCTCCTGTTCCAGTGCTGCCACCCTGGCTCACGGCGGCCTCCAGGGGACCCCAAGAAGTGCCTGGGGTCACACAGTCCCTCCAGAGCCCAGGGCAGGGCAACCTGCCGGGGGGGGATGGGGGGAGATCAGGACTCCCGTGGCTGCAGGCCTGCCTCACACCAACCCCAGCGGGGCCTCGGGGAGCCTGGCCCAGCAGCACCCTGGCCTTGAGGGCGCACGAGGATGGGCTGGGCACGGTCCCGGGGTGCTGGGTAGGACGCGCGGCAGATCTGCTCAGGGGAGACTCTGAGCCCCAGTCCCGAGAGACTCAAGAGGACCTGGCGCATCGCATCCCAGCGAGACGCAGTCGGCGTCCCTGGCCATGGGCCTGCGCGTGGCAGCACCCGGGGGCTCCCAGGGGCGTGGCGTCCGGGTCCCCGCCCGCACCGTGCGCCATTCCCGCTCCTACAGGGCAGAGCTGGGCCGTCTTTATCGGAGCCTCACACGCCCCCCCCCACCCCTGGGCCCAATAGCCAGCTGGGGAACGGAGTTCTGCCCCCCCCCCCACCCATGTGCCTAGGGCAGGCAGCTGAGGGGCTCCGCCCCTTCAGGGCGCCTGCTTCCTAGAGTCTGACTCAGAGCCGTCCCTCGCGCCCTCTGCCCGGCCCTGCTCTTACCTCCCCGAGAGCAGCTGCCAAACAGGTGCCAAGGTTCTCCATGCACTGACTGTCCATGCCCGCTTCGCTCTCCTTGCCCTCTCTCCCCTTGCCCTCTCTCTCTCTTTGCCCTCTCTCTCTCTTTGCCCTCTCTCTCTCTCTTTGCCCTCTCTCTCTGTCCTTGCTCTCTCTGTCCTTGCCCTCTCTCTCCCCTTGCCCTCTCTCTCTCCTTGCCCTCTCTCTCCCCTTGCCCTCTCTCTCTCCTTGCCCTCTCTCTGTCCTTGCCCTCTCTCTATCCTTGCCCTCTCTCTATCCTTGCCCTCTCTCTGTCCTTGCCCTCTCTCTCCTTGCCCTCTCTCTATCCTTGCCCTCTCTCCTTGCCCTCTCTCTGTCCTTTCCCTCTCTCCTTGCCCTCTCTCCATGCCCTCTCTCTCTTTGCCCTCTCTCTCCCCTTGCCCTCTCTCCCCTTGCCCTCTCTCTCTTTGCCCTCTCTCTCTTTGCCCTCTCTCTCTCCCCTTGCCCTCTCTCTCCTTGCCCTCTCTCCCCTTGCCCTCTCTCTCTTTGCCCTCTCTCTCCCCTTGCCCTCTCTCTCTCCTTGCCCTCTCTCTCTTCTTGCCCTCTCTCTCTCCTTGCCCTCTCTCTCTCCTTGCCCTCTCTCTCCCCTTGCCCTCTCTCTCTCCTTGCCCTCTCTCTGTCCTTGCCCTCTCTCTATCCTTGCCCTCTCTCTATCCTTGCCCTCTCTCTGTCCTTGCCCTCTCTCTATCCTTGCCCTCTCTCCTTGCCCTCTCTCTGTCCTTTCCCTCTCTCCTTGCCCTCTCTCCATGCCCTCTCTCTCTTTGCCCTCTCTCTCCCCTTGCCCTCTCTCCCCTTGCCCTCTCTCTCTTTGCCCTCTCTCTCTTTGCCCTCTCTCTCTCCCCTTGCCCTCTCTCTCCTTGCCCTCTCTCCCCTTGCCCTCTCTCTCTTTGCCCTCTCTCTCCCCTTGCCCTCTCTCTCCCCTTGCCCTCTCTCTCTCCTTGCCCTCTCTCCCCTTGCCCTCTCTCTCTCCTTGCCCTCTCCCTCCTTGCCCTCTCTCCCCTTGCCCTCTCTCTGTCCATGCCCCGTTCTTTCTGTCCAGCCCCTGTTCTCTCGCTCTTCCTCCTAGGATTCTAGTTTCTCCAATCTCCAAATTTCCCAGGCTGGCCCCCGCCCCCCACCACCTAAAGTCTCCAGGTGCAGATAGAGAGAGATTTTGCCCAGGGACCCTCTTGTTGCCCTCGGGGTCTCGATGCTGAAGCCAATCAACCTATCTCCATGTTCCACTCGCCCGCGTCCAGCCAGCGTCTTAGAGGAAGCGTCCCAGACCCTCTTCACGGACCTGCGCGGGCCACGGCTTTTTCATCAGTAACACGCGTGTGTGGCCACGCTCCACCATCAATGCGGCCGTCAAGCGGCTGGGGAGAGGGCCGCTCGCTGGGTCGCGTGGCTTCAGAACGCGCTCCTCCGCGCTCCTCCGTTCCGGGGACGGAGCAAGCACACACGCTATGAAGCAGGGATCAGCGGTAGCACACGCGAGGGCTGCCCAAGACGCGGCCGCCGTGTGCCGGGCGGGAGCAGGGCAGGCGGGAAACGAGCACACGGCCCCTCCGTGCGCGCAGGGACCAAGCCAGGGTTATTTACTTGGGAGGAGTCGCGCGTGAATTTTGTTCCGATGTTACAGGATGGGCCTGTGGGAGCACCGCAGCCCGCGGCCGCGCTTTGAGTGTGACAGCCCTCGCCACGAGCCACGACGGGAGCACTCGCCGCGAGCCACGACGGGAGCACTCAGCGCGAGCCACGACGGGGAGCACTCAGCGTGAGCCACGGCGGGGAGCACTCAGCGCGAGCCACGACGGGGAGCACTCAGCGTGAGCCACGACGGGAGCACTCAGCGCGAGCCACGGCGGGGAGCACTCAGCGTGAGCCACGGCGGGGAGCACTCAGCGTGAGCCACGACGGGGAGCACTCAGCGTGAGCCACGACGGGGAGCACTCAGCGTGAGCCACGAGCCACGACGGGGAGCACTCACCACGAGCCAGGAGCCACGACGGGGAGCACTCACCACGAGCCACGACGGGGAGCACTCACCACGAGCCACGACGGGGAGCACTCACCAGGAGCCACGAGCCACGACGGGGAGCACTCACCAGGAGCCACGATGGGGAGCACTCACCACGAGCCAGGAGCCACAACGGGAAGCACTCACCACGAGCCACGGCGGGGAGCACTCACCACGAGCCACGACGGGGAGCACTCAGCGTGAGCCACGACGGGGAGCACTCAGCGTGAGCCACGACGGGGAGCACTCACCACGAGCCATGAGCCACGACGGGGAGCACTCAGCGTGAGCCACGACGGGGAGCACTCACCACGAGCCACGATGGAGAGCATCACCACGAGCCACGACGGGGAGCACTCAGCGTGAGCCAAGACGGAGAGCACTCACCGCGAGCCACGAGCCACGACGGGGAGCACTCACCGTGAGCCACGATGGGGAGCACTCGTGAGGATCCATGATGGGGAGTGCATCATTTCTCCCGCACTTTGTTTCTCTCGCCCCATCCCGCTCTGAACCGCCCTGGCCTATTAGGCTGTGGCTGTGCTGTCGGGTCAGGGGCTGCCCTGTGTCCCGGGATGACCCCCCCCTCCGGGGAGCGGGAGGGAGCTCAGGCCGCGGCAGAGTAGACAGGCTGTGTCAGCATCCACTGCCAGGCCTTGCGGGGCGGGCGCGGGGAGCCTCGCTGAACGGGTCCCAGCCACACGGGTCGCGTGGACTCCTCGGATCCTTCGCTTTGACCTACAGAGCGAGCTGTCTCGACCCCGGGGGCCTAGAAGCAGGAAAAGGCATGGGCGGGGGGACCGGGAGGTGCTGACCAAAGGCTCCGAGCCTCAGGGCTGCGGGACGGAGGTGATGTGGAACTGCGTGCACGAGCCTCTTAGCCAGGGTCTGCGCACCCGAGAGCTGCCCTGGGGGAGATCTGACCGCACTCCCAGGAAGGGCAAGTGGGTGGAGCGATAGGCATGGCGGAAGCTTGACCCCCCACGCCCGGGTGTGTGCGTGTGTGTGCGGACTGTCCACCATCAGCACAGCCACGGCTGCCGGTGGAACAGACAACCACAGGGTGACAGCCAGGAGCCCAGCCTGGGCAGGCCTGGCACTAGACGGACTCGGCTCCCACCTGGACTGGGTGTGACCTTGGCAGCGTGTGACCTCTCCTGTGTGTGCCGCCCTTGCTCGCGAAGGAGAGACGGTGCCATCTTCCTCTGAGTGTTGGTGAGAGGACTAAGGGAAATGGCAGGTGAAGGGAGCTTTCTAACTTTGAAGGCACAGGAAATAACATATGACAACAATAGCTAGCATTGCAACTCTTATTAAACCAGGTTCCTCCCAAAGCTCCAGGGGTTTCTGGGTGCTGAATCCCCTGCTGCCTGCAGAAAACATCGCGCAATTTTAAACCACCGGAACATTGCGGGGAGGGGCATTAAGCGGGATGCACCTTCATGACGGAGTCTTCTAAGATCGGCCTTAGGGATGGAGCCCCAGGGCCCCCTCGGCACAGGGGCGCAGGCTCAGCCTGGCCGAGCAGGGGCGTGGAGCCCCAGGGGGGCCGGGCAGCTCACTGGAGCAGGTGACCCAGGTGGGAGTCTGGTGCTACCCCTCCCGACCATGGCCCCCCTCCCCAGTGTGATTTTCCCTCTGACTCGCCTTCCCACGCTGTGGCCCCCGCGGGACAGGGGCGGTGGTCAGCCTCCGTCCCACAGCGGGCCTTGGAGGCCGGGGCGGGGCCAGTCCTCGTGTCCTTCCACACTGCAGTGTCACCGGGCGAGTCCACGTTCCGGGTGGTGGGTGGAAAGGACCTGCTTCCTCCAGCCAAGTCATTTTGGATTAAGCCCATGAAATGAAGATCAGTGTTTGCGTTCACCGTGGCAGGCTGTCAGGAAGGTGAGGGGGAGTCAATCGGAGACGGGGTTGTTGTGGTCGTGTTGTTGTTCTTACGTGTTTTTGGCATCCTATCACAGAGGCATAAAGAATTCTCGTTGTACCGCCCCAGAAGAGCCTTTCTCTGAGAGAAATGCAGTGTTGAGAGATGACCAGGATTCTCAGCTCTGGTGAAAACAACGGCCACCTCCTCCCGCCGCCCCCCAGGCCATCCCACGAGTGCAGATGTCAGGAAGGATCTTAGCAAGGCCGTGCGGCTCTCCAGAGAGCCGCCCCACTCCCCGCCCTTCCTGACTGCCGAGGGACGCGTCGGGGGCCGCGCTCGTCACAGATTTCACGTCAGGCGCAGGGCAGCCGCTTTGTGGGTCTAACGCAGCCTGCAGTTCCTGAGTCCAAAGATTGGGGCTGCCCCGCGTGGATGTGGGAGAAGGAGGCTCTGGGGCTCTTTCTTCCCCAGGGATGCTGAGATCGTCGGGGCCTCCGCCCGCCCGGGGCTGTGCCCGGGGCAGGGGTCACCGCTCCTCTGGGCTCCCGAGTGTGGAAGCCGAGCCTCCGTCAGCATGGAGGTGGCCCTTCCAGTGGGGTCTCAGAGGTCCGTCCAGAGCAGAGAGGATGAGATGCAAACATTGTCATCTTCACACCCATGATGAAGAAAAGGTTCAGGCCAACCCGAGGAGCATTCCGGTACGGCCACGGCTCTGCCTTCCGTCCGCTTCCTGCCCTGGAGCTCGCGTCCAAAGGCTGTCGTCGGAGCCGCGTCGGCCTCCTGGCTCCCGTCTGGCTGGGCGTGAGGTCAGACAGAGCAGCCCAGTTAGGTGGCTGCCATCTGACGTGCTGCGTTACACCCTTCTCTCTGTCACTTGCAGAGAAACGCCTGGAATGACCTAGGAATGGCGGAGGTTTGCAGTCGCAGCCGGTGTAAATTTCCCCCAACGTCTGTCCGCTCTGAATGATGGGCCCACTAACACAGACTTTAAAACAAAGATATGAATGCAGTGTTCCCAGATTAAAATACAGTATCTATCTTTATTCACAGGATAGTTTATCTCAAATAAAATCTCCAAGCTACATTTTGGAAGGCAGATTCAGCGGCAGGCCACAGGATTTATCTCTGGAGAGAAAGGCAATGAAAATACATATAAAAGTCTTTGCCATCAGCACAAAAGAGGAAAGGAATTTATAGAAGTACAGTCTTCATCAGATTTGCAATCTGGGGGCTCCGGGCATCCGGAAGGGCTCGCTCACCAGGAGGCTGTGATTGATGGAAGGGGAAGGGGCCTGAATTCACATCCCCCGAGCGGCGCTGGCGCTGGGCGGGCCGCGCGTGGAGTCGCAGAGGCCGGGGAGGCGTGAGGCGCGGCAGGGCCTGGGGGGCGTCTTTGCCGCGTGCCGGGCCCCGGGCCCCCTCCGAGTGCACGGCCTCCCTCGGAGACGCGGGCTGCCGGCACGCCACTTTGCACAGCAGCCACCGGAGGCACGGGAAGCTTGAGCGTCCCGCCCACGATCGCGGGCCGCGGCCGCAGACCCAGGCGGCTGCCGACCCCCGGCTCCGGGAGCGGCGCCCGCACCCCTGCGGCTTGCCTCGTGCGTCTGCGAACGTGGACCCCCGTGCCCTCTGCTCACAGGCGACAGCAACACGCGTCCCCGGGACTCGGGCCCCGGGTATCCATTAAGGCAGTGTGGACCCTTGAAGTCTTGGGTAAGATAATGGGAAGAAAATGCCAGGGATTCTTTTTTTCCCCTTCTCTCGTGTGCGAGCCTCCCACGGAGCAGGCCCGCCACCCGGGACTCCCCCGCGGGACACACCGCCGGGGAGAGGAGCCTGCGCGGGCCCGGCTTGCTCGGCACTAATTCATCTTAAATTACTCTGGGAGCCTCCACCGAGAAACGCTATTGATTAGATTTGTTTTGTTTCCACCCTGCTTCATATTCAAAACGGAATTAGCTTCTGCGGAAAAACATCCATCAACAGCTTCTCCCCCAGAGGTGGAACTCCCTTGCTACGCCCGAGGGGAGCCCACCTTCCGCGAGCGTCCTCGACCCAGGGGCCCGCGCGGCAAGCCACAGAGGGCGTCCACTGCCCACGGCCGAGGCGGGCGCCCGGGCGGCCCGGGAGAGGCCCCGTCTCTGTGGAAGCCTCTGCGCTTGCTGAGGCCTGGGGTCCCGCACCCAGAGGGCCTCCCGAGCCCCAGGGAGCGCCGGGCCTGATTCATCTCTTGATCTGTCACTTAAATCACCATCTGGAGAAAGCGTCCCCCTGGCTGCATTACATCCAAATTAAACCTATTTGATCATCAGCCCCGAAGATGAGAGCTAGACCAGCCCTGTCCGCGTTACAAAGAGAATACGAGATGGAGAGAATCCGACGTGGGGCTGGCAGGTCTCCGGAGTCGCCCAGACGGCATGCGGGCGCTGAGTCACCACTAATGCAGCGCTAATCGCCCAGGAGCGGATTCCGGCGGAGCTTTGTTCTCACTGCTCCTGCTCGCTCGCACTCTCTCCCCCCACCCTTCATGCTTTGGCTCCACCGTTACGTGATCACTCTTCCACGAGGCATCGGCAGTGAGATGCTGCAGGCTCGTGCCTGGTGCCTGAGCAGGTGGCAGGGGAGAGGGAAGCAGACACCAACCTGGGGCAGGGGGTGGGGGGGAGCTGTGCATCTCCAGGGCAACGCCCTCCCCCTCCGTGGCGGGGGGACTGCTGGACACCCTGGTGTGCGTGCTATGTCGTCTTCCTTACTCTCGTGGAAGAGATAAACAGCGGCTGCACACGGCTTTCAATCGCCCTGGTTGGAGAAGTAGAAGTGCAAAGGAGGCCAGGGCCACAGGGACCCTCCACACGCTGCGAACTTGGACTTGCCGCTTGCACTTGTGGTTCTGGGGGATCAGAGCGGGCCCCCGCTCCGGCTCGGCCCACTGGGGGACTCTGGAGCAGGGCATCCGTGCCCTGAAGGACAGCCGATGGACCCAGCGATGGGTCCACAATGGAGGGATTGTGAGGGAGACTCTTGCACTAAAACAACGCGGAGAACAGGAAGGGTGTTCTTGTGGACCTGCTGGTGTGATGTCTACAGCGCCACTGCAGGAGGTAGTGAGATCAGAGCAGAAATCAGGAGACAAGCGCCACACCCCATGAAGATTGTTCCTTAGGAAATGTATTGGAAAATGGCTGCTGTTTGGGCTATTAGCAACACTGAAGGGCAGGGAGATAAGATTTATTCAGCAATCTGTAACTGGTGGGTATTGAGCACCATAACGTGTGGAGCCTTGAGCAACATAAAGTAACAGGCCTGCCTGCCTAGAGCTTACAAGCTAGGGCTTGAACAATCGCAGCTGGCGCTCTGAACTGAGCGGTGCCAGCAAACCTGCTGGCTGTGCTCCATGCTAACCCACCGGTCCTCCACGCGGCACTGGGAGCAGGGCCTGCACTGCCCTTGCTTTGCAAATAGGAAACCGGCGCCGGTGCCCAGGGCCAGCCAGAGCTGGGAGCTGAGAGCAGCTCTCCCCACCACGCTCCCAGAGGCCGCTCACACCCCCCATCTCCTTCCATCGCCTGCCTCCAGCAAACACGACCAGAGCAGGAAGCCACACTCCAGAGCTCTGCTCTCCAAATGTCTGCAATGCAGAACAAGTCCCATCAGCCCCCTGACGACACCCTGGTGGCCCTCCCCAGGGAAACCCAAGAAGGCTTGCGAATGCAGCACAAGGCATAGCACCAAGTCACACCTCCCAACAGCCCCGCTCACCCCGCGGGGCTGTCAGTCTCCAGGAGGCCGAGCTGCCTGGCCAGAGCTCGACACCGGAGTTGCTCAGTGTTTCCTCCGGCTTTCGAACTCCATGGGTCAGGAACCAAGGCCTCCATGCAATACAGACGTTGTGGACACGGAAAACCGCTTCCTTCCCCAGACCCTGCCGTGACCACCTCGCTGCGTCCTTGCCGAAGCCTGCCGGGGTGCGAGTCATTCATCACCCGGCTGATGAACCCAGGGAGGTTTGGCCAGGTCAGATGACCAGCCGAAATGTTCTCTCGGCCGGCCAGTGGTGGGAAAGGAGCCATTTTACTCCGTGCAGCTGACTCTAGAGTGTTCTCATTCAGGTCACTGATGTGCCGGTTATTATCGCTGCATAGTAAATTCCCAGAGTACTTCGTGGTGTGCACGACTGTAAGAAGCCTCTCATCTCTCCCTCCTTCCTTGGGGTGGGGTCTGGGCAGACACCAGCAAAGCAGCCTGTCGGCTCAGCCCCACAGAGCCATCGCCACAGAGGTGGCCGGGCCAAGAGGACTTGGTGGCAGGTCTGGAAGCATCCACCAGGGGCATGCATGCTGAAGTGTGACTTCTGGAGGGTGGCCCCAGCACCTCTGTGGGTGGGAGGCTGTTGCCCATCTCCGGAGGGGGACTGGGCTCCACTGGGGTCCTAAGTAGGATTACAGAGCCCCAGGAGAGAGGACAGAGCCTCCGGGGGAATGGAAGGGACAGTGAACTGATCCCAAGGGACCTGCCCGTGCAGGGGGTGAGCAGTGACGAGAATCAAGGGGCACCCCCATTCCGGCCTAAGGGACAGCAGTGAACCCAAGAGGGCCTTGACACTAACAAGACTCGGCAGGGATGACCGCGTGAGCTTTTGTGTGCGGCCATGATAATATCTGACTGGCACGGGTCCTCCCTGAGTCTCGTCACCCCCGCTGCGGGAGGACAGCGTTGAGGCCTCTCCTTTCTGTAGAGACAGATGTGACACGGCGTGGCTCTTAAGAAGAAAGACACTCATGGGACTTTACCCGTTAGGAGGATCACCTTGGCTTTTCAACTACGTGAGCAGGGGCTTCCCAGAAATCAATTCCAGAAGCTTCGATGCTAGGTAGAGGGCTCCTTGCTTCCCGGTGGTCAGTCACATGACCCCGAGCCCCCAAATGTACAGGTTGGGGCTGCAGCGAACCCTGCCCCTCCCTACTTGGCGTGGGGAAGGTGAAAACAGGAAGGCGGGGCGGTGGAGGTTGACACTCTGCATTCGGACTGGAAATGAGCAATCAATATGCTAAGTGCATCCCAGGAACATGCAAATGAGCCCCTAACCTTTTTGAAGGAAATGTCTACACCCTTTCCACGAAGATGTGGGGTGGAGGGGCGCCACGGTGGGGGTAACTGTGCCTGCACCTGCTGGCTGTGAGCAGGAAAGAAACCGAGATGACTCACACACAGCAAGATTTTCCCACAGCCAGGAAGCTGCATATACACGCGTGCACACACGCACACACACACACGCGCGGCCAGCTTCCATCTGACCTGCTGCTATGAAGGCCTCAGGGCACCCCAGTGAGCTCACAGGCTACACGATGAGCTCACGCTGCCACCTGTGTGAAGAGCGTGTCAGGTTCACTAGGCTGCGGTTCTTTGCCAGACATGCAGGACCAGCTCAGTCACCCACGCCCCAACCGGACCTGGTTGGGAAAGTCAGGACCCGTTTAGGTTTTCCATGCCGTCCACACTGCAGAAAGAGTGACATGTGGGTCAGGTCCCAGGGGAGAAGCAAACCAGGTATTTGGAGAACAAATGAACCGGAATGAGCTTCATCCGAGGCTCCGTCCCAGGGATGGTCAGAGAGTAAAGGAAACAGCTCTGCAGATCTTCCCCACAAGGGAGAGAGAGCACCCTCCTCTCCCGTGGACACAGCTGCTGTGGTCAAGGACAGGGTGAGGGGCTCCAGCCTGCTGACCCCCTCAGCTAAGCACACGGAAGATCATCTTTGAGATGTAGAGTTCAATCATCAATACCACCACCATCACCACCACCACCACCATCACCACCACCACCACCACCATCACCTCCACCACCATCACCACCACCACCACCACCATCACCACCACCACCATCACCATCACCACCACCATCACCACCACCACCACCACCACCACCACCACCATCACCACCACCATCACCACCACCACCACCACCACCACCACCACCACCACCACCACCATCACCACCACCACCACCACCATCACCACCACCACCACCACCACCACCACCATCACAACCATCACCACCACCACCATCACCATCACCACCACCATCACCACCACCACCACCACCACCACCACCACCACCATCACCACCACCATCACCACCACCACCACCATCACCACCACCATCACCACCACCATCACCTCCACCACCATCACCACCACCATCACCACCACCATCACCACCACCACCACCACCACCATCACCACCACCACCACCACCACCATCACAACCATCACCACCACCACCATCACCACCACCACCATCACCATCACCACCACCATCACCACCACCACCACCACCACCACCACCATCACCATCACCACCACCATCACCATCACCACCACCATCACCACCACCACCACCATCACCACCACCATCACCACCACCATCACCTCCACCACCATCACCACCACCATCACCTCCACCATCACCACCACCATCACCTCCACCACCATCACCACCACCATCACCACCACCACCATCACCACCACCATCACCTCCACCATCACCACCACCATCACCACCACCACCACCACCACCACCACCACCACCATCACCACCACCATCACCACCACCATCACCATCACCACCACCATCACCACCACCACCACCACCATCACAACCATCACCACCACCACCATCACCATCACCACCACCATCACCACCACCACCACCACCACCACCACCACCACCATCACCACCACCATCACCACCACCACCACCATCACCACCACCATCACCACCACCATCACCTCCACCACCATCACCACCACCATCACCACCACCATCACCACCACCACCACCACCACCATCACCACCACCACCACCACCACCACCACCACCATCACAACCATCACCACCACCACCATCACCACCACCACCATCACCATCACCACCACCATCACCACCACCACCACCACCACCACCACCATCACCATCACCACCACCATCACCATCACCACCACCATCACCACCACCACCACCATCACCACCACCATCACCACCACCATCACCTCCACCACCATCACCACCACCATCACCTCCACCATCACCACCACCATCACCACCACCACCACCACCACCACCACCACCACCATCACCACCACCATCACCACCACCATCACCATCACCACCACCATCACCACCACCACCACCACCACCACCACCATCACCATCACCACCACCATCACCATCACCACCACCATCACCACCACCACCACCATCACCACCACCATCACCACCACCATCACCTCCACCACCATCACCACCACCATCACCTCCACCATCACCACCACCATCACCACCACCACCACCACCACCACCACCACCACCATCACCACCACCATCAGCACCATCACCACCACCACCACCACCACCATCACCACCACCACCACCACCACCACCACCACCACCACCATCACCACCACCATCACCACCATCACCACCACCACCACCACCACCATCGCCACCACCACCACCACCACCACCACCACCATCACAACCATCACCACCACCACCACCATCACCACCACCACCATCACCACCACCACCACCTCCACCACCATCACCTCCACCACCACCACCACCACCATCACCACCACCACCACCACCACCACCACCATCACCACCACCACCACCATCACCACCATCACCACCACCACCACCATCACCACCACCATCACCTCCACCACCACCATCACCACCATCACCACCACCATCACCACCACCACCACCACCACCACCAACAACAACAACAGGGAGGAATGTAAGGAACTTCGGTCCCATGACAGGTGTGCCTGGTTGCACATTACGTGGTGTGGATGGGTCCGAGGTCTTGGCTGGGCCCCGGCCTCCTCCTCCTCCTCGCCGCTGTGACTTGACGGGAGGAACTTCTCTCTCGGAGTCTGATGCTTGCTTTCACATGGACACACAGCCGTGCGGCACGAGGACAGAGGGGCTGTGTAGTGCGCGGTGTGACAGAGGGGTGGTGAGCTGTGGTTGCTCACCCACTTGACGTGATTTCCTCTGACACACTCAATGCGATTTCCTCTCCCCCCTTTAGGTTAGAATTCACTTTGAGTCCACTAAACCGCCAAGCTTGGCTCTGGGGAAACATTTGGTTTGAAGCCCAGACAACAAGCAACCTTCTGTCACTTAGGCCTGTCACTTCAGCCGCGGGGACCTCTCCAGGGCCCTGGGCAGGGGCCTTCTGCTAGCCAGCTGTCAGCTCACCTTGAAGAGCGCGCGCCAGGTGCTCCGGACCCGTCTCCCGGGCCGCGATCTCCGCCAGGGGCTCCGCTTAGTGAACGCTGAAGCACCTTCTGCGGGGCCTCGTTCTGCCGGGGGGGGCTGGAGGTGGGGCGGAAGCTCACCCGCCCTTCACAGGAGACCCACTCACCCGCACACGCCTGGAGCCCCCACTGCCGCTCTGGGGCGAGGCACGCGCATCTCAGAGAAAGAGGCAGGGGTCTCATCTGAGAGCATGTCCCGGCCCCCGCCACCATGCCCCTAGCAAGCCCGAGGTCCACCTTGCAAGGTGCCTCCGCGCTGACCACAGGGAGGGAGGGAGGGAGGGAGGGGCCGCTTCCCCAGCAGCACAGCTGACTCCTGGGAGTGATAGCGATGGAACCACAGAGCTCAGGCCCAGCTTAATGACGACTACGTGGCCATGCTGGGCCTGGGAAGAAGAAAACACTGAGCCTGGATCTGAGAAGTCGCCTGCGCTTTGCCAGACACACAAGGACCTGAGCTCCCGGAGCCCAGCCAGCCTCCGCCTCTCACAGGAAGAGCAGAGCCCCTGGAGTCCTGGAATTCCCATCCGGAGACTCCAGACCTGAGCAGGACCTGCTCTACGCTGAGCCACGAGTCAGGGCCCTGGGGAGGAACCAGGGGCTTCATGCTTGAGCATGTGACATTTTGTGCTGCCTAGAACAGAGAATACAGCCCCCTCCCCTCCCCTCCCTTCCTCTCTTCCCTCCCTCTCTTGACATGCACCAGCACGCAGATGCAAGATCACACCATGAAGCCGCAGAGGGAAGGTAGAAGGAAGGTAGAAGGAAGGACTTAGGGCAGACTCCAGCTGGGACCAGGGTTCTGTGAGGAGCTTCTCTTCAGGCCGGGTGGACTGGCGTGGTACGCATCTGTAATCTCAGATACACAGGAGGCAGAGGTGGAGGGACCGTGGCTCAAGGCGGGCTGGGGGCGGGGAGGGGAAGCCTATCCAAAGAATAACTAGACTGCCAATGGCCCGAGGGTGTGGCTCACGTGGAAGAGTGCGTGCCTGCGGACCGAGCTCAAGGCCCTGAGCGCAAACCCCGGTCTGTTTTACCTGTATTCTTGTGTTTACTCCACCTGACTCCTAGAAAACCATAAAGTCATAAAACAGACAAGGTAATTCTGCCACTCACTGGTTACTCAGAATTTTAAATGTTCTACAATGCAGGAATCCAGTGAGGGACAATTTAAAATGCACAGGATCCATTGGCTGCACAAGCAACATGAAGAGAGTTGTCGCAGGAGGTAACTCCTGCTTGCATAAACCAGTAAGAATGTTCTGGTCCACATAGTAGAAAACTTGCCTAACTCAGACGTCAAGCTCGATAAGCTCCCAGCATCTCACTGAACTTAGTTCGATGCGACCTCGTGTGTGCCTGCCACACCCAGCTCGGGGAGGAGCCACACCCAGGATGCTGAGCTGATGGGGGGGGGTGGCTCATGGCGGAGGCCTCGCGAGGGACGTCTCAGGAAGCTCATGGCCTGCTCCACTGGGTCTCAAGCACCCCAGACTTTTCCTGTTCCTCATGCCCCTCAGCAGTGGGAAGGGAGACTCTGCCTGAGCCCTCTGCTTCCGGAAGCTCCCAGGGGCGCGGCCCGGGGTGTCAGCACCTGTCCCCTAGCTCTGAGGACTGCCACACAGTGGGGGTGTTCGCAGCGGGAACCGGAACTGTCACCAGCAGGCGGTGCCCGGGCCAGAGCTATTCTTCTAGGGGCACAAACCATCCGGGGCGGAATTTCCGTGCTTTGGGCACAATTTCACACCTGGCTTATTCCCCGCTCCTACCACCTCCCTTCAATTTCCATCTCTTAGGCTCCTGAATGGCAAAGCCAAAGCCCAGACAAACAGAAATCCAGCTGGAAAGTGAAAAATCAACTCTGTTTTCAGCATGCTGAATGGGTTTTGTGTGCCATGTGTTTAAAGCTTGCAGCTTTAGAGCTGGGAAAGGGATAAGTTGGCTGCTGTAATGTTGTATTCCAACTCTCAAGCGTTAGCGGGCGTCCAACAATAGCAAAAGCTAAATAAATTCTGTTACATCTGTAGGGTGGAATGGTATCTAGTCATTCAATATCATGGGAGAGAATAAAGAAAGGACAAATGAAGGAATGCTCGAGAGAGGAGAAGGGGAAAGCATATTGCAAACATGAGGGTCTGTATGATGGTTTCACTGAAGATGAAAATAACTGAGATTTGTGTGTGTGTGTCAGCACACACACACGCACGTGGGTGACACAGTGGGCCAGAAAGACCGACCCTCAAAGATCCCTGCAGCCACTTCTTACACGCACTGCAAGTGTGTAAGTTGTGTTTTTCTCTTAAGTGCTGTTGTGTGTCTAAAACCTCTGAGAATGAGCAGTATGTTTATAATTTTTAAAAATAGGTATTTAAAATATTGTGAGACCTCAAAAATTGATTTGATTGCTAGAAAACATGAGCAGTAACCACTAAGCTTTTTATTAAGAAAAACATACAAAATCCAGAACTTATCATAACCCTTGAAAGCACACAATTAGATGTTATTAAATACACTCACGTATGCAGTGAGGGCAGCCATACTGGAGAGAGAGATGGAGAGAGGCATAGGAGAGAGAGAGAGAGAGAGAGAGAGGAGAGAGGAAGCCCCATACTCACAATGTAGCCCCTCCTCACTCCTTTCCTCCTCTAAGGTCTCTAGGATTGATCTCTCAGAGATGAATCTGCTTTCCACCTCTTCTGGAAGTTCTACAGGATGGGACGGGTCATCATGTGGCTGCCTCTTTGGCTTCTTGGTCCCTGTGGGGACATTTCTAAGAACTCTATCCCTTTTGACGGCTGCATTGTATTCCATTTTATGGATATGCATCGTGTGGGTGCCAGGCGCTGATCAGATCCGTGATTCAGATATGCCTGCCTGTGGGAGAATAACCTCTATTTATGGTGAAAAGCTTTCGCCAAAGCAGCTGGGCAAACAAGTCTCCCCAGGGAGGCTCTATACGGGGGAGTGGAGAGTCTCATGACAAAGTGGCTTCCTTTGGCCAACAAACACAGGCGACTTCTTTAATGGAGATTTTCCCCCATAGACCTACTAGTTTGGTAATAAGGCATCAGAACTTCTGTGCCAAGGCTAAGTCTCCCACCGATCAGAGAAGTTATTCTCCCACACCTGCCTATCTCTTCACTCCCTTGATTATTCCTCTTAATGCAGAAAATACTTTAAAGCAGATAAATCCCCATTTTTTATATTTTATGCTGTGGTTGCTTATAGTTTTTAGTGTCAAATCTAGGAACCTACTGTCAGATTCAAGAACATGAAAACGGACTCCTCTGCTTTCCTCTAGAAAGAGTTACACCGTTTATTTTAACAGTATGAAATCTCTTAGTCCAAGAACACAGAATTCTTTCTATGTATTGATGTGTCTTTTAGTTAGGAATTGAACAGCCTGTATTAGCAATATGCAGTCTTAGCTCATGAACACAAAATGGCCGTATAGTTATGCCTGCTTGACTCTAGCAATGCTTTGGCCCTTAAAGGTTGGTATCTCATGTGCCTTGATTATCAGTGTTTATGTATTATGGAACAAGAGTACATATTTGTTCTTTTTGCATGTGATATTCTATGGCCAAGGTGTATTGGGAAGTTTGTTTGCTCTATGGAATTATCTTCAGCGCACAGGCCCTGTGCCCTCTCTGCTCCTGATTCTCATCCTGGGGTCTCTGTTCTCCCCCGGCTGCGGCCCCCTGACCACTGCAGTTCCGTGCTCTGCCTTCAAGTGAGGAATCGCTCCCACCTTGCTCTCCGATTCCAAAGTAGATGTTAGGCTATGTTAGATCCCTAAAATTTCATATGAATTGTATGTTCGTCATCCCCCCTTTTCACAAAATGCCACTGGAATAAAAATTAATAATAATATAGGGATAAAATTAACCCTCAGATTTATTTATAGACTATGAACATCTCAATAATACTGAGTTCTCATCCATGGACACAGAATGTCTGTTTGTTTAGGTCTTCTTTACCTTCTTACAACAATATCTTCTTATTTTCTCTGCAAAAGTCTTTCACCTCTTGGGTAAGTTGATTCCTAAGTACTTTAGTCTTTATGATGCTGTTGCATGGAGCCGTTCCCTTAATTTCTATTCATATGGCCATCACTATTTTATACTGATGCAATAACTTGTGTGTATTGTTCTCATGATTGATTAATTAGTGCTAATGGGTTTTGTTTTGTGCATTCTTTATGATGTCTGTCTATAATATAATATCTGTGAATACAGACAGTTCTGTTTGTTCTTTTCTGCTGTGTTTTACTAATCTTTTTCTTATGTAATTGCATTAGCTGGAAACTCTAGTACTGTGCTCAAAAGATGGTGAATGCGGGTATTTTTATATTGTTCTTAATTTTAGTAGCAAGTGCCCACCTCTCCACCAGTGAGCATTATATTTAGCTTGCATAAATCCTTTATATGCATAGAGTACTGCCTTTTTGCCATCATGACTCTGACAACGTACAAAACAACAGTAGATGACGTAACATCAAATTGCCTTGATCCAATGTTGTTTGCTTTCCCTGTGTCTGCTGAGTTGGTGTGGTTGTTTCCCTCTTTCCTTCTGTCGGTGTAGGCTCCACCCTGGTGCGTGCTGACTCACTGAGCCCAACTCCTCACCCTCCTGGGAGGAATCCGCCTCGCTCTTGGGGCATGAGCCCTCCAGTGAGTGGCTGGCCTTGGTTCTCGGCATCTGTCTCCATGTTGATAAATCTCGTTCCTTGGCGTGATCCATCTACCCACCTGTCCAATTGCCCCACGGGGGGGGGGGGTGAGGGCACAGCTGACGGAGAGGCACCGGCAGGGTTCACTGGGACGCGTGGGGACAGCGAAGGGAGCTTCTGGACACCTCCCAGGGGATGAAAGAAGGGCCAGCCCTGTGGGTCACTTCCTAGCTGTGAGGTCGTGGCCAAGTCATTTTAATTGTCTCAGGTTAGTTTACTTCTCTGCAAAATGGGCGTGACACTATGACAATAGGCCTTGCACACACGGTGGCTGCGAGGGTGGGACAGGAAACCCCGGTGGTCGCGCTGGGAATGTCAGCGTGAGTGCTGCCTGGGGGAGGAGTTGACGGCCACCAGAATCCTGTGTGCAGGACTTCCCTGTCAGCAAATGTCCTGCACAGGAGGGGCTCAGAGCCTGCCTTCCGGCTGCTCTGCTCTACTCCTTCCTCCGTCCTTCATTCACAGATCCATCCGTTCATTTGGCTACCACCACACACTGTCTCAGGCTCCAATGATGGAAAAGCACCGGGATTCTCCCCCTAGCACTTTATACTTGGGCTCAGCCAACTTCCTCTGCTAGTGGCCAAATGGCAACCATCTTGGGGCTGTGGTTGTGAGTGGAGTGTCTCATCTCAGTTCTTCAACCGTACGCGTGGCCACAGGGGACACTGCAGGAAATGAGGGAACCCAGTAAAGCTCCTTTACAGACATAGACAATGGACGAAATTATGCAGGCTGCTGCTTCTATCCTTAAAAACAAAGGTAAGTATCAAAGAAGGATGAGCAATACTCCCATGGTCTTGGGGAGTGTCTGGGATGGCTTCTTCAGGAAGAGATACTCCGATGACTAGCTAGGATCCGAAGGAATCCAGGAGGCCAGAGGGCAGGCAAGACGGGAAAGAGAGTGTTCTAGAACAAGGACTGCAAAAGGAAGCACTGAAAGAGCAAGAGTCAGGCAGAGAAGGAAAGGGGGAGGGGTGGCATTCTCGAGGAGCTAAGAAGACTGAGCAGGTTGAAGCGGGTGACAAGGGCTGCAGCTGTCTGGGCTGGGGGTTGGGGGGTTGGGGCAGGTTATGATGGTCTGTGGGAGGCAGGTTTAAAAGAGAGGCGTCCTGGAAGGTGGGAGATGGGGAGCCAGAGGGTGTGCTCTGCTGGCCTCGTGGAGAAGCAAGTGTGGAGGAAGCAAGCCCGGACGGAAGGCTGCTTCCCCTGTCCAGGAAGGGGACGTGCTGCAGGGCTCTGAGTAGGAGGGGAAGGTTGCTTAGGAGGAGGGAGGTTCAGGAGATGCCCTGGAACCTTAGCAGCTCAGAAGGAGCCATTGGGGCAGCGAGCTAGCTAGTCCTGCTTGGTCCTGCTCGCCCTTCAGCCTCTGAAGCTTGCCTGCCCTCTAGGGCTGGCTCGGAGCGGCTTGCTTCTCCAGCTCGCAAGAAGAATGAGTATCTGGACCACTATTGTTTTCTCCCCTTAGCTGAGGAAGACCTGCCAGCTGCTATCAGAGCCCAATCTTCACCGTGAGAGCTCAGTAAACACTTGGCTGTGGTATCTTAACTCTTGTAAATACTCGCAAGCAAGCAATGTTCTTGAATGCAAACTAAAATGAGCTCAAGGCTAAGTATTAAAACAACAACAACTTGATTTTCACCCAATTTATGTTTTCTGACAGTGAGGACATTATGCATAATAAGCTTGTAGTTTTGCTGGTGGGGAAAGGGAAAACCATCCTTTTGTGCTGGTTGTAGATAAGCAAGTTGATTTAGAAGACTCTCCATCTCTACTTTCTGATGCATTGTTTTCCATGTCTACTCCCCCAAAGGTTAAGGTTTCTTCATTCTCTGCACCAAAGGTACCTGACGATCAAACAGATGAATCGCCTGTGAGGCCGAGACAGTCATGTCCCAAATCCCAAGAGAGAACTCACCAGACAGTGGGAAGAAGGATGATGGAGAGAAGAGAATTGGTAAGTGGCATTAACCATACTTGGCTTTGAAGTAGCCTAGTGGTGATAGTGGGCCTCCACTCACAAATAAACCCAGGGAGTCTGGGAATGTGGTTTAGTATTAGAGTGCTTGCTTCGCACGCATGAAGCCCTGGGTTCGACTCCCCAGTGCCATATACACAGGAAAAAGGCCAGAGGTGGCACTGGGGCTCAAGTGGTAGAATGCCAGCCTTGACCACAGAGAGGCTCAGGGACAGCGCCCAGGCGCTGAGGTCAAGCCCCAGGACTGGCAAAATAAGTAAATAAATAAACAAGTAAACCCCAGGAAAACCAGTCAGATCCAGTAGCTGCCCTTTACTGCTGAGAGAAATATAAACCCTAATAAGAAAGTGGCTTTCCTTCTAGAGCTCCCCAAACCCTCAAAGTCTGCGCATTTTCCAAAACATGGTTCAGTCTACTCTCCTCTTTATTTTAGTTCCTTTTATTGTGAAACTCAATTCAGCTTCTGATAGCTTAACTCTTACACACTCATGAGCTAAATGACAGAAAGAAAATATCACTAGAAAAGATTCTGTTGGATAAATTTGTACCCCCGAAGAGCTACCAGTGCAGCAAAACAAACTTGAGATTTCATTCTTTTAATTGGATCCACACTGAATTTGGAGAGCTAAAAGTCAAGGAAGAAATTTTGTTTTCATGGAAACCCATTCCCAGTGCATGGCATTAATACGAAGCTAAATGAACACAGCATCCTCAGGAAATAAATCCAAATTTGAAGCCTGAAAGGGCAGTCATGTGTCTTGAATATTCAGAATGTCAACTTTTTGATGGAAAATAAAAACAATTCAATAGCAGTCACTACAAACACGGGCCCATTCTGAGTGGGTCTGGTTTGTGCGCCCAAGTGTAATTTGTCGAATCTTGTATTTTCTGTTCCACAATATCTGGTGGCATTTATGCTGTTCTCCTAAAACTGCAGCTCAGGAAGGCGCTGGAAAGGTCACTGTTTCCTGGTTGTGTTTTGAGAAAAGGATAAGATAATATATGCGCTCCCAAAAAAGAGGCTCTGTCACGTACGTTTGTTTCTGACACTGAGGGCTCTGGGTTCTGCTTCCCGGGTGCTCATTGTTGGAGCTGAGTGCTCCCCAGCGTGGCTTGCAGCAAGACAACCCCCCCCATTTGTAATGAGGGCGGCTTTGCTCCCACCCTGGGGCACAGGCGCTAAACACAGCTCAAAACGCCTCTGCTCCGACAAAGACAGAAGGGCCCATCCACTAGCCCCTGAACGCCTTTATTTAAATAGCCACCAGATCACTTCTCTTCACCGCACGTGTGTTTGGGTTTGGGGTTTTTGTTTGTTTGTTGTTGTGCCGGTACTGGGGCTTGAACTCGGGGCCTGAGCACTGTCTGTTAGCTTCTATGCTCAAGGTTGGTGCTCTGCCACTTGGGCCAGAGCTCCACGTCTGGCTTTTTGGGGGTGGGGGGTGTGGGGGGAGGGGGGTTAATTACTGATGAGAGCCTCAGGGGCTTTCCTGCCCAGGCTAGCTCTGACGGGTGCTGGGCGCTCAGCCTCGTGAGGAGTCGGGATTGGAGACACTGGCGGCGGGTGCCGGCGCAGTTCTTTCTCTTTCAGCGGAAGGTTGCACGGGTTCAGGATGCTCTCCAGCCGCTGCAGTGCGGGTTCCAGGACCCAGCGAGAGCCGCGGGTTCCGCGCTTCGCCACCGTGGTGAGCTGCTATTTTCGCCTGGCGGGCCGCGGGTTGGCTGGTCGGGCGCCTTCCTCCGGGGACGCGGCGGCTCCCCGCGCTGGGGTCTCAGGGAAGGGGAGGGCGCCGTCCCTCGACGGGCCCGCTCGCTTCTCTCTGCCACAGCCGCAGCGCGGTGCAGCACCGGCGGAGGACGCGTGGGCGAGACCGGGCAGCAGCCCCGCACCGCCTGGCACCGCAGGCCAACCAGTCATCCCGCGGGAAAATGGCCAGAAATGGCACAAGGTGGGTGGGGGTGAGAGGAGTGAGCAGGAAGCAGGAAGGACAGGTCCATTGAGTCACGATCACATGACAAGGAGCCAACACGGGTAAGAGGCGGGGACACGGAGGGGACCGGAGTGACGCGGAGACCCCGACGTCCCCGAGGGGCCGAGGCGGCAAGGCGCGGGCCCGACCTGCTGCTCACCCTCGTGGGCACGTGTGTGCCCCAACACACCCCACCCTGCCACAGCCTCTCAGTTGACATGTCTCTTGGGACCGTGTCCACGCTACCCAACCACAGCATTCTCCTGTGGGCTCATGGCTCCACCGTGCCCGATTCTCCACCGAAGTCCCTTGATGCCCACGCGTCACCTGCTCCAATGGCCTTGTGAACACGGGTCCTCTCCACAGGGGCCCTGAACCCATGACAGGGGTAAGGAATGGAGAGAACTCCTCCTAGGTGAATGCACAAATCCACTCACTGGAACAGCAAACGCCTCAGGAGTGTTCACAGACCGGGCGTCTCTCCATAGTCAGCACCCAGCCCAGGAACCTCTCACCCGCTGCCCGGTGCCCTGCTCTGGGAACCGCCCCCCCCCCCCCCCCGGCCGGCACAGCCAGGGGCTCTGGGTCCTGGCCAGGCTCTGTGTCCCAGGAGTGTCCAGCCTGCTTCCACCGCCCGGGCTCCGGGCAGGGAGGCCTGCAAGGCTGGGCCCCTGGGTGAGAGGCGCTGGGGTTCAGGGCCGCTCAGCCGGGGTCAGGAAAGGCAGCGCGAGAAGGCTTCTGTCTCACAGCGGGGCCCGCCGCTGTCCTTGAGCCAATCCCAGGGTGCGCGCTGCGTGGGCCCCGGGTCCTCTCTCCTGGTGAATTAGCACCGCGGGGCTCACACTCAAGAGGGAAGCAAGTGGGTTTTCTTCCTCTTCTCTTTCTTTCTCACCCGGGGACAAGGACGCAGAAAGCATCCTCAAGAGCTTGTACTTGGTATCTCGGAGGCAAAGAACAAACGCCTTCTGCCTCTCGAGTGTCAAGGAGCCCTGCGCCAGCCGCGGGCTCCATTCTGCAGCGGCCTTGGGCTCTCGGGGGCCGCGGAGGCTCTGGAAGCATCCGCAGACGGCTTTTGTTCTCCGGGTCAAGGCGATGGGAAGCAGGCACGCTTGTCCTCCTGAGAAAGTCCTGCGGCTGCCGTGGTTCCCGCAAGCTGCCGCGGGGCAGGGCACACAGGGTTCTCCCCACCAGGGGCCCCATGGGGGGCGGGGGCCGGGGGGCTTCCCCAAGGGGCTCGCCCTACGCCCCGAAAGCCTCTGACACCGGACCCCAGGTTTGTGTAGCTCGTGCTTGATTCCAGACTTGGCTTTGAGGAAGAAGGGGCATTGGGGAAGGTTTTGAAACCATCTACGACCCGTCCTTCCCTCCGTGAGTGCCCCCCCACCCCCCGCTCTGGGGTTGCAGGGCCCTGACCCCCGCTCGTCCCCGTGGCCGGGCTGGCCGTCCCAGCAGGCTGGCTCTTTAGCGTGCCAGCGCCGCAGGGCCCCCTGGGAGCTGCTCAGGCTGGGTGCCGTGCGCTGCAGGAACCATCCTCGGTGACCCTCACGGACACCACGAGGACACCGGGCAGGCAAGGACCCTGCGGCGGGGAAGAGCCGCGAGCGCAGCGGGAGGGGCCTAGCAGGTGCTGAAGCAGAGCACGCAGTCACACACCTGTCCTCCTGAGCTGATGACACCATCCCGGCCCCCGCCCCACCTTCCCTCCGCACGCCTCATCCCTGAAGGACCCGGCTCCGCCAACAGGCAGGGGGCTCTCGGACCCGAGTCAAGGGGTGGCAGTGCCACGTGGTGTGTGGACTTCCCACGGGACAGCATGGCAGGAGGCAGGGGCTACCCTTGAACCCGGAGGGTTAGGACGTAACCGTCGCTTCTGACCTACAGAGGAGTGAGAGACTTTCTTCTTCTCCTCCTCCTCCTCCTCCTCCTCCTCCTCCTCCTTCTCTTTCTCCTTCTAATTACTTCTCCTCCTTCCTCTTCCTCTTCTTCTTCCTTCTTCAATTGTACATGCATTGCGCTTTGCCCACGCTAACCCTCCCTATTTCTTTCCCTCTGCCAATAGGGGATTCGGATCACCAAATCCCACTTGATCAACAGCTTTCATTGTGCCATCTTCATGCATAGTTGCCACGTATTCCACAATCACTCACCCTGATACTTTTCCCTCTTCCCTCCTCATCTCCTAAAATTCAGGTAACCTAAACATGGAACGCGTACCGTTTAATGGAATTCAGCGCATTCCAGTGGTTATTAGCTTTACGCAGCTCTAAAGCATTTTCACCACCACCAATAAGAAACCCCATATCAAGTAGCAACCGCTCCCCATTTCTCCTGCCTGGCGCCCTGGCCACCACGAATCCACTTCCCGCCCACGAACCTGCCTAGCCTTGATGTTAAATGTCGACAGGAGCGAGTGGATTTTCCGTGTGTGGTGAGTCCACCGCGCTTCGTTCCTTGGATGGCTGCGTCATCTCCCGCGCGCTCTGCTTCCCTGAACACGCGCGGGAAGCATCGCACGCTCGCGGCGAGGGCCCGGGACCCCAGCATCCACGGAGTCTCGTCTTCTCACAAGCTCAGTGAGTGTGAGCCACACAGATGCCTGGCTTTCCTTGAGATATCTAATTGCAGTAAGACTCATCATCCCCGTCAGTCAAATACACAGAACGACCCCACCTATCACAGAGAGCTGTGGTGAGAATTAAGTTTGCAAACATAAAGACCGCCGCGTTGCCAGACACGGAGCCATTACACAGACGCTAATAAGAACGCCTGCCCCTCCCACTCAGGAGAGATTAGTCCCCGCTCCCACCCACAGAAAGAGACTCGGCTTCACACAAGAGAGGACGGCCCGGGCTCCACGGATCAATTGATTTAGAAGGAATCAAACCACATTTCATATTCATTAAGTAAAGGATCCTCAGGTGGACAGAGCCGAGTAGCACAGGCAGTGGACTCCGCAGAGCAGTTGCTTGTTAAGCAAACATTCTCACCCAGGGCCCGGCACCCCGCTCAGCACTCAGGTGGAGGGGTGACTCTGTGCCCGGGTGGTTGAGAGGGAACTGAATTGTGCCTGATGGGCTCTGAAGAGGCTTCGCTGACATCCACAAAGGCAAACACGGCCCACCGATGGGAAAGGAGGTCAGCAAGTCGCAGACACACGCGAGGCTGGAGTCGGGCGACAGAATCGCGCGCCGGTGCCCACTCGTCCTGCCTGCCGCGAGGCTGGAAAGGCGGCTGCTGCCCGCGGAGTGCCCGTCTCCCTGGAGAAGCTAGAGGGCGCGAGGACAAGGCCATTACGGCCCGGCTCCCAGGCTCTGGCAAGCCCTCTCTGGTTTAGGCTCCGCGTAGTGAAGAGTTCTGTCCAGGGCTGGAGTGTGCCCACCGCAGTGCCCCGTGAGACTGCGCGGTGGGGGACAGAGGCCGGGCCGATGCCAGGCTTGCTGGCAGGTCCTGAGTCTTGTTCTGTTCTGTTCTGATTTTTGGCCTTTCGGATTCCCTGTTAAAAATTGCCTTCAAGTGGCTGTGCAAAGGAGTTGCCACGAGCAAAGCTGCGCATGGATGCAAAGCGTCTTGATTAGTGTCAGCTTTCTCAACATTCTCTCCCGCCCATCCCAACCCCCCACCACCCCGCGCGAGTCTTAATTTTGTAGGTTATATCTTGAGGTTTGGGGGGGCCGCCTCCCCGACCCTCTCCTCCTCTTCATTTGAGTTCTGATCCTGGAGGTACTAGGACCCTTTGGTCTCCCCAGGCCCATGGAGCACCTGGGCGGCGGCTGCAGTAAAACAAGAACCAGGTGATCCATTCAGACTCAGAGCCGGCGGTGGACACGAGTCATAATCCCTGCACTCGGTACATGGGACTTCCCTGCTGCACAGTTCAGATACGCACTGACACACGCAAATGCGCAAATGACTGGCAGGTAGCAGTGTATTGCATTCGAAAAATGAGACGGGTCCAGAAGCCTTTCTCTAAGATGACTGGGGTCCCCCGGGCTGGAGCAACTGAAGCCACCCAACTGCAGCCCCAGGCTGAGCTGGTGCGGACTTTGGCTATGGGGAGGGGAGGCTGCCCAGCACATGGATGTACTGGTGAGTTTGCACGTTGTTTGCCCCCTAAGAGGAGGCCCTGGGTGCCTGCTAGAAGTGAGGATCCCCCCCCCAACCCTCCCGGGGAGCCGGGAGGAGCCAGAGCTTCTCCTGCCTCTGACTGAATCTCCAAGCCAGGCTCCTGGGTGCTGGAAAAACATTTGCATTCTAGGCTGCAAGACTGGCAAGACGCTTCTTAAAAAGTCTCCACAGGGCAGAGGCAGTTTCCAGTGACAAGCTCTGTGAAGAAGATCAGGGCTGAGCGGACGGAGGTCGGGGCCTGGGGTCAGCGGGAAGTCCTCCAAAGCCGGTCAAGGCCGGGCAAGAGGAGGGCCACGGGGGCCAGCGCAGGGGAGGAGGCCCGCTGCCGAACCCAGGACTCTTCTGGAAACGCATCTGCTCAGATGTAGTGACAGGAGTCAAACATGCTTCTTCCGAAAAAAAAATTGCTTTACCAAAATATTTAATTTTCTGACAATCCCCTGAAAAACAGAGTAGAGATACAATAAGCCCTTCATTTCCAGAGACTTAATTAATGCGACGAGCCCCAGCCGCACGGAGTTGTCTAGACACCGATGCCAGTGGAGGCAGAGCAGATTTCAGATTTCAAAATATTTCTAAAGGTTAGTGAACTGTATTAAGGAGAATGAATAAATAAGCATGGCCTCTGCGGTGCGAGTCGGGCCCGGAAACCCCCCAGCACCGCCAGGGCGGCCCGTGCGGTCTCTGTGTCCAGGCTTGCTGGTCAGCCATTAGAGAGTCCTGAAAGCAAGGCTCGTCTCCCCTGACCTTGCCACGAGGTGGGCCGGCTGTCCTTCCGAGCAGCACCCGCGCCCAGCCGCCAGAGGCTCATTTTCTTCTCCACAGCCCCCCCCCCTCCAACCAGGACAAGGGGCGAGTGGATCTGGACAAGATGGCAGTGGCGTGCTGGACCCAAGCCCTGGGTGTGCGGAGCCCCACGCCCCGGGGGGACACAGGGGTCCATCCCCATCCTTACACGATAAGGAGGCATCTGGAGTCCCCGTGTCTGTTCACCTCTGTGCCGTCTTATTTGTGATTACTTGCATCTATTAATTGCACAAGGCTTTCATTTAAACACATCTGCATTTGCTCAGAAGAGACCCTGATCAGATGCACCCCCCTTCTCCCCCCCCCATCCCTAACCCAAACGCAGCAGGTTTCCTGGCTCTACCTCCACGCGCGCACACAGAGCGCTCGGGCCGCCCCTGCCTCCCGCCCTGCTCCCTGCGCCCCGGGTCCTCTCGCGGGACGGACCCGGGCCTGTCCCACGTTCGCGGTCCGAATGCGCGAGGATTGCTCAGAAGATGCGCTGCCCCGATGATGCACCCAAGCGGACCCGCGAAACTCAGAGCGGGTGGGGAAGCGGGGAGCGAGGGCACGGGTGAGGGGAGGTGGCGCGCAGGCTCCTCCCACAGAGCGCGGAGGAAATCCCCCGCCCCGCCCCGCCCCGCGACGGCCACGCCCCACCCCACATCCACCCCGCCCCACACCCGCCCCGCCCCGCGTCGGCCCCGCCCCACGTCGGCCCCGCCCCACATCAGCCCTGCCCCACGATGGCCACGCCCCACCCCACATCCACCCCGCCCCACACCCGCCCCGCCCCGCGTCGGCCCCGCCCCACGTCGGCCCCGCCCCACATCAGCCCTGCCCCACGATGGCCTCGCCCCACAACATCCCCACCACATGTCAGCCACGCCCCACATCGGCCCCGCCCCACATCGGCCACGCCTCACACCGGCCCTGCTCCAGGTCGGCCACGCCCCATGTCAGCCACGCCTCACATCTGCCCCGCCCCACGTCGGCTCCGCCCCACATCAGCCCTGCCCCACGTCGGCCACGCCCCACCCCACATCCACCACGCCTCACATCCGCTCCGCCCCACGTCGGCCCGCCCCATGCCAGCCACGTCCCACATCTGCCCCGCCCCACGTCGGCCACGCCCCACGCCAGCCAAGCCTCACATCTGCCCCGCTCCAAGGCGGCCACGCCCCACCCCACATCTACCACGCCTCACACCCGCCCCACCCCATGTCCACCCGGCCCCAGGCCCCATCGGCCCCGCCCCATGCCAGCCAAGCCTCACATCTGCCCCGCCCCACGTTGGCCCCACCCCACGCCAGCCACGCTCCACGTCAGCCACGCCCTACACCATCCCCACCACATGTCAGCCATGCCCCACGTCAGCCACGCCCCATGTCCACCCCGCCCCACATCGGCCACGCCTCACATCAGCCACAACCCACATTGGCCACGCCCCATGTCAGCCACGCCCCACATCACCCACATTCCACACCAGCTCCACCCCCCGTCAGCCGCACCCCACATTGGTCACGCCCCACTCAGCCACGCCTCATGTCAGCCACACCCCACGTCAGCCACGCCCCACATCAGCCCACTCCACATCTCCCATGCCCCACATTGGCTACGCCCTTTGTCAGCCACACCCCACGTCAACCACGCCCCATGCCAGCTCCGCCCCACGTCAGCTTTGCCCCACATCAGCCTCGCCCACGTCCTCCGCCCCCCAGACACCTCTGCACCGGGCCTGCCGCGCCCATGGGCCGGCGTGTAGAGGAGGCAGCAGCCCCGCATGGTGGGCGACACCAGCCGTTTCCACTGCCTTCCTCGTCTGGTTGCCGTCCCTGGTTCTCACGGGCCTGGGGGCTGTGGTCTCCGGTGGGATTCCTCACGTGGACACCGGAAGGAAGGAAGGAAGGAAGGAAGGAAGGAAGGAAGGAAGGAAGGAAGGAAGGAAGGAAGGAAGGAAGGAAGGAAGGAAGGAAGGGTGCTGCTGTTTGATGGGAGACCCACAAAGAATCGCTCTCTATTCCTCTCTTACAAGGTGCATGCATTCTACCCCGAGGCGTTCTCTCCCCACGCGGAGGTGAGGTCCGAGTCAGACCCAGGTCTGGACAGGATGCCCCTCGGGCCCAGCCCTTCGAATGCCCTCGCCTCATACCCCACCATTTATGAGCTGGGAGAAGCCGCTTCTCGTTCCCACAGTCCACACAAGGCAAGGGCAGCAGGACCGTCATGGACCACCTGCTACTCTCTCCTCCATTCTGGCTAGGAAGACAGGCTCCCGGCCGGCCGGGCTGGCAGCCACTCCCCCCCCTTGATGGGTGGGCGCAAAGCGGGGGTGCCAGCTCTTGGACTCAGTTGAGTCAGCTGGGCAAAGGCGGTTTTCCACTGCCCTAGGCACTGCCCTCTGGGCTCCTGGAGAGCTGGTTTTCCGTTTGCTCCCTGGATGATAATGTTTGGAATCTAAAGCCTTCCCCCTTTTTGTCCCCGGGGGTCATTGTTTTAGGCAACAGAATTGTCTCCCCCACTTTCAGGGTATGTGTGTGTGCCTGAGCAAAGCACCCAGCTTTTGTCCTTCTGTCCAGAGGCAGCACGTGGGAGGCAACTGGCCGCTGCCCTGTGAGGCTCCCTCGGCCTGTGGGGTGGGGGACCTGAGTCCTTGCAAGGGCCTCTAGCCTCCCCTCAGGTCTTCCTCCACGTTTTAAGGTTTGACATCAAATCCTGGTGAGCCTTAGGGCCTCGTTAGATTCACAGACCCTTCCATGTGGCCCTGTTGGAAAGCTGATGTTAACTGGAGACCAGTTTTCTGTCTGAAGAGGGGAGGCGCGGGGAGCCGTGGGGAGCCCTGTTATCTGGAGCCCAGGACAACCCATCTCCTCTCCACATGACCGGCTGCGTTCGAGCTCTGATGCTTTCTCTCTCCTTTCACTGGTGACAGCTGAGAGAAGCTGGGAGCACCATCGACACAGCACCAGAAGTTTCTTCTCAACTCATTCATCATTTCCTATTATTCTACAAGCCGCAAAGCTGCTCGATTGTCTGCCGCTGTGTATGGGGGGGGGGTCTCCTTCCTTACCCTGGCTCCAGGCCCCCCTGCGAGCCCTGGCTGACAGCCCTTTCTATCTATGGCATTTCCTGGTGCATCTGTTTCCAGATCTGTCCATCTTCCCTCACTGCAGGGTAGAGGGCCCGCTGGCTTTGAGGGGAAATGGAGGCCGTCCTGGCCATGTCTCCCCCCGCACTGAAAGCCGGCCTGGCCGGAGCAGCAGCTTTTTCTTTGGGCTTCTCATGGATGGCACGGTGTGGTAGAGTCATCTCAACGGCTTCCTGTCCAATGCCTCTGGCGAGCGAGGCCAGGCTGGACAAAGGGACCCTGGTAAAGCATGCTCACTGGATGTTGCTTTGGGAAGCAGACAGTCTCTGCTGACAGTGTGGATTGTCATGTGTTCGCCAGGGTAACTTTCTTGGATGACAAAACCATGATACATCCTGTTAGAATTGGAGCCGGCCAAACAGCATTGGATTCCTCCCTTCATGTACAACTCTGTGATCATCTCAATCCGAGTCCTCGGCATCGTTCAGAAAAAGAGTGGCCTGACCTTCTGAGGGCCTCTTCCGCTTGGGCGGATTCTGGGGCCTGAGGGAAAGTGGCTGGGCGGGCAAGATGGCGGCACCCATCTTTAGGCCAGGAATCCAAGCGACTCTTTTGAGTCTCATGACTGTGAGACGCCCCGGGGTGAGGAGGAGAAGAGCTTGTCTGAGCAGCCTCGCCTGTGCGAAGGCGGACTCCAGACAAGAAAGTTGTGCCTGGCAAAGAGAAAACTGCACCTTCTCTCTGACTAAAGCAAAGAAGAGTAACACTTAAACCAAGAGCTGCACCTGCTTGGCTGCTTCCTGGCGTCTGGCAGAGGGAAGAGCGGGTCTGAAAGCAAGGACGCAGAGAAGGAAACCTTCGGGCTTCCAGCGCTCCCGGCAAAGTTGTGAATTTTACCATGAGCCAGAGTGCTGCTCGGTAATGTCAGGGTAATTGAAATGAAAAACTAAATAAAAACAAAGGCCAAATGTTATTCTAAGAGCCTGGAGACTTACTTGGTATACTCTATATTACTTGGGAATCTTTTATTAATATTGAGATGTATTTTTTAAGAAAAATTACTTTGGTGACCTTCACATGTGGTGATGTTAGAATGTCACGGGAACAATGTTAAGCAAAAAAATAGTTGCAAATTCTGTGAGAGAAATTGTCCAATTACAGATCAAGTGATGTTCCATACAACCCACTCACAGAGTTTGGGTGTCTTCGGGGCAGAGTGATGGGAGGGTACTAGGCTTAATATCGAGTAGCAAACACATTTGCGTGTGCTTCATAACTCATTGTGGCACTTCACACTGCATCCTTTTGATATTCAAATGCATCTCTTCTCAGCACAGGGAATAGCGGATACCTAGCATCTCTAAAAAAAATTATCAAGGCTTTCAGGTCAATAGTATTTATATGAACAAATTAATCAGGTAAAACCACCAAAAAGAAGTAGAAATATTTTGAATATCAGCATTCTTTTTTCTTCTGAATAACTCTTTGCAAACACACTTACTGTGATGAAAACAACGATGTTTGATACAAGGATAAGTGCAGATGTAAAGTTTTATATACATACATATGTGTATGTATATATATATGCATGTATAAATGCATAAATATATACTCTCTCTCACACATATGTATATAGTGCTTAGCATTTACTAGAGACAGGAGAGAGTGAGAGTTCACATCTCACCACCGAGCACAGCATTTGTGCACGCCGCCTGCCTCTTCATCTGGCCAGTTAGCATTCCTCCTGGTACCCTGGATAAGAGAATGTTCCGCTGTGGGCAGCCTGGTAGGCTGGTCATCTGGGCGCCTAGCTACCCTGCTCAGACCCTCAGAATGTATAGAGAGACCTACAGTGAAAGTGAGCTCCTTGGAGTGAACAACTATTAATGGAGATGGAGAGCAACTCATGTGCACGGGGAGAAACAGCAATGACCCACAATAAACCAGAACATAGCACAGAAGGAGAAAGGAGATGGGAATGGAGAGACAGCCCTCAGGAGGGAGGGATAATCTCAGACGGCCCAACATGCATGCAGTCAGCATCTCGAGAAGGAGGTGATAAAAAATTTAATAAATAAAGATATTCCTATGTTCAATATCCAAGAACCCAAGCAGGTGTCCCACAGGAACAAAGAACAGAACGCAGTACCCACAGCTAAGTTGTCATGTCATTGTCGAAAAGCAGCAGGGAAGAGAAACACTAGCGCTCACCAGAGGAAAACCACTTTTCTATCACACAGCCAGGAAAATGAAGGAAGATGTGAGAAAACATCTGATCAGAAACTGTACATGTCAGGAGAAAAATAACACCGTGATATCTTTAAATACTGGGAGGAAAATCAACTCAGAATTGTATGTCTGACACACACATATTCTAACAATGGAGGTGAAATGAAGAAATCTCTGCGATGAACAAAAATGAACAGTGTTTATTTCTAATAGGCCAGAACAATAAGGCAGGCAAAAGAAAGTTTCTCAAGTAAAAAAGAAATGATACCAGATGAAAATGTGAATCTATGGGGGGGGGGGGGAAGGGACTAAAAGTGACAACAAATATTAGTTATATTCACAAGTCTAAAACATACAATAAAATCACTTTTTAGGGTTAAGATGAATCCTGGCTCAACTTCTAGCTAACATGATTTGCCTTTCCCAATAAAGCAGTGCAACTCAGCACATCAGCTGTCTGGGTGCTGGGGGTCAGGGAGTGAGACACAGTGATCTGGAGAGATGGGAACTGCACTGGCCTCGGTGACCAGGCTCAGATGCTGTGGAGACGGCATGAACCTGCGGAACTGACACACGTGCCAGTCAAGGACGTGGAGCTGAAGCCACGAGGTCCCCAAAGCCAGTTTCCAGACCGGCGTGCAGGATGGAGAGGAGCTAGCTACCCAGGGAGCCACCGTGGACATGCAGTGTCCCCTCAGGCGCGGGGCGGAGATCTGAAGAGAAACCCTCAGCAGGCTAGGGAAGAAAGCACTGAAGGAAGAGGGGTTGAAGGCTAACCTCACTGGGGTTCACAGGAGGCCAGCAGGATTGGCTGTTGTCCCCAGCAAAAGCCTTGGATGTGAAGGGGCGTGGGACAGAGTCCGCCAGAGGGCCTTGCTCCCACACCAGGAAGGAAATAGATGCTGTCCGAATGGTGGTCAAACTCTGCCTGAAATGCCTTGGAAACCTGCAAGTGATAAACTATTTTCATGTAACTGAACTGCATCTTGAATAAAGCAGGCTACAGTGCTTGGAATGTATCCAGCATCCAGCCAAATGTTACCTAGAAGAAACCACTTTAAATCTAAAGTACTAAAGTGTCTATCATGAATAATGGGAAAGGAAAGTCACGCTAACATTACCAAAAGAAAGCTGGAGTGCCTAATTTAATATCACACAAAGTAGATTTTAAGAAGAAAACATTATTAAGGACAAAGTAGATAATTTCATGATAAAGAAGAGTTTAGTACGTTGAAATATACAATTAGAAAAGATTAGGGCTTTAAGTAATAGACTTTCAGAATACATGAATCAAAATCTGAACATAATTCCAAGGAGAAACAGAGGAATCTACAATTATATTTAGCACACTCTCTCTCCCTCCCTCCCTCCCCCCCACCCTTTCCCTTTGACAGAGTTCACAGAAAATCAGTAAGCCCACTGAAACTGGAGCCATAAGCAAGCGTGACCTAACTGGCATTTGTGGAACACTGCTCAACCACTGCAGAATCCTCTTTCAAAATACACCAGCGACATGTACCAAGTCAGACAGCAGTCCAGATAAAAGCCATGGCTGCCTATACTTAGCAGGACAAGGTTCATTCCTTGACCATAGAGAATTAAGCCAGAAATCAATTATAGAAAGAGAGCCAGAACATCTTCCCATACTTAGAAATAAAGTATTTTCATGGTGCATATATCAACAAAGAACCAAAAGACTAACCGTAAAGTTATCTGAACTGAATGGAGGTTAACCCACAACTTAAGTGGATGAAATATAGCCAAAGCAGTAGACAGAGGCAAAGTCATAGTACTGTATGCTGATAGCAGAGAAAAACAGATGTCACAAATCAATCTTTGTAGCACTTGCCCTGAGAAAATGAAAGAAGATAGCTGGAGACGTGGCTCAGTGGTAGAGTACCAGCTTAGTGAGTGGATCTGTGTTCAAACAGCAGTTCTGCAAGTAAAAGAGAGAGGAAAAGAGGAAGGAGAAAAGAAGGAAAGAGGATAAAAGGATACTAGGAAAATACCACTAACACCAAAGGCTAGTTCTTTAAGATAAATAAAATGGTAAATCCATTGCCAAACTAGGATAGATGGATGGATGGATAGATAGATAGATGGATCTCATTTAAAAAGTTCAAAAAGTTGAGTGAAAAAGGACTTTCTTTTTCTATGCAAGTCCTAGGGCTTGACCACAGGGCCTGGGCTCTAGTCCCAGGTTTTTTTTTGTTCAAATTTAGTGTTCTACCACTTCAACTACAGCTCCACTTATGGCATTTTGGTTGTTAAGCGAAGATAATCAGACTTTCCTACTCAGGTTGGCTTTGAGCTGCCATCCTCAGATCCCAGCCTCCTGAGTAGCTACAATTACAGGTATGAGCCACTGGCTCCAGGCAAAAAGGTAATACATTATAAAACAAACTATAAAACTCACAAACCATTAAAGTCACAAAGGGAATAGATAATCTCAATTGCCCCGTGTCTTTGAAGGAAATTGAATGTTTTAAAACCTCCTAACAGAGAAATTCTAGGCCCAGGGGGCTTCACTGGTGAACACCACAAAGCACTTACCCCACTCCACATAAAATCACCCGGGAAATGGAGAAGGAGGCGGAGGAACTCTCCAGTGTATGCCCTGAGGACAGCAGCAACCTAGCCACAAAACCAACCTGAGAAAATAAAACGACAGGCTGAAAGCGCCCATCAACACTGGAGCAACATTCCCCAAGCTTTTTATTAAATCACACGCACGGTTACATACAAATGAAGTCAGGCTTCCTCCCAGAAATCAAGCAATCCTTCGTATTTAAGACTAAATTAGTAGGACCGCATTAACAGACTGAGACAGAACGCACAAACGGCCCTCTGCGTAGTCCCTGCTGGCAACGGCTTGCATTTATTTCTGACAATTATCTCAACAAAGCAGTGAAGCAGGGAGCTCCGCACCCAGTCAACTAACCGTGCCCATGAAAGCGTAGGCCAGCACCTGAGAGTAAAGGTGGAGCGTGAAGCCCTTCCCCCTGAGCTAGGACAAAGGCGTCCCCGGAATCCTCTTCCCAACGCTGCTCCCCAACATCTGCAAACATCTCCCAGAACAGTGCTATGTGTTCACCCGGGCGGCAGAATGCAACCACCGACGACCAAACCGACCTTCTTCCCATCCGCTATCAGCGAGCAGCCAGAGACCCAAACAACACTACCTTAGGAGTGAGTGCTCCAAAGAGTCGTCTTGCTGGGTGGCCCAGGCGAGCCTCCGCAGCTCCGCCTGCCTCGCCCCCCCCCCCCACCCGTGTGGAGCTGATCGAGTGACCCGCCACGCCCGGCGCACCTCCTCTGCTCGCAGTGGCACTACATTCAAAATGGACGCCGGCCAGTGGACGTCAGTCACCCCCACCACGGGCGCCGAAGGGCCTGGCGTCCAGCAATGGGCAGGCCGCGGGCATTTATTCATCCATTCATCCATTCTACAATTGTCCCTGGCGGCCGGAATGACCAGGAAGAGCCGATGGTGGGAGGAGAAGCTAGGCTCTGCTCTCCAGGCTGGAGGGGGGCGGGGGGGGGGGGCAGCGTAGCCAGGACGGACTGGCAGGCAAGGGTTGCGTTCTGAATAGTGTGTGCGAAGGACAGCGGACGCCCGGGACAGACGCGGGAGAGAGGGGGGATCCGGCGTGCTCCCGAGAGCCGAGCCCTGGGCTTAGCCGCCACCTGTTGAGCGAGTATCCTCTCGCGGACGGCAGAAGGCCGCCCCACCTGTGGTGTGGAAGTCCACACGTGGACGTGGGCGTGTGGGCCCTTGGTGAGCAGATGGGCACAGGGCAGGACACGTGGGCACCCACTGCCAAAGGGCATCATCCTTCCTACTCTCCCCGCAGACTGCTGTGGGAGATGGGGGTCCACGCCCTCCGCCTTGGGGTGCAGAGGCTGAGGATTGTAGCCTCGCGGGCCTTGTGTGCTCAGGCGGGAAGCAGATGAGCATCGGAGGCCTTGAGAAAGTCTGAGAACATTTGGACGCTATGCATGCAGGACCCCCCACTCTGCACCCCAGGGGCACAGACTGCCCCGGGCCCCAGAGGACCCCTTGCTGTGGATCTCCCACGATCAGCGTGAATCACAGCTGTTGGCAGAATGCTCGGCAAACTCCCAACCACACTGTGTTTGCTGGTGGCCCCCGTGGGCGCCGTGCACCCTGGCTACGCAGGGCAGTGAAACGCCACGCGGACTGACGCTTCCTAGAGGCTGGGGGGGGGGGGGGGCTCGCCTCCCGTTTCCAGCCGCCGTCCACCTGCGCCTGGACTAAAACACACACCTCAGTATCAGAGCTGAGCTCCCTGGGCAGGGCTGTCTAAATTCCAGCCTCTGATCTCTGCACAGCAGTGGACGCTGTGTCCCCCACAGGGCCAACGTTCAGGATCGCGAAAGTTCACAGCTCAGCCTGCCAGGGCAACTTAAAAGGAGAATCCTCCGCTTCCCCAATCCACAGCTGCTCAGGTGAGCGGACTTACTCCGGGATTCACACGGGAACTGGGTCCGGGAAACTCAGAAGACCAAGAGGCAAAGCTGAGTTGCGAGGTTTGTTCCCCCTAGGGTGTCAGCTTGTTTGATAATTCTCACGCAAACAGGTGGAGGCTAATTCCTCCCCCCTTGAAGCACGAGAGGCGCTTAGTGCTTTGCCTCTAACAAACAGAATGGGATAAAGCGCACCACGGGGTTGTTGATCCTGGCTCAAGCGCATGGCTTGCTCCTTCCTCTTCCTGTCTACCCCCTGCCCCCAAGGTGAGGACGGCCACAGGGTATGGAGGTTGCTGTGGTGCCCAGGTAACCACCCGTCCACAGCCACAGAGGGGAGCCACGGGAACTCAGCCTGCCAAGGCCTGCAGTCCGGCACGCCTCCTGTCTGATTCACCGGAGGCCCTGGGCCACCGTCGCCAGCAAAGTCACCCCCAGCTCCCGATCAGTAACACCGGACGCCCATTGCTGCTTCTTCAAAGCAGCTATGGCTACCGGTAATCTTCCACACAGGAATGGGAAATTCACTCTGGGAGTCCCCTCTTGCGGAGGGACCCGGTTTCTGGGCCAGGCCCTGTGCAATCAGCCTGGCAATGGGGGGAGGGGGGCTCGTGAGGCTCACCCTAGGAGAGACAGAGCCAGCGCCAGGCCCGGAGCAGGCCCAGGGCCCCTGGCTGAGCACAGCAGTGCAGAGGGAGCGTGCCATGATGCGTGTGTAAACCACACGTACTTCCCTTGGCTCCGCTGCTACGCAGGGGAGGCAGCTCGGGTGCGCACCAGCCCGGAGGGACCCGATCTGACTGCTTCTCTGCTCCTCAGCCTGCGGGACCTCGGTGGCCCACCGGTGGAGTGGTTCAACACACAGACACGCCATGGGTGTGTGGGCCACACCACAGGCCCCCCCTCACCACGGGGGGGGGGGAGGGTCCTCCACTAGAGCCCCCACCCTGCAGGGCTTTCTTCCATTGTGGGTGCTCGGGAGGTCCCCGCCACATCCACAGGGTCTTGGCTGAGCGGCGTGGCCTTGGGACCCGCTCCTGCGGCCCACGGATTGGGGTAGAAAGGCCCAGTCAGGAGGACCCAGGGCCTTTCCCGCTTTCCACAGCCAGCTCTAGCTCACGTCTGGAGTCGGAGGCCACCCGAGTTGGGAGAGGAGCCACTGAGGCTTGGAGGACAAAGTAGAGCTGAGCGCTCAGCGGGTCGTCAGTCAGACAGGGTCCCCCAGCCCGGGGCACCGCAGTGCCAGCAGAGGCATCTGGCCCGCCATACTTGAAAACAGATCCTGCGTGTCACCGGGCAGAAGACAGGTCCCAGGCTGGGCCGGGAGACGGCAGGCCCGGAGAGTCGGCCCCAGGCGGTGCTCAGCTCCGACTGCTTCCAAGCCAGTGGTCTTGTGCATCCTCCCTCAGACGCTCCTTCCGGGGAATGCGCTGTTGTGCCTGAACTTTCAAGAGAGAAGATGATATGAACTTGGAGGCACCCTCGGGAAGTCACGGAACTGTCCCCCCAGGTCTGAAGGACTGCCTGCTTCTCCCCAGCTCCCCGGACGCCCTGGGAATGAAGGCTGAGGTGCCTGCTGAGGAAGGCATCGCGCTCTCCTGGAAGAGGGAGCTGAGGCTGGAAGAACGGAAGGCGCATTCCAGGGAAAGCCAGCAGGAAGGCAGTCCCGAGAGGGGCAGAGCGGGAAGACAGCCGCATCCCGTGTCCCCTGGCTGTGACCCTCCAGAACCTTCCAGTCCAGGGATGGAGGCGCGATCGCGCAGGGCTTCTTGATGCAGGCCTGGGCATTGGGGGGATTGAGCAGCACCCCTCATTCTAACACGTGGTTCCAGCAGCCTCTTCCTCCAGCTGTGCCAGACATGTCCCCCAGCCAGGGGAGGGGGAACACGAAGTCCCAGGTGGGCAAGCCCCTACACCAACCCTCCACACTACTTCCTGTGTGGTGTCCAGCGTGCATGCCCTTTCCCTATTGTTCTGATCGGGAATTACGACTCTGGGGCTCCTCTCTCTTCTGCCAAATGGAAAATCCCCCCCCTCACCCCACTCCCTTCTCTCTTCCATCTTCAAATAGCCCAGGGCCAGCCGAGTGCCTCCTCAATAAACACACCGTGCACATCCATTCTTTCAAAGTGCTGTCATATCACCAGGGACGATAATCAACTACCTCAGTGCATATACTCACGAATCATTGTTCTCTGAGTATTTTCTGGAGTGGGTACCCAGCAAATATGAGGCCTGGGCACCTCAGCGATCACTGTCTTTCCACCTGCCTTCCATTCCACAAATAAAAGTCGTCAGCTCCTGTAATCAACAGACTCCCGGTGAATTTAATCATTTGGGGTCCTGGGTGTTTTTTTTAATAACACCTGCAGAACAATCATTAGAACCTGATTAATCCTGTCTCTCCTAAAAAAATTAAATAGATCTTCTAAAAAGCTGGAATGTTGTCAGGGTGAATAATTTTCAGACTATCCTAAGAAGGGATTGTATGGCTGAATATGTACCTGTGTGCACACTAGAAAACAATTGCATGTGCCCCGTGTGTGTGCATTCACCTTCAAACTCCCATTCACGTCTGTAGGTGTGGCACGTGTGTGTTTGTACATGTGTGCATGTATTCATGCTTGTGAAACAGCAGGTGGCTGGGCTGGGGAGAAATCCAGAAGTACGTGTTATTCTCCGATCAGGTGCCGCCGGTTTTGAGATTCGTGTTGCGTGGTACCGGTAGCTGTCAGGGGGCGTCGTGCGCCATTGTGGAGAGGCAGGCTCGGTCACAGCTGAGAAGACGGTCAACATAGTTCACGTGCGTGTGTGAACGGGGGACCGCGGGCTTGTGGCGGTCGGGTTGGGATGACGGGGGCGATGGAGCGCGTGAGTCTGGTGGAGCGAATGCTGATGGAAGGACAGCCACGGACGCACGGACAGGATGCTGCATTCAGAAGGAAATCCTCAGTGAGCAAACAGGAAGCCACCGTGTGGGGGTGTTTGTCCTTCTCCACTGAGGGGCTAGCGGACGGGCAGCCCTCTCAGGGGGCGCTGGGCCTGCACTCCGGCCCCCCCCACCGTGGCCAGCACATCAGGCCCGGAACACTCAACACGCAGCACCCGTGGCCCCGTGGCCCTCCGTCGCCCGGTGCCGCCGTGAGCACAGGAGGAAGACGCGAGCGAGGGGCGACTCCCCTCCATGCCCGCCCAGGAAGAGGGAGGGAGCTGCCGGGGCGCAGGCCACACCGTCCAGAGGGCTCGAGCCCCGCCCAGGGCGGCTACGGACAGCAATCGCCCCCAATGACGCCCACCGTCCACGGCAGAAAGTGGGGGCGGGAAAACTCCATCCGAGCTTCCGCTCCCTTGAAGGGGGTCACAGGGTGTGTGCAATGTGTGAGAGCTCCCTGCGCTTACCACACACACGCGCACACCATTCACACACACACACACACACATCTGAGGCAGTCGGACGTCTTATTCTGTGACAAAATGCCCCATAGAATAACTTAAAAGGAGAAAGCGTTATTCAGGCTTGGTTCCAGAAGTTTCCATCTGTCCCTGCTGGCTCCTCGGGGCTGAGCCCATGGTCCTCTTAAAGACAGGAGCGTGTGGCAGAGGCCCCATGGTGGACAGAAAGCAGAGGGGACCCAAGACCAGGTGTCACCTTCAAAGGCACAACCTCAGAGAGTGGCCTTTCTCCTCCAACTGCGGCCCCCCTCCTGAGGGTGCCACCCCGTCCCCAAACACGCCGTCAGCTGGGCACCCAGGACTCCAGGTAAGGGCCTGTGGGACATCGCACATCCAAACCATAGCCTGTATGGCCTTCTCTGTCTCCCTCCCTCCCTCCCTCCCTTCCTCTTTCCTTCCCTTTCTCCCTCCCTCCCTCCCTCCCTCCCTCCCTCCCTCCCTTCCTCTTTCCTTCCCTTTCTCCCTCCCTCCCTCCCTCTCTCCCTCCCTCCCTCCCTCCCTCCCTTCCCCTCTCCCTCCCTCTCTCCCTCCTTCCTTCCCTCCCTCCCTTCCTCTCTCCCTCCCTCTCTCCCTCCTTCCCTCCCTCCCTCCCCCTTTCCCTCCCTCTCTCCCTCTCTTCTTCCCTCCCTCCTTCACCCTCTCCTAATCTATCTATCTGCATCTGTCTTTCTGTCCCTCTGCCCCTCCCCCTCGTTTCCTTTTCTGAGATCTGTGCTTTCACTTCAATCACACACAGTTGGGAGGAACGGGGAACCTGTGCACGCCCGCCCCAGTGATGTCAGGGTGTGTCCCGGGGTTCGTCCATGCGGTAATGGAGATGCCGCCCCGGCGGGCACCGCCGAGGCCAGCTGGCTCCGAGCTCAGACTCTCCTCTGCCCTCAGGAGCCGGAGCCATTGCAGGTCAAGAGGGAGCCCATGTTGGCTACCGTGGCCTGTGGAGCTGCACAGATTCATCTTCATTAACACAAGCTCAGTTCCAATCAGAATACCGATTCTTTATCCATCCCAAACTGGAAAGAAGCCGATTTTTTAATCCCCGAATGAAGACAGGGCGTGAGGAAGGCGCAAGCCCCTCTGGATGGGGTACAAGTCACACGATGAGTGCACAATGAAGGAAATGTGGCAGATGGCAGTGCCCAACCACCCTAGCGCAAGGTCACTGCTTAGCGGGACGGAGGACTTTTTCGCACTCCGCGCGAAGGAGAGGTGTGCGGTCTGTTCCTGGGCTCAGGACTGAGACGTTTTAGGCCCTTGTGGACCCCGGTCCCCACGCTGTTTCGCGGTGGGTGTCTCTGCGTTCCTCTCCGAAGCGAGTTCACGTTCCACGGGGAGGACATGGCGAATCGGGCCAGCTCACCCGGTGCAGCTCAGCTCGCGCTGCCGCTCGGCTCAGCTCAGGGCTGACTCTCGTCCACACCCTGGACAAGGCCCCTCCTGGGGGCCAGAGGCGGCCGTGGCCTCGTGGACAGGCCAGCTCCGGGGAGCAGGTGGGCACGTGCGCGGACCTCCGCGGACCCTTCAGAGCCTCGTCATCGGAGACCGGCCCTCCCTGACTCCGGGCGCTCGTCTGGGCTGTGCCCGGGGTCCTGCGCCACCAGGGGGCTTGCCCGCCGGCTACAGAGGCTCCTGGCTGGGGGCACTCGTGGGGTGACCCCAGTGGACACTGAGCTCCAAGGGTGATGGAGCAGGAGACCAGTGATCGGTCACGACATCCATCTTTGCCTTGAAACAGACGACTGGACAATCGGGGGCGGGCGGCTCCACCTGCCCCAGATCACAGGCCGCTCACTGTCCAGCAAGCACCCCCTCAGCTTTCCCTGGAGCAAGCTGGGCCGCGCCCCTGGACCCAGCACAGTCGCCAGCGGGGAAGTGACAAGGGGCGATCGGCTGTGGGGAAGATCCGAGACACCTCTTCTCAGTGGTCAGGGTTGGAGTGATCTAGACACGGTGTGTGCTGCCGTATGCGTCCTTCCTTCAGTGGGTGAGCGATTCCGCTAACTGTGGGCAGGAGCTGCGGGCTGGCACGGGCCCAGGGCACCTGCACCGCATAGCAGCGCCTCGAAATTGAGTGGCCCCCGGTTTCTGCACTTCAGCTACGTAAGCATGGGTGGCTGGGGTCTCCCGTCAGTGTTCCCGTGACGCTGAGGAGAAGTTGCTGCCCAGGGCTGCAGCCATGGCAGGGCCCTGCTTCATACGGAGTCACTTCCAAGATGGCACAGATCCTCACTCAAGATAGGACAGCCGGTTGGCAAGACCTTCCGGGGCGACTGAGTCCAGGGCGGTGCCGTCACGCACGCCCCATGTCCTCCCCGGGGGAGCCGATGGGAAGCTGACTTCAGGCCCTTTCCCCCGCCTCCGGCCTGTCCGCGTGCCCTTCCACCCTGGCCTAGAGCAGCAAGGAGCCTGCTGACTGGACCTAGACATAGAATCTATTTTTAAAGTTTGAATGTTATTGTAAAGGTGATGTACAGAAGGGTCACACAAGTAAGGTGATGAGAACATTTCTTTTTGAACAGTATTACTCCCCTCCCTCATTTCCTCCCATTTTTGCTCCCTCTACCCCCTCCCCTCCCCCAAGTTGTAAAGTTTATTTTCAACATAGTGTCTAGTGAGTATCACCGTGGAATTGGTTCACCCTTCTTCCTACAGTTTCTGTGATTCCCCTTCCCTTCCCAAGTCAGATAAACTTAGGTATAAGACAAAAAGTACAGAAATTAAAAAACAACAACAGTGACAACAGGGAATAAACCAAAGGGGAAATAACTGCAACAATACAATAAAAAAGCCCTCTTGCTGCCATTGCTTGGAGTTCATTTCAATAACCATCATTTTGTATGGTCAGATGCACATGGCCACTGACCCATTGTGATCTCCTAAGAATATCCTCCTTTGGTCTCACTGCGTGAACATTTACAGTCCTATTTAATTAATCACGTCTTTTACTATCCAATGGATTAACTTGTAGATTTATAGACATATTCCAGTTATTGCAAATGCAGGAAACCATACAGCCTATGTTTCTTTGGGTCTGGCTTACTTCACTTGATATAATTATTTCCATTTCCTTACACATGGGGTGATGCCATTCTTGCTGATGGAAGCATAGAACTCCACTGTGTATATATACCACATTTTCCTAATCCATTCATCTACTGAGGTGCATCTGAGCTGATTCCATGGCTGAGCAATGGTAAATAATGCTGCAACGAGCACGGTTGTGCTGGTAGCTTTAGTATGACTTTGTTTATGGACATGTGGATAAATGCCCCAAGAGTGGAATTGTTGGACCATAGGGGAGCTCTATGTCTAGTCTTTTGAGGAATCGCCATACTGATTTCCGTAGTGGATGAACAAGTTTATACCCCTACAAATAGTGTAGTAGCATTTCCCTTTGACCACATCCCTACCAGGATCTGTTATTACTAGTTTTCTTACTAATAGATGTTCTAACTGGGGTAAGTTGGAATCTCAATATAGTTTTGATTTGCATTTTTTTATGGACAGAGATGTTGAATATTTCTTCATGTGTCTATTGGCTATTCTTATTGATGGGGTTGTTGTTTCTTGGAGGATTTGTTTTGGGGGGTTTATTTTTATGAGCACTAAGTTTATTTTGGATATGAGTCCCTTGTCTATTCTATGGCTAGCAAAGCTCTTCTCCTAATCTATGGGCATTCTACTTATCCTGCTACCTATGTCTTTTGCCATACAGTTTGATGCAGTCCCATTTATCCAGCCTTTCTTTGATTTGTTGTGTTTCTGGATCTTTACTTTGGAAATTTCAACTTGCACCAAAGAGGCCTAGTGTTCCCCCTACCAGTTCTTATAATATTTTCAGAGTATCTGGTCTTACGAAGAGGTCTTTGATCCATTTGGAATTGATTCTGGTGCAGGGTGATATATAAGGATCTAAGTTCAATTTTCTACACATGTCAAGCCAATTCTGCCAGGACCATTTGTTAAAGAGTCTGTCTTTCTTCCACTCTGTGTTTCTGGTGCTCTTATCAAAGTCTAGGTGGCTATGAGTCTATGGGTTCACTTCTGGATCTTCAATTCTTTTCCATTGGTCCTCGGGCCTGTTCATGTGAGTACTAAGCTGTTTTTGTAGCTATGGCTCTATAATAGAGTTTGAAGTTTGATATTCCTAGAGCACTGTTCTTCCTGCTAAGGATCATTTTTGCTATTTGGGGTCTTCTGTCATTCCATATAAATTTTTGGATTGTTTCTTCTACATCACTGAAGAACATTGTTGGGATTTTGATGGGCACTGAATTGATAGAATCTACTTCTTCATAAACGACTCCCTCTCAAGGATTCTGTTATTGCTGCAGAAATGCACTAAAGGCAACTTTCAACAGGAAGGAAGGCAAGTTATTTTGTGACCTAGTTTTGGAAATGACCTCCTCTTGCCTGACTGTCACAAGCCCTGGCACGTTCCTAAAGAGACCAGGGAGCCAACCCCCGGGATGTGAGATCACTGCCACCCTTAGAGGCCACACTCCTCCTCCACAGGGCACGGGTGCCATACTCACGTCGCATGGCCACATTGGGTAAGCAGAACCAGAGCTGGTGAAGCACGGAAAGCCCAGTCTCTCCCCCAGGCCCCCTCCCCCGTTTCCCGTGCCTCGTTCCTCTCGGGTCCTATGCCGCCCCTCCCCCACTTGCTTTCCCTTCTGCTGTTCAAGTGGAATGGACACACTTCCTCGGGCGTCAGCAGAAAGTGCCCGCTGCAAACTGATTAATCAGAACCAGCTATTCCTGAAAGAAAGAAAGGTCAGCAGTGCCGGCCCCGTGGTGCTGGCAGCAGCTGGGGCGAGCTCCTGGGGCGGACCCCTGAGCCTTTCCCTGACCCAGGTCCAATGGGACCCCATCCAAGGCCCAGGCTGACCTGAGCAATGGCAGGGCAAGGGAGAAGCAGACGCAAGCACGAAGCCCAGACCACAGCAGGTGGGGATTTGTCGTTTTCAGAGAAGAGAAACAGTAAGGGGAATCGATCAAATCCCAGGCCTGCGGCCCACAGCCAAGGGGGCGTGCCCTTTTGGAAACAGAGCCTCAGAGCTGAACAGAAACAATTCAGTTTTGAGGCGTGGGTAAATTCGGGCCTTAGACTCATTTCTAAGTGCATGATGTTAAGGCATTCAATTAAAGAACTTGCATGGTAGAATGTACTGGGGCATGGCGCCGTCTCTACCCTGGGGTGGAGAGACCGGTAAGGAACCGCAGTCAGCCTCTACGTCTGGCATAAGCTGGTTTGCAAGCTTCGCCCCGGCTGCCAAAGCCTGGACTCTAGTGTAGAGACGCGGCGTAGTGGAGGGGATCTCGCATGAACAGGGGATGCTCCCAGCACACGGAGAAAGCCAGGAGGTCCACAGGGAGGTGCCACCCCGGCATGGAAGAAAGACCCAAGTGTGGACTGTGCCCCGGTGCCGCACTCCGGCAGGGAAGCCCCTTTGCCTCTGCTGCAGGGAGCGGATCGTGGAGCTGCGGCTGGGCAGCGGGGCGGGTGGACAAGCCTGCCTACTGCAGCGCCGAGCCTGGGACGCCGCCGCGTCGGGGGTGAACTGGATCCCGAGCGGGGAGCCCCACACGTGCAATCTCCCCCTTGCGAGCACTGGGGGTGTGCATGGCTACTTTAAAACACCCCGGTCTCCCACGTGCGTTAGGACAGGCTCCCTAAAACCAGGAGTACGAAGGCATCGCCCGAGCCAGACTTCACCATGGGGATAAAAGGCCCCCCCGGTTCTGGGAGGTAGTGAGAGTTTTCCTTAAATGGCTAAAAAAAAAGAACGCAAATTCCCCCAGTGGTCATTTGTGGCGGGCTGCGCTGAAGGAACGAAGGATGATGAGGATGGGGTTCTCTGAGCTACCTCATTAGCAGGGATATTTATTAAATTGTATCTTGAACTTCAATAGTTATTTCATGGCCACTCAGGACTTCTCAAGCACTTCTTCCAGATGAATCTTGTCTCTGAATGGATTTCATGCTTCATTATCTCCCAACGAGCATGACTTTTAGGGGTGCGCCATTCCCTTTTTTTTCTTTTTTAAATGGGAGGAAATGACATCATACCAAGCACAGCGAGTGTGGCTGACGTTGAAGCCGCCCTCTTTCTGAAGCGGGTAAGGAGAGTGTTGTGGAACAAAGGTAGGAATTAAAAATTCAGAATATACTTTACATAATTAGTGTTTTAAACTTGTGTGATTTAAGCACCATTTTAAAGAATGATTTGCCATACTGTAATTCCCCCCATAAATCTCGCCTGTAACATATACATTAAAGCGCTCCGAGATTGCTCTGGAATGTGAATTACTAAGTGCTGATGAATAATTTTGAATAATGTGACTGCGTTCACCATTGAGTGGAAAATTAAGACTGTGGCATTGCTCCATTTAGAAATGATTGGCTCGCGAGGCGGGAACTAACAGCTGCTCGGCCTCCTGCAAATGGCGGAGCCGCCAACACAGGCAGGACGGGAAGTGGGCGCAGAAGGCCTACCGTGCTAAAACTTCACTCTCACCTAAGAATGTCCGGTTCCTTGGGCTTTGTGAGCACGGTTAGGGCCCGGGTGCCGGGACACCGGCGACACGTGTGCCACGCGGGGTCAGCCTGGCTCGTGAGGGGACGGGCAGACGAAAGCCGGTGATGGGGCTGACCTGCAGGCCAGGGGCCGCTCTACTCTGGCACCGTGCGCTGCTGTTTCTCAACGTCAGGGCGTTTCCCCAGTGTCTGTGCTGTCCCTGCACCTGGGGAGCAGGAGATGGGGGGCAGTTTGTCCCCGAGGCTGGGGACGAGGCGTGCAGGTGCTGACGTGATCAGGATCTATGGCCACAGCTGACCCTCGTGGGGTACCATGCCGGGCCGGCCCGACGGCTGGCCCTCTCCCCGGCATTTCCTCTCCAGCTCCAGGGAGCAGGCCATCTTGTCCTCCTAAACAAGCCAAGGTTCAGATAAGTGAAGGCGTGTCTCCAGAGTCACACACTTGAGAACGAAAGGGGTTGTGTCCAGCCCCTCACCCCCCCCCCCCCCATGATGCAGGCACCGAATCCAGCCAGCCCAACCGCTGTCTACTTGCCGACCCTGTGCCATGCTGGGCATCCCCACAGCTCTCCATCCTCAACCTTGCAAAGCCAGTGCGGGGTGACGATTACACATCACACTGCACGTGAGGAGGAACCTGACGCTTAGAAGAAATCTCCTGCTCCAGGTTCCATAGCTCCTGGTAGGTCAGTGTCACCACTGACACCAGGCCCCTCCTGCCATGGTGACACCAGGCCCCCTCCTGTGATGGTGACATCAAGCTCCTCCCGTGACGGCCACACCAGACCCCTCTTGCGATGACCACCTCAGATCCCCACCCCCACCCCGTGACGGTGACACCAGGCGACAGCCACACCCGTGCTCAGGCTCCCGGGTGGTGTTTCCAGAACTTCTGCTGTAATTCCTCGACTCTGTTCCCCGCAGCTCGATGCCTTCCATGTACCAGAAACTCCTCCGGATGCTGGCGACGCATCAGGAAATAACACAAACACAATTTCCTGCGAGCAATCAAACCGTTGATTCTGGTAGGAGAGACAATTAGCAACACAAACGGCTAAATTACATAATACATAAGGACACTAAGTGGTGTTGAAAATGCCCCCTCCATGTGGGATGGAGAAGGCTGGGGAGGATACAGAGACACGGCTCGAGTGGCTGAGAACTGAGAAAGCGTCAACAAACAGGTCACAGCCCCAGGAGGTCCAGAAGCAAGCAGAAGGTGATGCAGGGAGCTGGGGGGGGGGGGGAGTGGCCTTGCTTGATGGACAAGGGCTGGGGACCAGGGCTGGTGGTCCACCGGTTCCCGGGCGCGTGTGTGGAAGGAAGCCTTGGAGGTGGGGGGGGGGGGGCAGCAGTGGCGGGAAGTGACCTGGGCTACGAGGCTCCCCTCCTTCTGGAGCAGATTCTTAGAGCTCTGGGCCTGAGCTGGTGCCAGTCCCAGCCAGCGGGCACTGCGGTGACCAGAGCCCTGTGGACTCACCACGCTGTGGTCACCCCGCCAGCGCAGCGCGGGCAGGAGCCGGGTGTGCGGCTCAAAGGCATTGGCGTCTGGACGACTCCGTGGGGATTCTCCATCTTCCCCTCTAACCAACTGCTCCAGCCACACCTGCCCTCCCCAGCCCGGCCCCGCGCACCCAGCGCGGAAAGGATTCACGAGACCTGTGCACACTCATCTCAATTCATTTCACCATTATTGTCCAGGGAGGTGCAGACGCACGTATACAGTATATAAAGAAAGAGAGGAATCAAAACGATGGGGAGACTGGGGGGACGTGTGGGCAGCTGACCTCAGGCTCCCTGGGTCTCTGGGGACCCACAGAGCCCAAGGCTTGCAAAGGGCCAGCCGGGCTCAGAGGAGGCTGTAGACAGACACCAGTGGAAACCCAAATCATCAGCCTCTGAGAAGGGAGTACCCTCAAAAGACAAAAACCCTCACTCAAATGGAGCCCAGGAGGAGAACTGCCTCCCATGGCCGGTGGGCCGATGGCGGTCCGCATCTTAGCTTGTACTGTTGGATTTCTGCTCCTGCTGTGGCCCAGGCTCCCACGCACGGGGCGGGTCAACGATGCGGACACCTGAGGGGCGGGCTGGGGGAGGGGCAGAGCAGACCTGGGGCCGTGGGCTTTGGCGGGGTGTGACTTGGAGCGGCAGACAGCGAGGGAGGTGCCAGGCTAGCCGAGCACACGTGGAAGAAGGCGGGGCGCACAGCTCCGGGAGAAACCCAGGCTCCGACGGACTCAAGGACGCATGCGTTTACACACAGGGATGTAAGACCTAAGACGTTAAATACATATAAACACCTATAGGACTCTGTGTGTGTGTGTGTGTGTGTGTGTGTGTGTTCACTATAACACGGTATTCCTGTGTGAGAAACCATGATGAAACCTGCCTGAAAAGCATATCTGAAAGTTGAAACCCTGTCTGAGCTGTAGGCATTTGTGGGAGGGACAGACAAATGGGGAGGGAGAGGGAGAATGGGTGCAGACAGTTTTATATATTTTAATTGTATTTTATATAATAGTATCATATTACATATGACCCTTCATGTGATGTCCACCTGCACAACGGCTGTCAGTAAAGTTCGTTTGGCTGTCTTCACTCACAGATGCATTTCCGTCGTGTTCATGATCCACTTTTGGAATGCTGTACGGGCCTGTTGTCTTTATAATATGATTAAACAGGGCTTTAACATTAAATCACCTAGCGCGTTGTACCCTGCGTAAACAGAAGTTTGAGATTCTTTGGCCAAAAGCAATAGGAATGATAAATCACCCTCCAAGTGACCCTAGGTCGGGGCATAGTCCGGGGGCTCCCTTCTGCCCCCTCTCTTCTCTCCATGTCCTTGGAAACAGCATGGCAGGGGGCGGGGGAGCGGGGACAGCTGCTGCCCAGTGCTGCCCAGCTGGCCCCCTGCCTGGACCCGTCAGGATCTCTCTGTCCAGGGCACCCTACAGCCCGGTGCTGGAAAGGAACTTGGCGTCCTGGCCGCGCTTGGCTCATGGAACGAGACCTCAGCCAGAAGCAATTGACTCCACTCGTTGATGCCAAAGAAGGGTGAGGGGACACGAGGATGGTCATTTTATGTCTGACCAGGGGTGCCATGAGCACAGAAGGGAAGTCAATCCCAGATGTCGGCGGGCTGTAAATCCAGTCACGCTTGGCTGACTAGAAAACAGAACTGAACGTAAACCCTAAATGGACCTGCTAATTACTCACTCACAACAGCCCTCTGAAAAAACAAACCTATTAATACTGCTCTGATTTTCTTTTACGAGGTCTCTGTTTGTGTACCAAGACGGGGATGTACCTACAGAAAGGAATGTATTTATTAGAGGAAGGGATAAAGCAGCTCAAACAATGCCAGACAGCGTTATTGTTTTAATATTTAATATTTTCCCCCTCTCAGAGAAAGCTGCTTAATATTTGCAAGGATTCTCTAATCAGGACGGAAACGCTTCCTTTGCTGGCTCATCCAAAGGTGAATAACAAGGAAACATTTTTAGGGATGATGAAGCAAAATTTAAGGAAACCTTTACTTCTCTGTCTGGGGCTGGGCTCAGGGGCCTCTGTGGGAGGCTGTTATTAACTGTCTCCTTCGTCACCGTCTGGGAAGGTCCTTACGTCCGTCCGTGGGCTTGAGGAGGAAGGAGTGGAGACGGCGGGGCTGCAGGAGGCCGTTCCGAGGCTCTGCTCAACGCCACACCCAGCTGGCGTCTTGCGCTGGCCCAGTTTTCAGATAACAGAGAGGGAAGACTCCGGGGAGCTAGTCATGTCGTTGGGGGTCACACGCTCTAGTCTCTACCCCTCTGGGATTCTCACCCACGCCAGCCGCTGCTCATCCCGGAAGATCATACCCTTTCCTTAAACTTGCTTGTATTTATTTTTTAACGCTGTTGGTGTGCAGAGGGGTTACAGTTACACAAGTCAGGTAATGAGTGCGCTTCTTCCCGGACAAGGTCACCCCTGCTCTGGTTCTCTGTGTTTCCGTGCATTCCCAACGTAGTGTCTGGGGAGGACCACTGCTGCCCTTGTGCACCCTCTCCATTTCTGTGCCCCCCCCATGCCACCTTTGACTCTCCCGGAATGTCTCCTTTATTTTTACAGGACTTTCCAGAATGATATTTTCTGACAGATCTCTCCCCAGCAGGTCACAGGAGTTCATGTCTGTAACCCTAACTCCCTGGGAGACAGAGCAAGAGGATCGTGGTTCAAAGCCTACCTGGGCAGAAAAATTCACAAGACCCTCCCATCAAAAGAAAAAGCTAGGCGTCATGGGGCAGGCCTTTCACCCCAGCGATGGGGGACGGACCCATGGGAGGGATTGTTACTTGGAAAATAACAAAAGCAAGAAGGACTGGAGATTGGGCTCAAGCCCTAGAGTGCCTGCCTAGCAATTGTCAGGCCAGAGGCTTCCCGGTGGCTTCCCCGTGGCTTCCCCGCCCACAGCAGCGTCACAGACGCCATGGCCCGCGCGTCCTGGTTGCCTCTGCTCCCTGCCGCCCCCAGCGCAGCGTGGGACAGGACGGGGACAGGAAACGCCATGCATGGGGGGTTCCGTGCGGGTCTGGGGGCCTCACCAGGGGCCCAGAGAGAGCAAGAGCAGGGGCTGGCGGAGCAGGGGACAGAGGGCCTCGACGGGGCGGCCCCGGCTGTCAGGGGGCCGTGGCGTCAGCCCTCCTGAGAGTCCATGTCCCACAGCCACGCAGAAGCCTTCAGGGGCTGGGACCCGGCCCGGGGGAGAGGCTTCAGCTCCCGGCTACCCGGAGCCGGAGGTCCCGGGGGCAGGGCCAGAGGCTGCTGGGGACCCGTGAGGCCGCCCTCGGGGACAGCCCTCGGGGACAGCCCTCGGGCAGCGTGGCCAGATGGTCCTTGCAGCAGCCGGGACTGGGCGGCTCGCAGGAACTTCTGAAAATAAGGGACGTGGCTTGAACTCCGCCTGAAGCCACAGCACGCGGGACTCGGGCGATCCCGGGCCACGGGCTAGACGGAGCCTTCTCCAAGGAGCGGAGGGGCCTGTGCGGGTGCCGTCCTGGTGCCTGGCCCGCCGGCCGGGCTTTGGGTACTAATTTGGCAACACATTTCTCTTCAGTGGTTTTCCAGTAAAAGACTTGCGCCCTCCTACTTCCTCGAGATCTAACAATAGACGGTAAGGTTGCTTCTTATCAACCCTCTTCGCATGTAATGGAAGACCCTCAGGTGAAATAGTCACGGGAGCGTGAGTACTGACACGTGAGTGTGTCCTGTGTGGACGCGGCCATTTCCACACTTACCACCTGGTCTCTGCGATGTGGTCATCAAGAAAACTCCACTAACCCCGTGCCCTCTCTCCCCCTGGTCAAGCACGCGTGGGGCTGCAGCTCAGCGAATACATGCAGTGATCTAAACGACTGATTAAAGGCAATAGGACAGGAAAGTTACTTTGGATGCCCAGTCATTCCAACATGCTAAGTTTTAGGGTCGTTTTTAAATCACACTGTCAGAGTTCACGTTAGTTCACCGTCCAGTCCCTCCCTCCCTCCCTCCCTCCCTCCCTCCCTCCGAAGTCTCTCTCATCTTAGGACCCGCTCTGCCAAGTACCATTCCCCCACAGAGCGGGGCTCAGTTCCCACCCCGAAACAAGCCGTTGAGGATGACTGGCAGCTCGGCACCCCCCGCCCCGGAGGCCACCCCTTTTTGTAAAATGTGCAGCAAGCGCACCGCAGCGGCTCTGGGGGGCACGGGGGAGGGGAGCTGCGCGGGTCTGGTGCTTAGCAGCATGTCAGGATTTCTCCCGTGTTGACCGCCCCAAATTGCTCACAGATGGGCGGGCACTTTGCATTCGTGAGCGAGCCCACCATATGGCTGTTCAGACCATCTTCTCCCTGACATAGATGGATTGAGAATTATTTAATGCAGACACCAGCTCTTCGCAAGGTGAAATCAGTCACCCGGAAATAAACGGCAAAGTCACGGGGGCCATCCCAGACTTCCAGACAGGTGAGCCGGAACCGGCACATTCCCCTCCCCTCTGCAGCCCCTTGGCTTTCTGCGCCTCCATGCTCGGAACACACACCGACCCCAGCTGAACGTTCTGGAACGTGTCAACGGCAGAAATGTAAGATGGGTGAAAGGAGCATCAAGACAACACCTCTTCTTCCTAGTGTCATGAGTTTTGTTTTGGTGCACGAAAACATGCAATTTTTTTCCTACGTGGGAAGAAGCAGAATTCCCAAAGCAGGGAAGTGGGCGGGAAATAAGGAGGAAAAAGCACCCGGTGCGCTACAGGGCTGGGATCCGGCTGCCGGCCCCCCCGGGGCTACCGTCTCCCATGTGGGGAGCCACTGGGGCCCGGGTGAGGAGGCGCTGTGAAAGCCTGCGTGGCCGCAAGCCGTGCCTTAGGAAGTCGTGAGGGGCAGAGGGAAGGCCCGCCACCAGCCACCAACCATCAGCCACCAGCCACCAGCCACCAACCATCAGCCACCAGCCACCAGCCACCCGCCACCCGCCACCAGCCACCAGCCACCCGCCACCAGCCACCAGCCACCAGCCATCAGCCACCCGCCATCAGCCACCCGCCATCAGCCACCAGCCATCAGCCACCCGCCACCAGCCACCAGCCACCCGCCACCCACCACCAGCCACCAGCCACCAGCCATCAGCCACCCGCCATCAGCCACCCGCCATCAGCCACCAGCCACCAACCACCAGCCACCAGCCACCAGCCACCCGCCACCAGCCACCCGCCATCAGCCACCAGCCACCCGCCACCAGCCACCAGCCACCAGCCACCCGCCACCAGCCACCAGCCACCAGCCACCAGCCACCCGCCACCCGCCACCCGCCACCAGCCACCAGCCATCAGCCACCCGCCATCAGCCACCAGCCACCCGCCACCAGCCACCAGCCACCAGCCACCAGCCATCAGCCACCAGCCACCAGCCACCCGCCACCAGCCACCCGCCACCAGCCACCAACCACCCGCCACCCGCCACCCGCCACCAGCCACCAGCCATCAGCCACCCGCCACCCGCCACCAGCCATCAGCCACCCGCCATCAGCCACCCGCCATCAGCCACCAGCCACCCGCCACCAGCCACCAGCCACCAGCCACCAGCCATCAGCCACCCGCCATCAGCCACCAGCCACCCGCCACCAGCCACCAGCCACCAGCCACCAGCCATCAGCCACCCGCCATCAGCCACCAGCCACCAACCACCAGCCACCTGCCATCAGCCATCAGCCACCAGCCACCTGCCACCCGCCACCAGCCACCAGCCACCAGCTCCCACCCCCTTCCCGCCGGCTCCACTCCCACACCCCATGACATCTGCCCCTAAGCGTTCATGCCCCAGCCCCCCTTCCCTCCCTCTGGCCCTCCTCTTTAAGGACCACCTTGCTCTCTCTTCAGGGTCCCCAGTGGAAGCCAACTGGCCAGGCATTTTCACAACAGCATCTAAATCCATCCTCTTTTTCTTGCCTTTGTTCCTGTGAACCTAGTTCTGCAAGTGTCCTCTGCTCTTCTCTGGTGTCTCTAAGTGTATCCTGTTCCAAATCCTACATGTTACATCCCATCACTTACTCTTTGAGGACGATTATTCCCAGGGCCAGATCGTCTCCCTCCCTCCTTTCCTCCTCCTTCTCCTCCCTCCCCCCTCCTTCCTTCCCTTCCTTCCCTCCTTTCTCCCTTCCTCCCTTCTTCCCTTCTTCTCTCCTTCCCTCCTTTCCTCCATTTCTCCCTTCCTCTCCTCCTCCTTCACGCCTTCCTTCCTCCCTACTTTCCATCTGATGTCCTGTTTACATACTCTGCTTGTCAAGAGTGCTTCCAAGTGCAAGAGGCTGTGGAGACCACTGCACAAACAAGCTGTGAAGTCAATGTGTAAGCCAATGCTTAGTAACTTCTCAAGGTCAGATACCTTGTCTTGAAAATGGACATCACTGATTCTGTTTTCCATATTCACGTGCCATCCACCCATAGCTCACCTCTTTCAATGTAGGCATCACCAGCTTGCCTCTTTCCAGTAGCAAGTGTGGTGTTTTAGAGCATTCACAATCCTGTGAAATCTCCATTCCAGTGTTTTCACCGCCACAAATGAAACCCATGGCCCCTGGCTGCCAGCCAGACCGGTCTTACCCCCCCTCCAGCACCTGAGGATGAGCAGCCTGGCTTTCTTCTCCAAGCATTTCACCTGTTCTGGACATTTCCCCTACATGGGTCATCTAATGCTTGGCCTTTTGTTCCTAGAGTCCCTCTCGTTTGCGGTGAGATGGGAAAGTGGAACTCACTGAGAGATGTTGAATTGCAAGGGGTAGAGCTGTGTGTGTGTGTGTGTGTGTGTGTGTGTGTGTGTGTGTGTGTGTGAAATGTCACATCACACCCCATTTGAACAGTGCACACACCCTTGAATACAATGAATGGCAGGAAGGCAGCACCCTCCAGTCCCAGCTGAGGGCCCTGGCTGGAGGGAGCAGGTGGATGGAGACGGCCAGGGAGCGGGAAGATGCTCGGAGAGGGAAGATGCTCGGCGTGCTTCCTGTCCATGTGGGAACGGGGGATAGCGGAGCTCGCCGAGACTTGTTAGGAAGAGGGTGTGGGGCTGATCAAGGTGCACGGCGTACACAGACGGACATGTCGGAACAAAACCACTACCACAACTAACGTACCCTCGGCTTTTTATCTAAAAGGCAAACAGGAAGGGGATGACCTCAGTGTTTGGGGCAGGTCAGCAATACAGAAATCTAACCTTTGCAGCTCTGGCTTCTCCCGGTTTCGCCTAGTGACTTGTACTGGGTGTGCTTTTTGTTTTGCTTCCCTGGGATGTACCAGGAACGGGGGAACAGTGACGTCATTTCCTGAAGGAGGCTCTAGATGCAGTCAAAAGGCCAATTCTGGACCCCATCTCTAACACAAGGGCATGGGGAATGTTTTGAGAAATTTCTGCAAGTGGGTGTTATGTAATTCCAGTTTCATAGAAGCAAAGTGTGCTAACCTGAATGTTTGCAAAAATGAGAAAGAGAGAGGAAGAAGAAAAGAAGAAGAGGAGGAGGAGGAGGAGGAGGAGGAGGAGGAAGAGGAGGAGGAGGCAAAAGGCAAATGTTCAGAGGTATTTTTTAATGTAAAGAGAAATTGGAAGAAAGATAATTATTTCTTCAGCAAGAGAAATTACATGGAAATGCTTTTTTTAATTATAAATGACTTCAATTTTTAAAGATATGTGAGGACCAATGTCTTTGGATGTCATTACAGTTTGTTGATTAACTAAAGTGAACGGAGGAATTGGGCCGCAGATCCACAGATGTGTGCACACCCATCCTATGCCTTGTTCTCCAGTCCTCCAGCTGCCACGCCCTGGGCAGCCACAGAGGTGATCCGTGGGTCTGTCGCTCTCTGGGTTCTGGGGGTGTCAAGTCAGTGAGCGGGATGCTACGCGGCCTTTGCGGCTGCACGCTTACATGCGGCAGGATGCGGTCAGGGTTCACCCACGTTGAAGAATGCGTGTGTAAGGCATGCCATTCTGTTTCATTCCTAAAACGATGCCACGTGGCATGTATCCATTTGTCCCATGGTGAAAACGGAGGGCTCTCTCCCTCCCGGGTTTTATGCTAGGCAGGTTTGTATGTGCTCATCCGTGTTCCTTTCTCTTGGATATATACCGAGAGTGGAACTGTCGAGAAGCTGTTGGACAGTCTGAGGAATGTCAAGACCGCTTTGCTTCCGTAGCTGAGCAGCGGTCGCGCCCGCTTTCCCACCGCGCCGGCGTGGCTCCGCTCCTCCCCGCCCTTAGCAGCCTCGGTGTCATCTGATAGCTGAGCAGCCTCGGTGTCATCTGATAGCTGATTGTAGCCGTCCTCCTGGGTGTGGAGTGGTGTCTCATTGTGGTTTTAATTAGCGTTTCCCTGATTACTAATGATGTCAAGTGTCCTTTCAGATTTTTTATTGGACGTTTTCTCTATCCTCTTTAGAAAAATGTGCATTTAGACTGTTCACTTTTACATTGGATTGCCTTTTTTCTTTTTTAGCAGTTTGTGTATGTCTTCATGCATTCTGGCTCCAAATCCTTGAAGGGATGTACTAGTGGCAAATATTTTCTCCTTTTGTTTGCTGTCTTTCGCTTTTTTGGGTTGTCCTTTGAAGTATTTTTATTTTGTTTATGATACTGGGGCTAAAGTTCAGGGCTTTATTAATTTTGGGGGGAAAAATAACCATGCCAGTTTCGTTGGGTGGGTTGTGCTCTTACTGTCATGTCTGATGGTCCTTCGCCATAGCTGGGCCTATGGAAAGAGTGCTCTGCGTTGGGGTGTCAACATGGTGCCTTTGGCTCTTCCATTCTGGCTTGAGTCCACGGGGGTCCACCTCTGTGCAGAGCGGGACGACCCCTCCTCCTCCTCCTCCTCTCGGCTGGCCAGCTGTCTGTCCTGAGTGCTCGGCAGGCTCCGCCTTCCCGGGTTTGGAATAGCTTAGTCTTTCTTATCTCACACTCTCGTTTCCACATGCTGAAGTCTCTTTGCTTTTCTCCATTTCTGAAACTTCTTTCAAATTTTTAAGTGTTCAGACTATGAGTTTTATGCTTCTTTTGTTATTATCGCTGTCATATTTTTTCACGTGTTTACAAACATTTCCAATATCTTTATATGACAGTGTATTAAAATCTACATATATGATCTTACATTCCACATCAAGTTCCGAATTGCTAATTCCAGGTAAGATGGCAAGTTGGAAGCTATATGTACTCACAAACAGTAGGTAGTATTTTAAACCAAAAAAAAAATGTGTTTTAGCACTTAAAAACGTGAGGCTGTTATTGGAGATGCCTTTAGTCTTATTATTTTTATGCTATTCTATATAAGTGGAATTTCTTTCTTTTTTTTTTTCCTTTTGCCAGTCCTGGGGCTTGAACTTGGGGCCTGAGCACTGTTCCCGAGCTTCTTTTTGCTCAAGGCTCGCACTCTGCCACGTGAGCCACAGCGCCACTTCTGGCCGTTTTCTATATATGTGGTGCTGGGGAATCGAACCCAGGGCTTCATGTATACGAGGTGAGCGCTCTTGCCACTAGGCCATATCCCCAGCCCCAGTGAAATTTCTTTCTTAATTCCATTTTCAGATTGTTCACTGTGAATGTACAAAATCCCAACTCATTTGTGTTTATGTGTATGTGTGTGTACATGTGTGTATGTATTGTGCACACAGGTATGTGTATATTTATGAGTGTGCATGTGTGTGTGTAGGTACTAAGGCTTTGTTTCATGCTCTCCCTGGCCTTTCTGATCACAGCTGCTGTGCACCAGTTAAGCCCCACCTGGGCGCCATCTTTTTGTTGGTTAATTGTAGTCTCTGGGATTTGTCTGCCTGTACTGACTCTGAACTACAATCCAGCTGGGATTACAGGTGTGGACTGTGAATGCAGCTGAGTTTCTTGTACCAGCTGTGCATCCTGGACACTTGCTACACTAGTTTCATCGGTTCTGAGAGATTCAAGAATGTATGATTTCTTAAAAGAAATAAAATCAGTTTGATAGGATGTACTACGTTATGTACAATGAGCCAAATCCTGTATGATGGAATACGTCCTACTTGCTCATGACACATAATGCTAAATTTCCCCAGATGAAGAAGCTGGGCTTCCATGTTCAGAAGAAACATCAGCTTGTGGTTTTGGGTTTTGTTCATGGCAGCTTTTCTGTCCTGTGGGTGCAATAGAGGCTGCGCAGAATGAGCTAGGCAGCGCTCCCCTGGTTTTGTCTTCTCTGTTTGGGGAAGGGTTTGTGAATGCTTGCGTGTCAGTAGAGCTTGGTGGGAAGCCACGTGGGCCTGGCCCCACCCGGGGTGGGGTGGGGGGGGGCTTTGCTCACTCAGCCTGCCACTCCCTGGGCACGGGTCTGTTTTTGTGGGTATTGTTTTGGAATGTATTTCAACACTTTGTGTCTTTCTAGCAATGTGTCCGTTTCTCAACACTTTGTGTCTTTCTAGCAATGTGTCCGTTTCTCTGGGTTGTCTAATTTGTCAGCCCATCCTTGTTCAGGACATTTCCTGATCATCTTGTTTAAATCTGTAGGGAGGGTAGTAACGGCTCTCTTTTCATCCTGGTTCTATATAGAGTTTAACTCTTCCCACTTTACTTCCTCGTTTGTCTTGGTAGGAAATGATGCTTTGGTTTGTACTTTTCAAAGGGTTTGTTTTCGTATTCGTCTGACGTGTTTCTCAGTGGGTGCTGGGCGGATGACTGAGCCCGGCTGGCGTGTGAGTCATGTCACAGGTTCTCATTTCGCTAAGTGAAACTTCGTATCCTTTGGTCAGCATTATCTTAAGCCCTATTCCTTCAAGAAAGCAACCTGCTTTTCTTGCACGTAAGAGTGAGAACTCCTAAGTTATGCATGTCTTTTGTGCCGGGCTTGTTTCAGATGATATAATGTTCTGTCTTTTGCTTCATTTCCACGTCTGCTCTTTATTTCCTTCTCCTCTTATCCTCGCTCTGTCATTTCTGCTTTGGTTTTCCCCCAAGGTTGGTTTTGCTCTTGTTTTGGGGGTTTTAAAGAGTTACTGATTGACTAATTTTAGTCTGTTTGAATGCATTTATTTATTGCTGTAAGTTTCCCTCTAAGAAGTGCTTTTGTTAAATCCTATATATTTTTGTACATAGTTTTCATTTTCATTAATGTCTACATATTTTTATTTAATTTTACTGTTGTTATCACTTTGATGGCCCATTAGGTGCTGTTTGCATTGCTGTTTCTACTCATTGCAATTGAAGGTGATATTCTGGTTATATTTTCACCTTTTTAAAAATTGCTGTGCTGGGGGTTGAAATCAGGGCTCTGTAGCTGCCAGGCAAGGGCTCTACCAGTCTGGTTTTCCTTATATTGTATTTCAGAGAGTATTTTGGGCTTTTGTTGAGCTAGCTTCATACATCTATCCCCCTATCTGTATTGATACCTGTATCTATATAGATCTATCTCTATATAGATATCTATATCAATATATCTATATCTAGATATATTGATGTCTATCTATCTATCTAAAATCTTTAAGCAATTGTACAAAGGGAGTTCAATTTAAAAATGTCTTTCTTTCTCTCTAGTACATATTTTTGTCCTAATATTTTTTTGTCCTTGCCTCATAGTAGCAAAGCCACTCCTGTCTCTTTGGTTACTATTTTCATGGTGTATTATTGTCTGTGTTTTGTTGTCAATGTACTTGATGTCTCTTGGAGAGAGCAAGCACATTTGGACTGGGCCTTTCATCCTTTGGCCGTCTCTGCCTTTCAAGTGGAGCGGTTGCTCCGTCTCCGAGCGCCGTAACGGGGTTGGCTGCAGGCTGACATTCTTCCTGTAGATGGCCATGCCTCTTTCTTTGTCTCATAATTTTCTTTATGAAAACTTGGGTATTATGGTACTGCAGGACCCTAGAAATCAGATGCATTGCCTTCTGGGGTTTGCAGTTGCTATTTATATTAGTGGCTGGGGTTTTGCTTGTTTTGATTGGTGACTTTTCAGGACGAATTCTCTGCAATCTGTGTTCTTTGCTGAGGCCTCCACTCTGTTTACCGAGTGCTTGAATAATGGCAAGGCAGAGAAATCTTCAAATACACATGAGCAGGATCTCTGGGTGCTTTCTGCCATGGGGCTGAAGCTGGACCTCTCTCTCTCTCTCTCTCTCTCTCTCTCTCTCTCTCTCTCTCTCTGTCTGTCTCTGTCTCTCTCTCCCCCCCCCCCACCCCGGTCTCCTGGCTTCTACAGCACCTCAAGGTGAGTCCTCATGAGAGCGTAGGACCTCTGTCTTTGCTGGATACACTTCCATGTGTGTGCAGACTTTTCCACTTTTCCTGGAAAACCTCAAAGCTTTCTAAATCCCCTCTGGAGATCTGTTCCTCAGTGGTTCCTTTCAATTTTTAAAATATGATTACACTTCTCTTTGACAGTGTCTCACCATACTGCTCGCTCAGGCTGGACAAGTACTCTTGGGCTCTGGTAGTCCTCCCTCCTCAGCCTCCAGAGAACCTAGACTATAGATGTCTGCCACTATACTTGTCTTAGATATTGTGTTAGGGAAAGCTTATTTTACAGTTTTCCAGCTGAACAGAAAGAGCTCCATTTGCTCCTCCATCCGCCTCAACACATGCCTTTTTCCACTATTAAAGTCTCATTGTCATACATTTTTCTACAATAGACCCAACACTGACAGATTATTGATCTAAATTCCAGTGTTACATCACAGTTGTTTTTCTGTCTAGTACAGCTTGAGTTTCTATGTCTCTTTGGCACAATGTCAAATGCATATCATTTATCTACCATTGAAATACCACATTGTAATAATCTTAGGATAATTTTCACCCTTTGTTCTCCCCACAGTACCTCCCTTCCGCAGCCCCTGCAAACCACTGAGGCTTGACTAGCCCTCTTTTGCTCTCTTTTCCGGAGTGCTGGGATCCTCAGCGTGCAGCCCTCCCGGCTGACTTTCTTCTCTCCACCACACACCACTTGAAGGTCCAGACTGTCTGTTCCTGTCTTGATAGCTCATTTCTTTGTATTGCTGAGTGGGATTTCATTGTATGAACACACCCATTTTTTTCCCATTCTCCTGCCTAAAGACACTTTGCTGTCTTACAATTTGGGGCAAGTAAGAACAACATTGCTTCCATAACATGGAGTTCATTTCACTCAGCATTATCTTATGCATTCATAGGGGCATAGCTATTAGGCTCTTGTGATCCTCTGCTGTGACTTGCCTAAACCTGTGCTAATTATTCCCTATGAGGGAGACCATAGAGTCCATGTTTCTTTGGGTCTGGCTCACTTCACTTAGTATAATTTTTTCCAAGTCCTTCCATTTTCTTACTAATGGAACAATATCATTCTTTCTGATAGAGGCATAGAATTCCATTGTGTATATGTACCACATTTTCCTGATCCATTCGTCTACTGAGGGGCATCTGGGTTGGTTCCATATTTTAGCTATGACAAATTGTGCTGCAATGAACATTGTTGTGCTGGTGGCTTTAGTCTTTAGTGTATTTTTGTTTGTGGACTTTTGGGTAGATGCTCAAAAGTGGGGCTGTTGGGTCATAGGGGAGCTCTCTCTATGTTTAGCTTTCTGAGGAATCTCCATACTGCTTGCCAGAGTGGCTGAACCAGTTTACATTCCCACCAACAATGAAGTAGGGCTCCCTTTTGGCCATATCCCCTCCAACATTAATTATTGTTAGTTTTCTTGATACAGGACATTCTTACTGGGGTGAGATGGAATCTCAATGTTGTTTTGATTTGCATTTCTTTTATGGCCAGTGATGTAGAGCACTTTTTCATATGTCTCTTGGCCATTCTCATTTCCTCATCAGAGAAGTCTCTTTTTTTAAGTCTTTAGTCCACTTGTTGAGGGGGCTGTTGGTTCTGGAAACGAGTATTATATCACTGTTGCAATTACTTTCTACATGCCATGTGAAACCTTAGCTTCTATTGATGATCTTCTTGTATCCCCTTCCTGTGGTTGTACCTGCACTATCACTGTATCTTATCTGAGTACATTGGAAACTGTATATACTGGTATTAGAACTAGGAAAGTGAAAGGGAATACCAAAATCGAGAGACAGAGGATAAAAAGACAAACGACTACAAAAGCAATACATGCAAAACTGCTTGGTGTAAACCAACTGAACAACTCATGGGGGGAGAGAGAAGGGGGGAGGGGGAGGGGGGAATGTGGGAGGAGGTAAAAAACAGCACAAGAAATGTATCCAATGCCTAACGTATGAAACTGTAACCTCTCTGTACATCACTTTGACAATAAATAAGAAAAAAACAAGAACAACATTGCTGCATGCATTTATTTGTGAGGGCTCTTAGTGTGGATCTAAGTTTTCAAATCAATTGGACAAGTTCCTAAGAGCAAAGATATACAACACTGCTAGCTTCGTTAGAGAGGATCAAATTATCTTCCACAGTGGCCATCTCGTTCTCCTTCCCCATTAGGAGCAAACAAACACTGCTGTCACTCGGTGTCATCGCCGGCTCTCGGTGCTGTCACCGCTCTGGGTTGGAGCCATTACCCCAGGTGTGTGGCGAGAGCTACAGTGACTCTCGCTCCCTCATCTTCCACTTTTCCTTAAGTGATGTCTGAGGTGGGTCATCTTTCCCTATGCTTATTGGTCATCTGGATATCTTTCCTCACGTGTCTGTTCACATATCTTAGTGGCATTTTTTTATGTTCTCTTGGTTGAAGTTTTGGAGTATGTTTCTATGTTTTTCTGTCTGGGTTTTGTAGCTGTCTATGTCCTTAGGCAACTTATAAACTAACTGCTAGTAATTGTTTTAAGCCGACATTCTACAGGAAGCAGGCTTTTCCCGGCGTGAGCTGCATGCCCGACCGACCGTAGCGTTGTGAGAGAGGGTCTGCTGGCCAGACGCTGCCCCTCCCCCCCCGCCGTGTGTGGCTATTTGTCAAAGTCACCGCGGCATTGGAGAGTGGGCTGGGGGAGGTGAGTGAAAACGACACAGGGCTCAGTGTTCTTGACACAGCTCAGTTATTTTCCTCAAAAAAAAAACAAAAACCACCAAACCCCCCAAACCCCTCCTGCATGACTCTGAGCCTTGGGTTAATTTAAACACATTTTTTTTAAAGATTCATTTTCTTGGTGGCACTAGGGATTGCTCTCAGAGCCTTTCACTGGCTAGGCAAGCACTCTGTCACTTTAGATATACCCCCAGCCCCTGGCTCTGGTCGTGTTTCGGATGAGACCTCACACTCCCCCCGCCCTGCGTGGAGCCACAGTGTTCTGAGTACACCCCTCGCGCAGCCGGGCTTGCAGGCGGGAAGCACCGTGCCCGTCCTCTAGCGTTCTCCCAAGGCTTATTGTCACTATTTTTGGCAGGGCCTTTGGGTCATGGACAAGTGAATTCCCACGGGCTCTATCCGTTCCATTTCTCTTTCTTGCTGTGTTTTTGAGGGAGTGTTTTCATCAACCACCTTTAAAGAGCTCAAGCCTTTACTGTTCTAAATGCCTCCCCTTCGTGCCCAGCCACTCCTCCCTTCATCTCCTCGCTTTACTCCTGCTGGTCTGGCCCGCGGCCGCCACTGATGCGGCCGGTCCCTGTTTCCAGGACTTCGTCCACGAGGTGAGCAGGCTTCCTCACCCACAACCTGCCCCAGCCAGGCCCGGCACGGCTCTCCACACGGCTGAGGGCTCGGGGGGCCGCGGGTTCCCCGGATTGCCGTCCCTCCTTGCAGCTCCTACAAGGGCTCTGAGCTCCACAGAGCCCCGCCTCCCCCTTGCTCCCCAACTCTCCCCTAGGGGGCTCACGCGCTGATGTGGACCTGCAGGTAGCCTTTCAGGGAGTTTTCCAGGGGGATTTTTCAAGAGGGGAGAGGGTCAGACGGGGCTTCAGACGGGGCTTTATCCCGATGATTCCTCTTGACTGCCTTTGAGTTTACTCATGGCCAAACTTTCAGCATGGCAAGATCAGGAGTGAGCGTGGGTGTGGCCGGCGGCAAGGCCCGGGCGCAGCTGCGCTGGGCTCTGAGTGCGGGGTGTCTGGTTTGTGACGTCATTGGCTAGAGAGTCAGTAGCAATTGATTTCAGTCACAGGCCGGCCATTGGCCACCGGACGCCCTCAGGGAGAGACTTTGCCTGGTTAATTCCCCAGCAGGTGCTGAGGGACGGGTGGCCACAGTGCTGTGCGAACAGTGCCACATTAGATTAAAACAATGCCTGCGCGTCGCCTCCCCGCTCCTGGAGGCCAAGGGACTCGGCTCAGCCGACCCACGGTCGTAGCCTTTTCCTTGGGTGTCCTCCAAGGCTGTGGCCCCGTCATCTCCAGGCGGGACCAGGAAAGGATCTTTTCAGAGCTCCCGGGGCTTCAGACAGCATGAATTTCCTCTCAGCTGTGAGACTGGGGTGTCAGCTTCTCCCTCCATCTCTCCCCAGAAGCCTCCCCAGTGTCTCAGCTTCTCCCTCCCTCTGCTACCCTGAGCCGCCTCCGGTGCTGACAGCCTTTGCTGGAGCTGCTTCAGGGGAGTCTCCCAACCATCTCTCCAGCACAGCCATGCATGATATCCAGTGCCTTCTGCCGTGGTCAACGGATGAACGCGAATCACGGGACCCAGCACCGGGCAAGCACAGAGCACGCGGCACAGAGGACACAGACGCACCCCTCTCCAGACCCCACCTGCCCACGCACCACCGGACCCCACTTCCCACCAGGGTTTGAGGAACGGGAACGCGAAGCCTCCTTCCACGTCCCACGCCAGTGCAGCCTCGGTGGACTATGTCCTCTCCCGGCACCTGCTCCCGAGCACCCGCGCCAGGAACCCCAGCACGGCCGCCCCTGACGCCAGCCAGATGCCTGTAGCCAAACGCAAAGCCACTTACTCGCCAAGTGAGGAGGGGAGCAATGCCCGCCCCCGTTAACTCCCAGCCCAGGGCCCGCGTTCCCCTTCGGCCGGGAAGGAGCTGACAGGGATTAGCTACAGAAGCCCTTTTTTTTTTTTTAATTTTAAACAAAAAGGAATTTTGTAAATTCGAAGTCTAATACAGAAGCTAATAATTGCTTTATCACTCAGAATAACTCGTCATCGTGCCAAAGCCCGGCCTCATTTTTCCTGTCTATCCTGTAAAGAACGTATTTATAAATGCAGGTCGAGATTCCCGGAGAGCAGAGGGTTCCATTCTTCATTTGGAGAGACAATTGATTAGTAGCACCTTGAAGTCATTTTTCAAGGAATAACCATCAATATTAAGAGCTGCCTGTCTTCCCAATTTATAATCAGCTGAAAACAGTTCTACTCCATGGCGAACATGTTTACATTTCCAACCCGGAATTAGTTTGCAATTCCCAGGGTGGAAATCAGGTGTTGTGTTATGGTTCCTCAGAAGCTCAGCTGTCCAAATACCAGCTGACAAGAGAGCTGTCCTTCCAGGTGTGCAAGCTCTGTCCCCGCCTCCCCGCCTCCCACCATTTGCTTTTTTTATTTTTAGTAATATGTCAGTACAGCGAATTCCAAACCTAGACAAAGATGGAGGGCAACAGTGAGCCCCGTGTATCCGTCGTGGGGAGCCAATCACTGCCACTCAGTTCCATCTTCAACTGCCAACATTCGCCCTCAGGTCTGGGGAAGCACATCCTAAACCTTGCCTCACCTATAGATGCGTCCAAGATACCTCCAAACGATACAGGCTCTTTTACTCTGTGTGGTGTGTGTGTGTGTGTGTGTGTGTGTGTGTGTGTGTGTGTGTGTGTGTTGCTTTCTGTTTTCACGCTGTGTTTGCTAAGGACATGTTCCAGAGGCTTTGCAAGTCTGGATCTTGCAGAGTGCCTTCTCGTGGCTTTTTGCCTTGCATGTCAGGAACACTGCTGTGCTGGTCGGGATTTTCGTCATTCCATCTGAGAGAAGTCTGAAGGAGGAGAGTTCCTCTGGCTCATTGTTGCAGAGGTTTGGGTCTCTGGTTTGCTGGCTCTGCCGTGGTCTAGGCAGAGCACCGCGGTGGGAAGACGTCGAGGAGAAAAGCTGCTCCCCTCATGAGAGGCAGGGAGCGGAAAGGAGATCGCAACAGGGCCCAGACCCAACAAATAAGCTTCAAAAGTTCGCCCCCATCGTGCAACATCCACTTCCTCCCAGTATGCCCCTCATCCCACCCCCTCCTCATTATCGATTCCATTTCTCAATCAGTCACTGGATTAAACCATTGGTTAGGTCAGGACCTGAGCGCAAAGGCTCATCATGTTCCCTTGTTAGAGCCAGGAAAAATGAACTTGGCGGTCCCCACAGAGCCCACTCGGTGGTCTGCATCCCCGAGTGAGGCTCGCGGCCATGGCCCTGGGGCGCAAGGGCGCCGAGCCCCCATCGCCTGTGCCCACACCCCCCGGCATTCACAGAGCGCACATGGCTCAGCCTGACTCGGCCTGAGAAAGGCGGGGGACATGGCAGATCTCTGCAAAAGGGAAAGGACTGTACGGGACACTAAGCATCGAGCGCACACCCAAGACAGGAAACTCTAGGCGAGTCTGCACTGGCTCTCGCCGCCTAGCGGGGCGCAGCGGAGGCGAGAGCCACGCCAGCTGGGGAAAGCGGACCGGCAAGCTAGGAGCGGCATCTCCTCCATCTGGGTGACTCAATTTCCAGTCCTGTGAAGAGCACACCATGCTCTCTCCTCCGAGGAGAAGAGAAGGCTGGGGACTCTGAGCGCGGGGACTCGGCCTGACAGGCCGCAAGGGAGACGGCTTCCCCAGTGCCTGAGCCCGCCCCTGCCTCTACCGGATGGGAAGGCCAACCGTGCACGTGCGCAGGCGAAAGCGGCAAGCGAGGCCCGCCTGGCAGAGAACACCTGCAAGACGAACACAGTGCACCCGATGGGGAAGGAGTCTCTTCCCACCCTTGAGACACGGCCTTGTGCTTTTAGCATTTTTTTCTTTCACCTGGGGAGGTGGAGAGAAGGTTGCTAGCAGACCACTTGAAAAGCTTACAGATCACTCTTGCAAGTATAATAACTGAACTGATCAGTGCACTTGGAGACAAGACATGCACTGGGATAAAATTATTTTTCTCCCAAAGAGATGATGCACTTAGCGACAAAGTACCCATTAGCAAATCCTGTCCAGCCGTGTAAAACCCAGCTAGGGCCATAGGACTCAGGAGTGAAAGCACAGTGCTCTCAGCTGGAATGCAGAATTATTTTATTATGAAAAGACACTCAAAAGGAATTTTTGCTGATAGAAGGACATATCCAGGAGGGCAAAGCCCTCCCCACTTAGCCGTCTTTATTGCAATGCGCTGAACTCAATGTGCTACCCAGACTGTCATTATAAACTCTGCATTTCAGGGGGTCAGAAGCAAGCTATAAAAATTGACTTCATGCAGGCTGCAACTTCATAATCATCTTCTAAATGGATAAGCACTCGCTTTCATCATTCCTAGTGGCCGCTTAAAAATTAACACTCTTTAGAGTTCCAGATGTTCAAAAGAAATAGCAAGTGGAAACCTCCTCCCAGGCATGTCTTTCAAAGGCTGTCTGGCCCCGGGAGCAGCGAGCCTCTCAGGCAGTGCTCGGTGTGAGCCTCTTGCTCATGGCCTGAAAACGTGGTAAAGGCTTGAAGCAGCAGAATGAGAGCCAGCATCTCGAGGGACCCTGCACGGGGCCATTTCTCCAGTGCTTTCTCCCAGTCACTGTCCAGCCTATAACACTAGCACAGAACGCGCCTGGAAGACAGAAAGGGAGAGGAGAGACTGTGAGAGGGAGCTCGGATGGTGCTCACAGGCCTGCTGGGGTCCTGTGGGAAGGGCTGGGGGAGGGCTGGGGGAGGGAGGAGGCTAAGGCCCAGCTGTCACCATGGCCGCTGGGAGCCTTGTGTGCACCCAAACCCAGAAGGGCTGCGATCACCACACTGCTATGACCTGACACCCTTCCTTGTCCATCCTGATGTTAATAAAGACCCACGACTGATTGCAGGGGTGAGGAGAGCCCCTGAGAGGAGACGAGCCACCTGCCACGTGAAACCCACCCAGGAAGGGCTCTCCACACACTAGTCCCGGAAACTCGGAGCAATTAGAATGCAGACAAGGGAAAAATAAACCTGCAGCTCCATGGCTCTTCTCACTCCTCCCTGCCCCATCCCCACACCCCATCGCCTCCTCCCTGCCCTGATCCCCACACTGCATCACACTCCATCACCACCTCCTCCCTGTCCTGATCCCCACACTGCATCACACTCCATCACACTCCATCACCTCCTCCCTGTCCTGATCCCCACACTGCATCACACTCCATCGCCTCCTCCCTGTCCTGATCCCCACACTGCATCACACTCCATCGCCTCCTCCCTGTCCTGATCCCCACACTCCATCACACTCCATCGCCTCCTCCCTGCCCTGATCCCCACACTGCATCACACTCCATCACCACCTCCTCCCTGTCCTGATCCCCACACTGCATCACACTCCATCGCCTCCTCCCTGTCCTGATCCCCACACTCCATCACACTCCATCGCCTCCTCCCTGCCCTGATCCCCACACTGCATCACACTCCATCACCACCTCCTCCCTGTCCTGATCCCCACACTGCATCACACTCCATCGCCTCCTCCCTGTCCTGATCCCCACACTCCATCACACTCCATCGCCTCCTCCCTGCCCTGATCCCCACACTGCATCACACTCCATCACCACCTCCTCCCTGTCCTGATCCCCACACTGCATCACACTCCATCACACTCCATCACCTCCTCCCTGTCCTGATCCCCACACTCCATCACACTCCATCGCCTCCTCCCTGCCCTGATCCCCACACTGCATCACACTCCATCACCACCTCCTCCCTGTCCTGATCCCCACACTGCATCACACTCCATCACACTCCATCACCTCCTCCCTGTCCTGATCCCCACACTGCATCACACTCCATCGCCTCCTCCCTGTCCTGATCCCCACACTGCATCACACTCCATCGCCTCCTCCCTGTCCTGATCCCCACACTCCATCACACTCCATCGCCTCCTCCCTGCCCTGATCCCCACACTCCATCACACTCCATCACACTCCATCGCACTCCATCACACTCCATCGCCTCCTCCCTGCCCTGATCCCCACACTGCATCACACTCCATCGCCTCCTCCCTGTCCTGATCCCCACACTCCATCACACTCCATCGCCTCCTCCGTGCCCTGATCCCCACACTCCATCACACTCCATCACCTCCTCCCTGTCCTGATCCCCACACTCCATCACACTCCATGCCCTGATCCCCATACTCCATCACACTCCATCACACTCCATCACACTCCATCACACTCCATGCCCTGATCCCCACACTCCATCACACTCCATCACACTCCATCGCCTCCTCCCTGTCCTGATCCCCACACTCCATCACACTCCATCGCCTCCTCCCTGCCCTGATCCCCACACTCCATCACACTCCATCACACTCCATTGCCTCCTCCCTGTCCTGATCCCCACACTCCATCACACTCCATCGCCTCCTCCCTGTCCCGATCCCCACACTGCATCACACTCCATCGCCTCCTCCCTGTCCTGATCCCCACACTCCATCACACTCCACCACCTCCTCCCTGTCCCGATCCCCACACTGCATCACACTCCATCACACTCCACCACCTCCTCCCTGTCCCGATCCCCACACTCCATCACACTCCATCACACTCCATCGCCTCCTCCCTGTCCTGATCCCCACACTCCATCACACTCCATCACACTCCATCGCCTCCTCACTGTCCCGATCCTCACACTCCATCACACTCCATTGCCTCCTCCCAGCCAGGATCCCCACACTGCATCACACTCCATCACACTCCATCAGACTCCATCGCCTCCTCCCTGCCCTGATCCCCACACTGCATCACACTCCATCGCCTCCTCCCTGCCCTGATCCCCACACTGCATCACACTCCATCACCTCCTCCCTGTCCTGATCCCCACACTGCATCACACTCCATCACACTCCATCACCTCCTCCCTGTCCTGATCCCCACACTCCATCACACTCCATCACACGCCATCGCCTCCTCCCTGTCCCGATCCCCACACTTGCTTCCCTATCCCTGGAGTGGTTCCAGTTGGCTTGACTGCACATCTCTCCCTGTCCAGCCTTTAGGGACCACACCTAATGCGTATAAAGTTATATTAATATCATGTTATCTTGTACTCAAATGAAAGATATTGATCCATTTTCAAATTGGAAGGGATTTATTGGAATTTGTATTTTCCAGAGAGATTTTGCCTCTCTAAGAGTTCTTCCTTCTGTTGCTGCCTTCTGGGACCGCTCTGGGGTCTCAGCTTCTGCACCAGCTGCAGCCTTCTCTCAGGCACATAGGTATGGGTGAGGGGGTCACTGGGAGGAGGTGGGGTGGGGGTCGGGTGACAGCCATGATAACTGCTCTCGCTGTAGCCCCATTCCCAAGCAGCACTCCCTGTTAGGGAAATGGAGGAGAACAGAAAAGGAATAGGCCCAGGGCTGTTTTGAGGAACAGCAAGGGCACAGACCTGCCCGCAGGTTTGGAGGTTGTGTGGTGGTGAATTTGGTACTGGGCTTTTATGGGGTCTGAGCAAGGAGGCAGAGGTTCATGAAGGAGCGCTAGGTCTAGGAAGTTGGTGGCTTTTCCTTGGGTCCACAATGGATGGCTTACAGCTGGGCTTAGGTGAATCGCCCTGCCTGCATATCAAAGCAAGTTCACACCTACCTGAGGTTTTGCCTGGTGTCTGTATGGCCTGGGGCAATAGGATGGGGGTCAGTCATTGGTGTCTGTATTGCCTGGGGCAATAGAGTGGTGGTCTGCCCTTCTCATATAGCAGGAAATACCCCCCCCCCATTGAGTAGGTTCATGTCTGGGTGGGCCCTATCCACAAGGCTGTACCACAAACTTGGTGATCAGGAGGCTGATGGTGGCTTTGTTAGAACAAGAGAAGTTGGCTTGGAAGGAGAAGCTGTGACAGGCAGGAGACACCAGAGTTCTCCCTCTCTTCTCACTCTTGCCAGAACAATCCTGGTTTCCCATCTTTGAGCAAGGTCACACCACCGACACTGAGCAGGCCAGCCACCACCCACCCTCGGGCTCCTGTGCAAACATCCTCTCCATCTGTGTGAACAGAAGGTCCATCCCTTAAAGCTGGGGAGATCCTCCTGGAGACAGAAAAGATCGTGGCCTGTTTGCTTTCTGACAGGTTGTTGCCGAGGAGGATAAGAATACAAGGGAGATATATTAATAATGGGAAAGAAAACCAGCTTGAGTGAATGATACTACCAACAACCTGTCTTAGGTCTTTGCCCCACAAGCTTCTAAACCCCTTGCTTAATTAAGTGGCTCCTCCAACAGCTAGCTGTTACAGATCCTCATTCCTTGAACAAACAAAATGTCAGTAGATTAAGAATTCAGCCCAGGCTCTACAGCTGGACACAGTGGGCCTTCCTGGGAAGCAGCCACCACACCCTGACTCCATGCCTGTCCCCCTTCCCACCTCCTCTGCCCATGCCTGACTCCCTGCCCTGTGGTCCTCCTTCTCACCCCCACCCCCACCCCCTCCGCCCAGGCCCTGACTCCCCACCCCAATGTTTTCCTTCCCATTCCCCATCCACACTGCCCACCGGGCCTGGAGATTGGAGTGGCCTCCCTTGGTCTAAGGGTATTCAGGCCTCTGGTTCGCAGCCAATTTAGAGCCCCTCCATTAGCTAGGACAGCCAGGGCTCTGGACAGGGCACGGAGAGGAGATGCCTGCAGAGTGAACACCTTAAGGGCTCTCGACCTTGAGCAGGCACTAGAATCTTCCGAGGTGTCAGGGTTTGCCTTGAAGTTCCACCTCAGGTCTCTAACTTGGAAAACCTAGAATCTGAGTTTGTAGACAACTTCTCAGCCGACGTGGGAGCCATATCTGAAGACCACTGAGGGGGGCTTGGGAGCTGAGCACTGATTGGTTACAGCTATGGAGACTAACCTGAGGCACAAGGGACAATCTGTGGGTCAACACATCAGTCTACCTCCTCCTCTCTGTCCCATCCTCAGATCCTTTGGGTCTGAGAGTGCTCACTTGCATGGAAGGGGCCATATGTGTGTACAGTGTGCAGTTGTCTTTCCTTCCTTCCTTTGTCCTTCCTTTATTTCATCCCCTTTCTTCTTCCTTTTCTCATTCCTTCCTCCTTCCTTCCTTTCCCTTTTCTTCCTTCCTTCCTTTTTTCCTCTTTCCTCCTTCTTTGCTTCTTTTCCTCCTTTCTGTCTTTGTTCTCTCCCTCTCCTCCTCATCTCTCTCTCTATCTCTCTCTCTCTCTCTGATCTTATTTTTTGATCCAAAATGCAGTTCAGTTCCTTGGAGAAGAGATTAAAGGGAAGGAAGATGAGCTCAGAGACGGCCACACGATTCCTGTCCTACTCCACACAGCCTCTGCAGTGCTCTGCTGCTAGGGAAAGGTGCCTGTGTGCACACAGCCCCTTATCCCATGCCTTGCCTTTGCTTGATGAGCCTCCTGGAGGACATGAAGACCTCATTCACGTTCCAAAGTCCTGGAACCCTCTAGAGGACTGAGGACAGCCCGGGGCCACTCACTGGCAATGGCGTTTTCTACCGGATGAAAATGCCAAGCTGACGAGCAAGGCCACATGTGGCTGGATAAAAGCACCATCTTGATGGGACCACGCTGGGGTGTCCAGCTGCCTGGTAAAGATGTGGGCAGACTTGCCCTCGACTGAAACCACTGTCCACACCCACTCACAGGGCAGCTGCCTTGAGAACACTGTTCCCACCTCATCTGCCCCCCTGTGGGGCATGGCACCCGTGCCCACCTTGGGCACTAGGATTGTGGGGGGGGCACTTGCCTCCTGGCCCTCCCCACGGCTCCCCTCAGCTGCGGAAAGCCAGGCTGGAGAGAAAGCTTGTTTACCTCCCGCGGGGAACTCCTGGTTCTGCACCCACCCCCTCAGCAGTCATGCTGGGCAAGTTCTCCACCCAGAAGGCACACCGTCCCAGTCCTGAGCCTTCCCCCCAGGGTCGGAGACCCCGCAGCTCAGATCACACTTGCTGGAACCTGGATTTCCTCCACGGAGGCTGCTGCCTGCGTGGAACCGGGTAGAGAAAGACCCATGGCTAGGTCCTGATAAACAATAGATGAGAAAAATCTTCCAAAGGAAGTGCCAATGTTGAAATCATTGCAACGATGAGACACAGGCAGAAAGAGCAGGGGAGTTCCCCCAGAGCTCAGGGAATGTCAGGGAGCTTTCCTCCTCACGTCGGTGGAGGGTGGAGTGCTTTGGGCATCGAATGGGCAGTGTGGGGAGGCTGCTAGCCATCTGCAACCCCCAGTGCCCAGGGCAGTCACCACCGGCCAAAGCGTCAGAGCCAACCGCTGAGAATCAGCATGGAGAAGGGGCAGGTCAGAGTTTGAAAAAATAGTAGAAATGGCCTAAATGCCCGCACATGGGGACTTGGTGAAAATCTATTTCTACTGGCTAGAGAATATGAAAGTAGGACATCTTTTAAAAGCTGGCTTTTTAAGAATATTTTATGACACAGAAAGTGTTGCTGATATTTTGGAAATGAAAGCCTCGGCGGCTTGGGAATCTTGTGGAGGGAGAGGCGAGTGAAGAGGCGGCGGGGGGCGGAGGGGGGAGGGGGGGTTCAGCGTCATTAACCCATTCATGATGTGGACTCAGCTTTCTAGACATCCGTCCACACCCAGGAGATGCCTGACCCCAAGGGCAGGCCCCGGCCTAGCCCTGGACTTGCGAGGCTTCCAGGAATGCCCAAACCCTAGAAAGATGGGAAAAATGGGGAACCCAGGTAGCGGATGTCCATTTTCCTCTAAATCTAAGGCCTCAAAAGGCAACGTGATCCGTTTATAGATGAATGAATGCATCAAGCTGGTGACACATGGACTGGATTCCTCCCCACCGTGACACCTGCGCTTAGAAGTCAGCACCTCAGCCCGAGGACAGAGGTCCACGAAAGTGACTCACCGCTCCGTGCCGGGCCCTTGATTGTCTTCTGTCCCACGCCATCTCTTCCTTCCTGGGGCCCAGTCGCCGGGATTGGCCTCCGGGGCACCGTGTGGTCTGGGAGGAATTGGGGTCACGCTGGGAGTTTCTGCAGCTGCCCAGACTTCCCTGATGGAGCCCTGCCCCTCAGCCCAGGGAGGAAAGGCCCTGCCCTCCTGGACCGGGGCAAAGTCAGCTGGCGCCCTGGGCTGCAACTCTGGGGCTCACACTGTGTTTCATAGCCCAGGGGTGTGGGGGGGGGGAGGATTCTCCATCACCCCCCGTGATCGGCTTGCTGACCTCTCCGTGGCCTTCAGCTTCTCTCCGTTTATTTACAAGATTCCAAAGCCGTGGAGAAGTGGGAGAAAGGGAACTCGGACTCATTTGAACACCCATCTGCCATCCTTGCGTGCTCTTTGCATCTCTGTAGACACAGCTGTTTCTACAGACATCCTCGCTGCGCAAGCCTGCGTGTGTGTACTCAGGCAAACATCTTTCTCTCTGCCCACTCCCCGGGAATTGGGGGGCTGGTGTGAGGCACCAGGAAACCCACACGTGTGTTTGACAAGAAGGGGAGCACCCGCCAGCCGGGTCCTGCCTCCGAGGTGGGACAGACTCCAGAGTCACCCCCCTTCGGCTCGGGGGGCTTCTGGTCTCCCCATGGTCACACTGTGGCTCTGCGCCCGCCGCCCCTCCCTTGGGCCAGGCTTCTCACGGGCTGCTTTCTCTGGAACCTTCTCTCCAGGCTGTGCGTCGAGGCCACCAAGCCTGAGGCCCTGCTCACCCAGAAAGCAGCCACCGAGTCAGTAAACCCCATGGACGGAAGGCACCCTCTTCCTCCCAACTGGGCCCTAGGATAGCGTTCCATACGTAAGACATAGGAAAGCAAACCCCGTGGTCCCCACGAGCGGGGACTTCAGACTTCTCAGGGCAATGCGCATCACCAGCGCCTCCGGCTACCTGGAATTGGCTCCGGGCGCAGAGGAGGAGAGTGCCACCAGCTTCCAGAAAGAGCCTTGGCCGAGGATGAAGCAGCCACGGAGAAAGAACAGAGCATTACTTCGAGATGGCTGGAGGTGCGGAGATGTGTTGTTGAGGGCAATCTGGGATGTGAGGCCGAAATCCTAACTCGATCCAGCCCGGCCTGTGCTGACTCCGCCCACCGCTCCCATCAAAGAAAAGCCGCCTCGTTACCCCGGCCCGTCCCGGCGGCTGGGACTTCTAAAGCCCTGAGCAGAAAACCAGCGACGCCCTCCACCAAAGGCCGTCTGCACCTTGGCCTCCCTTGTCCTTGCTGCCATGCGTCCTCCTCCTTGCCCAGTTCATCTCCTCACTCGGCAAAGGCCGGGCGCCTTCACCCAGCAGGCGAGAAGGCCCTGCCTGGAGGTGGAAGGGTGGGGAGAGAAGCAAGCAGGTGCTCCCAGAGCTTAGGAACTAGGAAGCCACGCCACTGGTTCTGGGGCCCCAAATCCACCCGGAGGAACTTCCCAGCCGGGACGGGAGAGAAGGCACTTTGCATCTTTATCCTGGAAACATCCGCAGGCCGCGTCTTACAGCGCCCATGGTCCCTGGAGTCCGCCCCAAGCCAGGCTCCCCTGGGCGGGGAGCCAGACGCCCGCTCCAGCCTCTTGGGGAGTCACAGCCACAAGTGGCAGAGAAGCGCATTCCCCCCAGCCCGGGAATCCAGCCGCTCCCCTGAAGCCTGCGGTTCCCACAGCCAGTGGAAGCTCCAGCTCTAGGTTTGAGGGAAAGCCTTCTATTGTGTCGCTGGGAAACCGTCGTGAGGTGGGTTCAGGGGAGTTCCTGGCGGCACACTTGATTTGCTCTGTTCTTCAGCATGGCGATCAAAGCAGAGCCCTTGTAGCCAGCAACCCTGAAAACATCCCTGTCAGGCACCGGCGGCGGGCACAGGCCGGGCCCGCGCCGAGCCAGGCCCGTGGGGATGGGGAGCGCGGCAGACGAGCCAGGACATCTCCAGGAAGGGGCTCCGTGCCCTCGGGGAGGCGGAGCGGGCCAGCCTTCTTCTGCCATCTGTTGAGTGACACCGTCTAAGTGTGGTTGTCCCTGGCCAGATGGCATGTGGCATCTTGAATAATTGGGTCCAATTGTCACTGGAAGATTACCCAAAGAGGCACTGCTCATTTCTCTCAAACACTGCTTCCGCTCAGAGCCCGGGGTCTGGTGTCACGGGCTGTTCACGAGGCCCAGCCTGGGGCCTGAGAGGCAGGGGCAGCCGCCTGGGCCTCAGGGCTGTAAGAGACAGAAAGCCCGTGCCAAGCGGCTCATTAAAGCAAGAACGCCGTTGAGTCCTCTGCTCAGTTCCATTCGTTTCATTCTGGGACAGGTTCCCCCGCTGGCTGCAGCTCCAGGGCCCAGCTCACCCACTGTTCCAGCAAAGAGAGAACTCTCCCGAGAGAGAGACCACACACAGAAGCCCCAGGGGTCACTAGGTTCGCAGGGATGCCCTGATCATCGCTGAAAAAAACACGGGGGAACAGGAAGAGCTGCCTGCTGGGCCGAGTCAGACGGACGTTCTCGTGGCTGGGGTGGGGCCAGCCCTGCCCTGCCCTCAGGACTCACAGGGGCAGAAGGGGAGTCTCACCGTCCGGAGCGTGTCTGGTCCACTCCCAGACACCGGGCTAGCACTGTCCACAGCGGCAGAGAGACCTGCTGGAGCAGAGCCCAGCCAGGACGGCGGGACCCTTCCCCGCAGTGCCTCCCACCGCCCCTCTCTGTGTTATCCTCTCGCTCCCTAATCACCCAGTTGCACCTTTACAGGCAATCGGAGTGGAGCCCCATGCTGACAATCCTGGGCAACGGTTTCCAGGTGGTTCTCGGTTTGGGGGTGCGGGGGAGCAGCCCCACCTGAGGGGCCCCGCTGCCCACTCGGGCAGCAGGAAGGCCCAGGAAGCTGGGCCTGCGGCAGGCACCCCAGGCTCAGGCCGGCGTGGGATCGATCCTCCAATGGTTCTGTCTCCGGGGAGCCAGGGAGGGCCCTGGGGATAAGTGGGAAAGAGTCCTGATAAAACCCATTATTTTGTACAATTAATACGTCCTCATAAAAATGGAGTCGGGGAGAAAAGAAGCCTGAGTTCACCCGTGGAGACGTAGGTGAGGTTTTCTCATCGCTCACAAAGACCCGAGCGGCGTGACACACACAGGAGACACGGAGGAAGGAAGCACAGAGCCACGGTGACTCTCAGAGGACAGCCGGGGTGCAGAAGGCCTCCACCTCCTCGGGAGGACGCCCCCTCCCTCCATTGCAGAGAGCGGGGGAAGCAGAGCAGGGGAGGGGCGGGGGGGAAGGGGTGCTGGCTGCCAGGCGTCCAGAGGCCGCTGGGCTGTCACAGGCGCTGTCACGGGCCCTGGCCAGGGCTCGCGTTACTGAGGAACAGGCGGGGAGGCCCTGGGGGAGGGCAGTGGCAGGGGGGAGGGGGGGTGGGGGGAGGCCTAGGGAAGCTGCAAAGAAGCTGGCATTCCTGCAACGTCAGAACAAAGGTTTAAGGGGCTGCTCTGCCCCTTGCCGCTTCCTGGCTGCCCCCCTCAACCCTCCTCGGCCTTCAGGAGGACAGCCAGGCCCCGCGCGCGTGCACACGTGTGTGTGTGTGTGTGTGTGTGTGTGCCTTGCCGCCCCCCCTCCACCGGCCTCAGTCCACCCCTTGCACTTGAGACTCCCCCTCAGAGATACGAGGAGGGGCAGGGCCACCCAGAGCCCAGGCTGACCTGCGGCACCCAGCACCCCACTGCCTTCCCTCCAGGACAAGGGCGCCATGGCTGCGCCCTTCCAGCAGCTTCCCGGTGTCAAGAGCCAGCCGCAGGCCCCTGAAAGCCGGGGAGCCCCGCGCCGAGGCTGCTCATGGCGACTTTACGGCCTCATCAGCGCGCCCGGACCATTGCAGAGGCTCGGCCTGTTTTTAAAAACAGTGATTTATTGGACCTCGTCAACCCTCTCTTCCTGAGAGTGCGCGTTCCGTGCGCATGTTCCGCTCTAATTAAATTCCTAGATTACTGTCAAGCCAATCGTTTCACCCATCCAATCTGTACCAGCACACTTTATTGTCTCTCCTTATTTTTTAATTAAGATCGAAGTGGATGTATTCTGTGGGATCCAGAAATGAAGCAGCGCAGTCTGCTTCTCACAGACTCACGAGCACGGACTCCTCCCCTGCGCCGGAGTCTCTAGCCTGGAATCAGAGCGACAGGGGAGGCTGAGGTCTGAGGACCGAGGTTCAAAGCCACCCCTGGCAGAAAACTTCATGAGACTCTTACCTCCAGTGAATCAAAAGGCCAGACTGGTGTCTGGGGTGGGAAGAACACAGAAGGGGAGGGTCAGCCCTGGCGTGCGGCTGAGTCTGTAGAAGGGGGGGTTGGGGGGCGGGGGAGGGGCGGGGGACAGGGGCAGGCGGAGGAGGGCACCGGGTGGGTCAGGAAGCGGCTGCGTCTCAGGACCCAGCGGCGTGCGCTGCCAGCCCAGTCAGTGGCGGGGCAGCAGCCTGGCCCCTGCGGCTTCACCCCCAGGACGAGGGCTGGAGGACCAGGCCACCTCCCAGGCTGTGATCAGAGCCAGGCCCCGGACCACTGCCGCCATCTTCCCTCCCACCAGGAAGGAGAGGCCTGCGTCCCGTCCCGTGCACCGCCAACCCCCAGGCCTCCTCCATCTGACCCTCCTCCGTCCCCCCGACACCGAGGGCGGAGCCTGGAGCACCCCCGGCACCCAGCAAGTCAGGAGCCATGAAAGCCTGGCCTAGAGAGGTGACTGACTCCACCCACCATCCGCAGAGCCCTGTAGTGGGAAGTCCCTTCTCACAGCTAGCTCATGGCTGCCCTGCGGGGCCCTCTCTAAGTCCCCGTCCATGTCCCTGGGCCCTCTGGTTCCTCACTCTCCCCTCCCCCTCCCCTTAGCATCTCCTCCCCCCTAACATCTCCCCCACCCAAGCATCTCCACCCCAGGCCTCCCCAGAGTCTCTCCGGAGTCCTGCCAGGCGGGTGGAGACAATGTTGACCTTGGTGTGTGACCTACTTCTTCCTGGAGGGAAGCCTTAGGAGCGGGAAGCCCCTTTGTACAAGTGTGAATGGGCTCCTGGGCTCCCCCTAAGCAGAGGGCGGAGGGGGCACGGCAGGGGAGGCCCTAAGCTGAAGTAACGAAGGTTTAGGGTGACTTTGAAGAATCCATCACTCACTCCTCACTGAGACCATCGGCAATAAAGGGAAGATTTGTCAACCTAGGGAGACATGGCATTTATTATTTAGACCAGTATGGAGCGGCAGGAAGGGCCAGAAACATCTGATTTTGACCTTGACCAAAGTGCCGAAGTTGAAGGATTCCCCAGGAGACTTCCAGGGCCATTCCTGTGCTGGCTGCCAAAATTTCAGGTCTGCCAGGGGCTGGTGGCTCCCACCTGTAATCTCAGCTACTCGGGGGGCTGAAATCTAAGGATCATGGATCAGAGCCAGCCCCAACAGGAAGTCCGTGAGACTCTTATCTCCAGTTAATCACAGAAAAAAAAACACAAGTGGTGCTGTAACCAAGTGGTAGAGTGCTGGCCTTGAGCAAAAAGTAGCTCAGGGACAGGGCCCAGGCCCCGAGTTCAAGGCTCAGGACCAGCAAAAACCAAAACCAAGAACACCTGAGGTCCACTTGGGCTAGCGATAGCGGAAGTCGGCGAGGAACGCTTCGGCTTGTCCATCCAGTCACGTGGGCGGCCCGTGAGGATAAAGGACGCTGCCCTCTGGGAAAGACGGGCACCTGCACGGTGTCCTGGCACGAGCGGCGTCCGGACCCCTGCCTGGCTGTGGGGCGCTGCACCGGATCTCTTGCCGCGCTCACCCACGAAACAGACCCCAGATTAATCACCTAGAGTCGCTGCTGCGCAGACCGAAGTCTCCTGGACGGAGGACAGAAGGTTCTGCAGGCGCTGAGTAAGCGCTAGGGTGGCGACGGCTTCTCGTCCCTGCCTCCGCGTGTCTTTGGGATACTTGGTTTCCTCCACACGATCATCCTTCTCGTCCCTGCCTCCGCGTGTCTTTGGGATACTTGGTTTCCTCCACACGATCCTCCTCTGGCCTGTGGTTCTGCTTCTCATGGTTCCGTTATAGACATGTTTTCAATCAGAAAAGAGATAATCGCCTGGAGCCAGCTCACCTCTGCCTGTTCTTGGAAACAGACTTGCTCTGCGCCGGGAGGGGGGGGGTCTCTCCATCCTCATAAGCGCACGCGCGGGGAAGGACCCCCAAGCCCACACTCCGGAAGGGCCGGGCTGCCACCAAGGCAGGGAAGAGGAGAGGCAAGGGGAGACAGTTCCCCAGTCCCTGGAGAGACAGGAGCCCTCCCACCCCCACCCCCCACCCCCCACCCAGGGCATCCCGACAGGCGTAGTTATCAGGTCCTATCTTGATTCGTTGGTGAAGATCTCCCCAGATGTTGCATGTAACTCTAAGTGCAAGGAGCTGGCATCTTGTTTTCCCATTCCTGGCCATGCGTCTTCATAGACAATCCAAACACTTCCTGACATGTTTCTATTCCCCGCCATTCCTTCTTCTTGCTTTTTCACGGCTTGTACCCTTTGGCATGCTGAGCCTTTGATGTCAGGCATCCATTCTTCACTTTTAATTTTGTCTCCAGAAAGGAATGTAAAGAGAAATAGAAAGGTTAAAATAATACTTCTCGTAAGCATGCAGCTGAAAATTTCATGGCTAAAAATGGAAAACTGATAGCACCTTTCTTCTTTTAACTCTTAATGTGGTAAGCACTCCTTGGTTTGGGCGTGCCAGCGAGGTCCTTTACCTCCAGGGCTTTGTCTGTATCTTCACAGACGCAGCCTCTAGCGCAGGAGCCCTCTTAGCAGAGACACAACACCATGAAGGAAAAGCGACAAGAAGGGAAGAAAGAGTGCGTGGGGGAATTTTTTCTTCCAGGTGACACAAACCAGAGACTGAGGGACTCGGGCAGACAGAACAGCGCCTCCTCTTCTTTAAGGAGGAGGGTCTGCTAGGGACAAGCCCGGGATTAAAGGAAACCAGAGAGGGGTGGGACTGCACCGCACAGAGGTGCACGGAGCTAGATGAGCCATCTGGGTCTCCCCACAGGAAGGAAGCCCGGCAGCCCCAGAAGCCTAAGGTGCTCAGACACGAATGGGTATGTGCTGGAGTCAACCTGGCTTCCACTGGCGGGCTGGAAGAGCGAGGGACACGAGAGCCCAGTGTGGGGCACCTGGGGGCGAGATGCCCACACAGCCCCTCCTCCTTCGAGGTGCAGAGCTGGTGCCCCACAGATGCCAGTGATAAGACATGGGTAAAGACAGAGCTGGGGGTGGGGGTGGTATGTTGCAGGAGGATGGCCGTGGTACGCCGTGGAGTACCGCTGGGTGGTGAAACGCAGACCTGGACCCTCCACGCCCTGCTCCGTGATGCGGCCCTGAGCTCACCCCACCTGACAGACACAAACCCCGCGCCTCAGAGCGCTCAAGACCTGTGACCTGACCGCAGCCCTGAGCGTGGAGTCCCGCCCACACGCACCGTCTGCGGGCCCCTCCCAGCCCGGCTGGACGGCCTGGTCCCGGCCTGCACGGTGCACACAGAGCTGGAGTCTCCAAATACCTTATTACCGTTGCGTGCTTCATGCCGCCTGTCCAAGGGCCGGGCCAGCTGCTGTCTTCAGATGTTAAATAAGTAAGCACGCACGACGCCCTGATTAACATATCACCTGCTGCCTCGCACAGTGCCTCCAAAGTTGCTCTCAGAGTGCCTGGAGTGGTTGGAGATGCCCAGGGAAATCAGCAGGACGCTTCCGGGCATCGGCCTTTGATCTCGGCAGGCCTCAGATGGCAGGCCCGCTGCGTGCCCCGCCGTGGTGCGTGTGGCCAGGCCTGGGGGGTTCACACGGAGCAGAGGCTCCCAGCACACGCCCCACGCGATCGCCCAGGGAACGCGCCGGGCCTTCCGCGTCGCGTGGGGTGGGTGTGTGCCCGGGCCCTCACCACGTCGGGAATATTCACCCATCCCTCCTCAGCGAGGGTGACGGCTCTTGCCCATCCGTGTAGTGGGGAAAGCGGGGCAGAGAGAAAACTCTGCTGGGCTTTTTTGCTTTCTTACTAACCTTGGGGCACTTGATAAATGCAGCAACTTGACCCGGAGAAGCCTGGCCCTTTGTGGTCGAGGCCTGGGGTCGAGTTCTCCACCTTCCGCGGGGCTGGTGGTGTCCCCGGGAACCCAGAACTCCAGGTCCCTGCCTAACCGTAGGGCAGGGGTGGGGCAGGCTGGGCCAGAAGGGAGCCGGCAGCCTGCTCTCAGGGACGATTCGGCTACACCAGCCCCACACAGGAGGCCGGGAAGGGCGGAGGTCACCGGGCGCAGGAAGTACATTCCACCGGTCAGTTCCACTCGCGTCCCCGTGGCCAGTCCGGGCACGCAGCCGGAGGCTCCTCCGCCCGGCCAGCAGAGGGCAGCTGCCGGACTTGGCACGGCTCCTGGAGGCGGAGCAGGTCACTCACACTGGTGGCCCGGGGCCTGGGGTGGGAGGCGTGTGAGCTCTGGAAATGTGGAGCCCTCTCACTGGGGTTCCCCGCCCCCTGCAGACCTGGCTTATCAGCACCGCGAGCGCATGGCCGCCGGACACCCAGCCACCACCAGCCCTCACCTGGTCACTTGTGCCAGAGGCGCCCCCCCACCCCACCCCACCCCCACCCCCGGCTCAGGAGGCTTCTAAGCCTCTGCAGGACAGTGCAGCTGGGTCTGTGTTCAGCTTCCTACGGAGCTGAGAAGGAAGTGCAAACCCTCCCTGTTCCCTTTGCTTGGACTAGCCTGGCTTCCATCCTGGGCAGGTTGGCCACCTCCCCCCTCACCTCAGGACCTTTGCACACGTCTCCCTTTCCCTGCTGCCGCCTCCTCACAGAGGTTTCCGTCTTCCTGTGTGGCTGGCCGGGGAGACGGCCGCCCACCTTCGTGCCGTGACGCCTGGGATCCATTCGCCGCACAGGCCCATTTCATGACCCTCACGCGGTTGCCGACGGGTTTACAGTGCAGCGACCTGTCAGAGCTCAGCGGCAGCATCTGCGCCTCGCTTTCTCACCCAGAGCCTGGCACTTACCCAGTTCACAGCTGATGGCTGTTGGATGGCGAGCGATGAGTGAGCATCCTCGTTCTCAGAGAAGCGACAGACTGAGCCCTGTACTTGGGGTCCAAGGCGAAGCGCCCTGAAGCCCAGACGCCCCGAGATCCCATGAGAAGAGCCTGCGTGCCCGCGGGCTCTTCCTTCCCTTCTCTCCACATCCTTGGGCTTGAGAAGCAGCGGCCTGGGGCGAAGAACGCAAAGGCAGTGGCTTTGCTGGGTGAGGTGTCGTGGGAATAAGACGCTGCCTCACCCGTCCCCGCCCCAGGAGGCTCTGCACACGGGAAATCAACCAACCGCCCTCCCTCCGAGAGCCGTCCCGGCCATCCACGCTCCTGCGCTGACGAGGGGCCGGGCGTTCCTTGCGCCTGGCTGCCGCCTCCGGGCTGGTGGCCCTGCAGAGGTCTCTGGGAGACACCCCAAGGCGCGCACACTCGACAGGAAGCCGAAGGGCCCTCGGCGGCTACCCAGAGCCCAGATGGGACGGCTGGGTTCCTGGGGAGCCCCGGGGGAGCCCTCTACCCAGAGGGGCATTGTGGCAGCCACTGGGGCCCCCCCACCCGCCGCCGGGCCTCTTGGATCGATGCTTAACGTCCCTATTGATCTCAAATGGCGACCAAGGAAAAGCCAGCCATTCCCAAAGCGGAGGAAAACGTTCACACATAAAGGAGACAATGCAGCAATCTGAGCAGAGGCACACAAAGAAATATAAATAAATAAAAAAGACAGAGAGAGAAAAAGAAAAAAGTTCTCTCTGGAATCATAACGTGTTTGTAACAATAGCAGATAATGGAGCACATTATCTTCAGCACGCAAAGGTACCAATTAAACCTCTGCGGGGCAACCGGTCCCCCACGGCTCGGGATGCGCACCAGAACCTCCGCGGCGGCGACCCCACCTCCGGGCGGATGGGGGCTGCAGAGGCTGGCTGGGGGCGGGGAGGAGGGGGGTGCAGAGGCCTCCGCTGAAAGTCTCTCTCCATCTCTTGGCAGTGAGCAAAGGAGAGATCTGAGCCCAGGAGGAGCTGATTGTAAGGCAGCTCCTGTCGTGCGTGGAACAGGAGACGGTGCAGCCCACCGGCCTCTGGCCTGAGGGCCCTGTGCCCAGCTCCTCGACAGCCCAGCTCCCTCGATGGAAGGCAGGGCGAGATCTTTCTAGAACCCCCACCCCCTCGGACAGGGCAGAGCAGCCCTTCCCATCAGGAAGGAGATTTTCCACACCAGTGCATTTTGACTTTAGTTTTCACTCCGAGACCGGACTCCATATTGCTGGTAGACATGGGAAGCGCTGCTCTTGCTGAAGCTCTTAGCAACTTCTGGACAAGGGGGGAGGGGGAGGGACGAGTGTCTTTATCTCTAGAAAACAGAGCGGGGGTCCACACCCTGCTCAAGAAGGCTCAGGCTCCAAACCCCGAGAAGCCACCCAGAGGGGTGGGCGTGGACCCGGAGAGCTGCTGGGGAAGGTCTGGAGTGAGGGCTGTTTCCAGTGTGCTGGTGATGGGGCGTGGTACTTCCCGCTCTACAACCATGACCCGAAGCGTTGTAGGGGTCCCAGAGATTCCTGTGGAAGGCTGGGGGGGGGCTGCTGCTGTCCTGGTGGGAGGGGACCGAAAGCTGGCCAGCTTGCCGAGAACACACCTGCGGAAGGACCTGGCTTTAAAGTCACAGACTTCTAGCTGCCGCCTATGTTTCTCCAAGCCCTGTCAAGTTTTGATTGATGTTAAGATAGTGTGATACTAATCCTATTTTGAGACGTTAAAGGAGGACTTAATCTTATTTAGGATGAAGAAGCCACAGGGAACCGACTCGCTTTCGCGTTGATGCAGCCCAGAACGCTGACAGCACCGAGTGCGGCTGAGGTCCTGGAGCAATAGGGACTTCCCTTCTTCCCTGCTGGTGGGGACTCCGCTACTTGGAGGAAAGGCGGTCTCCTAAACTGCACATGCTCTCATCAGACAATGCGGCGGTCTCCATCCTCGGCCCCTGCCTAATGAAGCAAACCACCCCCCAATGGCCCCGCGAAAGCCTGCACGCGCATGCTTAGAGCACGTTTATTCCCGCTCACGGCGCTCTGGAGGCAGCATGTAAATGAGATAACCAGCAGGACCGTAGGACAGTTGAACACTTCCCAGTGCTAAAACAAAACGAGCTACTAAGGCGTAGGACAGGCCACTGTGTATTACAGAGCAGGTGTGAGCGGTCAGGTGGGAAGGGCTGGACCACACCGCTCAGACGCCAGTGCTCTCTCGATAAGGCTAACTGCGGTGAGCAGGAGAGGACAGGAAATGGCGAGGGGCTGGGGAGACAGGGGTGAGCAGAGGCCGCCGGCCAGGAGGCTCTCAGGGTAGCAAACTATGCACTGCGAGTTGGCAGCCACAGACACACGAGATCATACATCTGTCCAGACCCACAGGCCGGATGCCGGAGTGAGCTCTGACGTGAGCAGTGAACTCTGGGTAATGGCAGATCATCAGTCCAGGCTCCTCCCCGACAGCAACACAACACAACTCTAGGTGGGGGGGAGGGGGCAGTGATGAACAAGGAGGCAGGAGAGAGGAAATCTCTTCACCTTCTGCTGTGAACACAACACTGCTCAAAACCAGTCTGTTTTCATAACAGGGGACACAGAGAAAGACAGACAGATGGAAAGACAAACAGCAGGGAAGATCGGCCACCTTCTGAGATGACTGTGAAGTGCTGGCGACCAGAACCTCATCGGGGAGGAACAGGATGCAGACGGATTCCGTGCTCACCTGAACAGCTGACATGATGAGACCCACGGGCTCCTTGAAAATGACCTACATAGCAACAGCTGATGGCTAACCAAAATCCCAGGGAAGGTTCTGATTGGCCAGGAATGAATCTTCACTGTGGCCAAGGGGGATGAAAGATTCTGAATGGCCAAGCCTGGTGTGCGAAAGGATCAGAGGTTCAGGTTGGTCGCATCCTTCTTCTGAAGCCCCCATTTCTCTTGGAAGCTCCCTTCACACAGCTGGGGCTCCACACAGCTGTCCCCTCTCCGTAACTGTAATTGCCACCACCCTGGCATGGCTGCCCACTGTCACCAGGTTCTCAACCTGGTTGCATCCGGTCACTTCTCCTCTTCTACCAGTCAGGACCATGGTCCTTCCTGACCTGGAGCCTGGAAATGGTCAAGACAACAGTCGCTTCTGCGGTCAACCGGAGGCCAAACATGGAGAAGTTGGCCATTTGCGTTGTCTCCCCGGGAGAACGAATTCTTGAGCCTGCTCATGACTGGGAAGTCCCCAGCGGCTGCAGCACTCTGCCATGGTCTGTAGCTGCCATTTCTACCTGGTGACCCAGGCTCCTCCCTGCTAGCTCCAACGCAGTTACTGTGAACTTCCTTCATTCCAGCTTCTAAACCAGGACTGCCTGGAAGAACTCCCAGTTGTCAAGACCATTAGAGAACGGTCTTCCTCTGCTAAAATCAACATCACGGCCACACTTGCCTGCAGACCCGAGGCCTTGGGTCCAGTCTGCTCAAGTCATCTGTATCAACTCAGTGGTTTCCAGACACTCTGTTGAGAATGTCAGCTAGTGGTCCCGCCTTACACGTGTGTGAACTGAAGCCACAAAGCCCAAGCAATTTCCTGGGGTGCTCAGTCGGCACTGCAGAGCCACAGAGCAAACCCACACTGGCTGGGGGGGGGGTGGGGGGTCGGCCCTGCCTGGCCCCAGTTCCTATCATCCCTGTGAATCCCATCTGTTTAAGGTGTGGGCAGCTGACAAAGAGCTGGACTTTAACCTTCTCTCAGACATCGTCTATCAACTTAGTGTGGCCCCGGCCCACGGATCCACTTGGGTCCTTGTCTGTACTTTTAGACAATTGTGGCAGTGGAGTTCACTGCCGAATGGACTGACATGGAAGGACAAAGAGCCCAGCCTGCTGGCACCTGGACCCCATCCCCGGGCCTCCCCTGGATTTCAGTGGGGGTCCTGTGGAAGGGGGCCAGCCTTTGGGATGGCAGAGGTCACGTCACGGGGGCAGCTAGCCCGTGGCTGTGTCAAGAGGCTGCAGGAGGAAGCTGCGGTGTGGCCCACCAGAGGGGAGGCCAAGGCCACGCTGGTGTGTGGTCCCTGTCCCCAGGACGGCAGCTACGCAGGGTGGGCGGAGCCAGGAGGAGGTGATCTCCACAACCACTGCATGGATAAAAGGGTGAGAGCTGTGATTTTGTTTCAGATCTGAATTAATCATGTATTCATGAGCACTTGAGAAGTAGAGCCTGGCTAATTGAAAGCTCATCAGAAGAATGGGTTCCATGCGTCTCGTTCATGAGCAGGCGTCCTGGGAGGTGATTTTACAGGTCTGTGGAAACGGGCCCCATTGGTCCCAGTAAGAGCACTGGCTGGACCTGACCCAGCAGCCTGCTGTGGGCATGTGGCCACACTTGCAGCCACGCAGAGCCTCCCTTTCCTGCCCCAGGTCCCAGCCATTGCCCCCCGCAGCCTGGCCACACTCCCACGAGTTCCTATTCTGAGGGGGAGGCCAAAGCGGACAGTCAGATGGAAGCAACAAGGTGAGTCTTGACTGCGTCTTGAACACGGCTGCAGTGGGAAGCCATTCTGTCACCAACTAGAGTCCCTAGCGGGACACGGTTCCATCCCTGCAGCCACAGACGCGATGTGGTCGGTCGGAGGGAAACAGAAGCAACCCACCAATACCGTCGCTGCAAACGCATTTGCCCCCCGATCTGTAGTGTGAAGGCATTCTGCTTTATTCCTTATGATTTCAAGTTTAAGTGGAGAAAGAGGTATTTTCAGACTCGTGGATCATGAACTGTGAACTTGTTCTTAATTCAGTCTATAAAAATGTAAAGTGACGGAAGCGTTTACAGATTCAGCTGCTACACTGGGCAATAATTCTCTGAAATGGACTAGATAAGGCCTCACAAGTGACTCCTTCCCAGCCAGCTTGCCATTCCTTCACACCTTTTGAAAACAGACATAAAAGGTCAGCTGGAAATTTTTTTAAAAAGCCATGACCATAGCACCCAGGCTAAATATCGTCCAAGATTCCTGTAAGGACCTGTCTTAGATTATTCAACATTTTAAACACAGTTGTTGAGGTTAATTAGATTTCTGACCCTGAAAAATTTTAAGTGCCTCTGATGACTTACTTCCAACTGATAATTTTGGTTAGAAACAGAAAAAGAATAACAAATAGAGAGCAAATAAATACGTTCCTCATCCTCCTTCTTGGGAGCTCAGAGAATGTATTTCTGAAATTTAATTAAATATCAAGATGTCCACAAGATCTATAATAAACCACTTTGCAAGGCCTCTAAATGTCAAGGAAAAGCACATTTTACACGAGACAACCCCGCCTCCCCTGTAAATCTGTGAAGATTCAGGACTTTTGAAAAACCTGTAGAAGCCACAAGTACACATTTTATCTTTAAAGTACTTTTTCAAAGACTCGGGAGTCGCTACGTGTTTGCAGCCTGAGCAAGTGGGATGCATTTTAATTTATCACACACTGGCTTGTACCATTAGTTCTAGAGATCTGCCAGACGGTTTTAAAATAGTGCAGGAACATTGGAATTAAAACTTAACCTGGGTAACTTAGTAAAAGGCGATAAACAACCTCTTTTGTCTCTTATCCCATGCTCTTCCAGTGAGGTCCTGGACAGAAAAAAAATCAGTGAGGAGAAGAAGGTGGTTCTTGGGGGAGGGGGAGGGTAAAGAAGAAAGTGAACAGCACTCCACGGTTCTGGTGGCCTTAAAGATCACAGGGCCCTGATATTGGGGGGACTCCCCTCCACTGCCTGCAGCCGCAATGCAGGAGACAGAGCACACGAGGGTGCAGAGATCCATTTTCAAAGCTCCTCAAATCCCTTTTTTTCCAACTAAACAGACACACCTTTGTGTCGCTGCTAACAAGGCCTCTTGGTCATTTGCTGCTGTCTTGGGCTCTCTGAAGGCCACACATTCTAGCCAGGCCTCTTCGCCGTGCACGTTTGCCTTCCTCTCTTCCTGGGGCCTTCTGTTTCAGTTAAGTGCCGCTCGCCCTCCCCTTGATGAGTGCGCTGACGCAGCCCAGGACCAGGAGAGGCAATGCGTGGCTCCTTCGCCCATGACAGTTTGGGCTACGGTGGGCGTGCGGGAACTTTCCCCCGGGGCTGGAGATGGAGTGCCTGCCATCTCCCCAGGAGGGGAGGAGCAAGCCCTCACTAGAAGCAACTGGAGAGGTCCACCCAAGCCTGCTGAGCACCAGGTGCCGGCCCCCAGAACCACGATCGGGCTGTGGCGCTGAGGACCCACGGTGGCGGGAGCCCGGGACAGCAGCACCCACCCTGCTGCAAGCTGCTGTGGGAGGCAGCGTGGCCAGGAAGGGTCGACAAGGACCAGAGATCGGCGCGGCCCCTCAGAGCGCCCCGCCCTGGCTGCGTGCCACGTGGCTTCCTAGAGCCGTGTTTGAAGGTCTGCTAGCCCAGAAAGCCCAGTGCGGGGCACTGAGCGTCGCGAGGTTCCAGGGTGACGACGCTGCGTGTTCCCCCTCCGTCGGTCCATCCATCCATCCGTCTCCACTTTCCCAGCACAGTCCTGGCTTGCCAGCGGATGAACCCATCACCAGGGCGCCAATGGACCCTCCTGACAGGCTCAGGATCCTGCATGTCTTCCAGAGAACAAGTCTGGAGGCCCGTCCAGTCGTTACTGCGAGACAAGCAGGCTCGGTGCTATGCGCAGCCACCACGGACGGTGGTTAGCCTTCCCGTGCTGCCCAGAGGTGCTGCTGGAAGTTTCTCTCCTCACAGCCCCTCATCCTTGAGGGGAGGAGGCATTGACATTATCTTCCTTCTCCCCTGTTTATTCTGGAGATTCGGCTCTGAGCATGGACACTGTGTTTGGAATGCAAGGGGAAGGTTAATTAGCTTTTGTGACCTGAGAACTCTCGGGGAGATGTCAACGGACTCACTAATTGCTCCTCAAAGCTTGCTGTGGTTGGGGGGCACAAGGTCCAGGGAGCCAAGGGCTCGGATGGTTCTTATGAGGTGGGCTGTGTCCCATCTGGGAAAGGGTGGGAGGAGGGGAGAGTGCCTCTGGCCCCATCCAGCCCTCCCCACTCCAGCCCATGCAGCAACTCCGCCATCTCAGTGCCCTGACACCCGGGGCCCAGCCGTGCACGGTGCTGCCCGGGTCAGCCCAGGAGGGACAGCCATTCCCAGCCATCTCCGGGCCCTAGAAGAAACGTCAATACTGCCAGGTTTCTCTGCTCGGGAAGGATTGCGGGGAGGGAGGGCAGCTGTGAGCTCTGCAGGCCCTGTCTTCTCAGCCGGTGAGCCTCCAGGCTGGACTCCGCAGCTCAGTGACGTTACATCCTCCCAGGCTTTCAGGAGACGTCTATCCCCTCTGGCTACCCAGCCCAGAGAAGGCGAGCCCTGGGCAGGTGGCGAGGGCATCCCTGCCTGGCAAGCGCCAGGGCCTCGGCTCAAGCCAGTGTCCGTCCATCCTTCTCGGGGAGGCTGAGGACCTGGCGTCATGATTGCAGAGGCCAGAGGAGGATAAATCCACTGTCCACCCCAGACTGCCAGCCAGGCGGCCTCCTTCCCACTGCTAAGGAGAGCAGAGCTCAACACTGCCCTCTTTCGGCAGCTCTGAGATCACAGGGCAGCTAGGGCCTCGCCTGTGCAGTTTCTATAGGGTGAGAGTGTGTCCGTGCGTGTGTGTGTGTGCGTGTGTGTGTAGCCATGTGTGCGCATGTGTGTCTGTGTGTGCATGTGTGCCTCTGTGTGCACGCACATGTGTATCCATGCATGAGTGTGTGCATGTGTGTCTCCATGTGTGTCTGTGTCTGTGTGTGTGTGTGTGTGCATGTGTGCATCAAGCTAAACACTGTCCTTGCATCTCCCACAGACAGAAGCTCCTAGAAGTCAGGAGGTGGGTGTGGGCTTCTCCTCCATGCACTGTTGGGAGCAGGGTGGGGGGAAGGGGCCCCCCATTAACGCCACCGTGCCCTTGAGTCTGAGCTGCCACAGAGTCCGTGACCACATGGATTTCCAAGCGCCGGGGGTGCCCCGGCAGCCAGTGGAGGCCCCTGCCCCCCCCCCGGCACTGGGCCGAGTGGGGCGGGCGACCCGTGGTGGGGCAGGTTCCAGAGCCGCCGGCCCTGTGGGGCGGAGCTCCCCTTCCAGAATTCTTACCTTAGAAATTCATCATCCCCTTCTCTCCCTTCGGGTGACAGACAGTCATTTCATAGACTGCTGAGAAGATAATTCAGAATTCTGTTTATTCTAATGTGGTTCAAATGTCTGTGACTAGCATTGGGAAGCAGCCCGGTGTGCTAAATGCCGACAGCCAGCGAGCTCTGGGAGCCGCGTCTCACCGCCAGCTCTGCCAGCCTGTCCTTCTGTCTGTCTGCCTCTGCATGAGAAGGGGCTGCATGGGGCAGGGGGGCGGGCCTGGAGTCCGGGTGGGGCCCAGGGTCCCGAGGAGCATGCTCGCGTTGAGCAGCGTGCAGGAGGACACGGGCAGAGCCCGTCCTCTCTCCGCCCCCCTGGGGCACCCTTCCACCCGAGGCCCTGGACGCTTCATGATGGACGCGGCCGCGACGCCGCAGGTTGCGGGGAGCTGCTGGCTCTCCGGGAGGCGAATGGGAAGAGGGTGTGGGACCCCGAGTAGAGAGAGGGCTGCTGGGGGCGGGGGGAACAGTAACCACAAAACCCAAGCCAGAACAGCTCTGGGTGACTGGAGGCGTGAGAGGGTGGGAGGCAGGAGGAGAAGCAAGCGCCAGGCAGAGAGCCCAGGGGCGGGAGAGCCAGGGCCCGGGGCAGAGCCGGACTGAGGAAGCAGCCTTGAGCCCAGACTAACACGGCTGCATCCTAACCCCAGCCACCCAGGCCGTCCGCCTCTCGCTGACATGACCTGAGCGGCATTCATTTTACCCAGAAGCCACCAGGAAGTACACTGCTTCCACGGGACTTGGCTTCGTGAATAGCTTTGGATACAAATTGTAAAGAACCTTCACGAAGCAGACAACGAGGGCTCTGGCCCCTGAGGGCATGGGCGGTTCCATTCCCAGCATCCCCCCTGGCTCCACGCCCTGAGGCCTTGGACCGAAGCCGAGGGAAGCCTTGCCCCCGGAAAGAGCACAGGCCACCAGGGATGTGCCCCAAATCGGACTCTATGGGACGTGTCTGAGAAGGAGCCCCTTAGCTCTTGTCCCCCTTCCTCCTCCAAATGCTAAGACCAACCCTAAGGACCCAGACACCTGCCCGGGCCTGCGTGAGCCACCAGTCCCTTGTTCTCTCCCATCGGGGCTTGCCACGTTGAACACCCGTCCCTCTCCAGGTCTGCTGGTGACCGATGGAGCCACAGGGCCTTCGGGAATGAAATCTTCTAGGAAAGGCTGATCCAGGGGTTCTCAAGATGCTTCGTGAAAGGCACGCCCTGCCGGGGGTGGGCCTTCCCTTCCTCCCTGCATCCTCCCAGCCTCCCCGGGCAAGGGGGAGGGTGTGGAGGCCACCGGGCAGGGAGAGCCCTGACCAGGCTCATCCAGACCCCCCTCAAAGACAGAGCCTTTACTTCCCCCAAGGAGACCAGGCATGCCATTGTCCAAGAAAGAAGAGCTCTGTGCAGAGAGCAGAGAACAGTCTTCCACTGATACGATCGTGTCAAATCAGAAGTTCTGTCAAAACACTCACTTTCCAACAATCCTCAGACGGCCACAGGATGGTATTATCAACTAATATTGAAGCAACAAGTTTGTATCTGTTCATATATTTCCCATTTCAAATTTAATTAAAGCTTCAGGATATACAAGGCTCTACCAGGTGTATGTGAGCGTTGGGGGAGGTTTCTTCAGGAAAAAAAAAAAAAAACCAACTATGAAATTCCACTTAGCACTAACGCTGCAAAGTCAGGAGATGGAGAAGGGAGAAAAGAGGAGTTTTCCTGGTGTCATAAAACTTGAGAACTCTTGGAGCATGGCTCAAGTGGTAGAACACCTGCCTAGCAAGCACAAGGCTCCAGTTTCAACCCCCCAGTAACACACACACAGACACACAGACACACACACACAGACACAGACACACACACACACACACACACACACACACACACACATTGGAAATTCATCTACAAACTTTCATATGGCCAAAGGTCCATAAACAACGTCAACCAATGCATGACGGGTGTGTTAAAAACTATTTTCAACACCAGGAACCAGCAATGGGTTAGCAGCTATCATACACAGAGACGACTTACACAAATGACAAGGAGAAGAACCTCATAGGAAATAAACACAAGGATCTGAGTAAGAAATTCACAGGAGTGAATCCCAATGACCAAGAAGAAATATGTGAAAAAGAAAAACACCTTGAAACACGCCAGCTATCAGAAATGCAAATGCAAATGCAAATGAGCTCTATGAATCGACACCTATGGGAGCATCAATCATCCCGCCGCTGAGTGGCACCCGGCACCTCTGCCTGGCGGACGCTCAGGGGACGCGAGCTTCCGTGGCTCTGCACGGCGGTCCACGGACACAAGCATCCCACAGCGAGGAAGATGGCCACCGCGGGGGTCTCCGCTCCAGGGGAGAGGCCCACGGGGAAGTTCGCCCTTCTCACCCTCTCGTGCGGACTGCGCCAGGTCACACCGACCGCACCGAAGTCTCCTCGGTCACCGTGACTCCTGCTGCCTGCCGGAGGCTTTGCGAGGTGCCGAGGCAGGTCCCCCGCGTCCGACGGGCCCTGCGTCACGCTTCACGGCCCCACGCGAGTGTCACGGGTCCCACGAGGGAATACAGACCTCGCTCACCCTGAGGCCACCACGCTCACGCTTGCACAAGCGGCTCAGACGCTCGAAGGCATGATTAAGAAAGGACAAAAAAGCTATGTATGTGATGAGAACCGACGGGAACTCCCAAACCGAGACCCCGTCTAAACTCCGCGGGGAGGGAGTCACGGCGTCTTTCTCTTTTAGCTGACTTTTTTTTCTTTCTTTTATCTTCTTCTTCGAATTCCTTTCCTACAATGGATTGTCGGGGAGGTTAACGTGTCTAAGTGCAGTGCGGCCTGGCCGGTCGTCCCCCCAACGCTCTCCCACCCCCCCCCGCCTTGCCCCCACCAGTGAGGGGGTGGGGACATTGTTGCACCTGCGTTTGCTTTTCCAGTCCTCAGCCCCCCCCACCCTCACCACCACCACCCCCCCAAGCACGCTCCATCAGCTGACATTTTAAGAGATATCTTTAGACTTCTGCCTAGGGCTCCCTGAAATGACAAGAAGAGGCGAGGAAAACGCGGAGGTCAGCGCTGCCGGAGTTAATTCCGACCTTGCTACTAAGCGATACATATTTTCACAATTAATTACTCCAGGTGACATTTGCTTGGAGAACACGTCAAGGGGGAAGTCGGGAAGACGGATGGGGAGCCGGCCTTGTCTGCGAGGCCCCGTGGGAACCCGGACGTCTTGGTCCGCGGGTGCTGTGGCCCGGTGCGTGAGTGCACCCCGCCCCGCGCATACCCCGCCCCGCGCGGCCGTCCGCTTAGAAAGGCTGGGGAGCAGCGCCCCCTGCCCGGACCCCACCAGCCACAGAAAGAAGCGGATGCCCCCCCCATGGCCGGGGAGGAGGCAGCCAAGGGGCAGTGGAGACAGACAATACGGGGGGCACAGTTTGCAGGGAGCCCTCCTTGAGAAGATGGGTGAACCCAGGGAGGGAAGGGCAGAAGGCGCGCCCGGCCACTCTCGCCAGGGGGAGACCCCGGCGGCCGCAGCCTGCCCCCCCCCCCCGCAGTGAGGAGGCAGAGGGGGAGGAAGAAAGAAGAGAAGGAAGTAAAGTAAGGGAGAGGGATCCGCCCCTCCCGCCCCCCCCCACCCCCAGCTCAGAACCCAGGCACAGATCACCCGGCAGGCGCTCCATGGGTGCGGTCATCTTCTAGACTTGAATTCCATGCGTAAGATGTGCATGGCAAATAGCCCCTGCCAGGTGCTCCCGGGCGACAGACCACCTACCCCCCCTCCTGAAGGGGTCCCGGGCCACACTGCAGGCCCCTCCCACTTCTAAGCAGACCGCTTCTCTGCCTAACACCACCCACCACTGACCCACTGAAGATGAGCCACAAGGCTGGGTGCTGTGGTTCATGTCTGTCATCCCAGCAGCACAAGGAGGCAAAGGAGGTGAAGCTCCCAGGCACAGGCTGGCCAGGCGAAAGGCGAGGCCCCATCTCAAAAGCCCTCCCGGGAAGCCCAGCGCGGGGGCGGGGCGGGGCGGCTCCAGGGGTAGAGCGCTCCACAGCGTGGGGCCAAGGGCCGCTGCTGGCTTGGGGCCTCAGCTTCCGTGGTGCATGGCTGGAGACGGGCCTGGAGCGACCCCTTGCCGGCCCAGTCTCCTGCTTTCTCCCAGAGGCGCACCGCCCCCTTCCTCCCTGGGGTCCCGGGTCCTTCTGAACGGCTCTCGTGCCGCTCATTCCTCGCTCTGGGAACTGGGGATGGGGGACGCGAAGGCCTGGGAAGGAGGGTGCCCTGCCCGCCCCTCTGGTGGGGGAAGTCTCCCGAGGACCGGTGAACACGGGTTCTGGGGAGCTGAGTGACAGGCAGGCACATCCGCTGCTCGTCTGCCTCCATTTCCCAACGGCAAATGGCCAGGGGGACACAGCGCTGCAGGTGGAGAACTCCGGCCTCTGCGAGACAGTCTGCGGGAACGACACTCAGACATGGCTCCGCTGGGGCCGCAGAGACTGCAGCCTCTGCCCCTGGGCCACAGACGTCAAGCCAGTGTTAACTAGAGACGGAGGAGTCCCGCGGAGGCTGCCGGACTCGGAGCCCTGGGAGCAGTCCTGGTAGGTGCCATGGCCCAGGCCCGCTTCCCAGTACTCACAGGGCCCCAGGAACCATCCAGAGCCCCGTGGGGCTGGTGAGAACGGTGTGTGTGCATCTGTGACCCAGCCCCGAGTCCTTCCCCATTGAGAACGGAGCGTGTGCGTCCGTGACCCAGCCCCGAGTCCTTCCCCATTGAGAACGGAGCGTGTGCGTCCGTGACCCAGCCCTGAGCCTTTCCCCATTGAGAACGGAGCGTGTGCGTCCGTGACCCAGCCCCGAGTCCTTTCCAGCCTAAACCTGCAGTGGGATCTGGGTTGTGAATGAGCCCCGGCAGCTTCGTCCTTGCGTCTGCTCGCGTGCAGCAGGAAGAAGAAATGACAGAGGTGTTACAACAATGTCTACCTTCCTTGGTCCTGAGGAACCAGAGCTTGCTCGGTGCGAGACGTACGTGTGATGGATGACACGGGACGTGGGACTTGTCTCTGTGCCGCCCACAGACTAAATGCAGCGCAGGGATTCCCTGCACTTTTGTGGTGAAGCCCGGCCGGCAGGCAGCGCCGAGCCAGTGAGAGCCAGCAGGAGTCGTGGCACGCGTGTCCGGTGAGCAAGGACCAGCCCTCCGTCTACACCCTGCAGGGGTGAGCCCTGTGCAGTTGTAGGACGGCCTCCCACCCTCGCGGGTCACTTTCCTCCCGACTCCCCAGGGAGTTCCGAGGGGTGAAATGACCGGCATGCCATAAAGGAAATGCACATGTAGGCAGGGTTTCCATTTTTTTTTTTTTGGAAGAGAGAGAGAGAGCGAGAGAGAGATGGCTAGATTGCAAAGGGCTAACCAGAATTTAATTTTTCAACATTATCAGAATAACCCTGGCTCTCCCCTGGCTCTGCTTCAGTTTGATTAAGTTTTCCAGGACAAATATATGGAAATCACCCACCCCGGGCCCTGCACAACCCACTCATTTTTCTGCAGCTACCCGTGGCATTGGTTGCTCCAGATCAGGTCCATAATTGGGCCCGCGAAGGAGGGGTGGTCTCTTTTGCAGCAGCAGATACATTTATCAAGCGATGTAATGTTATTTATTTCAACTCCCGTTTGTTTCCCCCTGCAATTTCTATCTGGGAGGAAGGCCTGGCTGTTCATTTTGGTGAGGAACTCAATACAAAGTTAATTACTGCAAAGGAAGAAAATGAGGAAGCCTGGCCACTCTCCAGGCCATTTCTTCCAAAACCTATTTCCAGACAACTGGAGCCAAGCAAGGAGGCTGAGAGACAAGGGCGCCTTCCAACAAGAGAGGGCGGCGAGGAGGGCCCGGGAGCGGCGCCAGCCCGGGAGAGGGTGGAGGGAGGAGGAGCGGCGGGATGCTCCCTGCCCCCGTCATTAAGGCGCGGTAACGTTCCTTGCCTGTTTGTTCCTTCTCTCTTCACACTCCAGGAACGGCAGGGACAGAGGAATCTGGCTGTTCGCTTTCCATATAATTGGACTTGGTTACCGTCTGCGTCATGTTCCTCCCTGGCACGGGGAGCTTAGTCTTGAGGCGACTGAGGCCTGGGAAAGCAGTTGGGAGCTATGCAAATGTACGTTCTCTCCAGGAAACAATGTGTTCGGGGATAGTTTAATAACGTACAAAAGGCTGGACAATCGAGGGACCGTCATGGCGGCAGACAGGCCTCTCCCCTCCTCCTGCTCCCGCTAGATAATGCGGGGGTTTTACATCGCGCCTGGCAATCTGCATTATTCACATGGTCGTTTTCAGCTGAATTCTCCACTGGGTTGCAAGTAATTATTCCACTAAGATGGATTCGTTTGTTCTTCCCGGGTGTGACAGTATTGCAAGAGCAGCAACATGGATGCTCGAAAACTCTGCATGCGTTTTAAACCCTGAGCGGTTGGTTGGTCACTCCACACCTCCCAACCAAGCCTCTCGCTCGCCTCCCAGCACCCTGTGGGGCAGCCCGGCAAGATGGGGCAGCCGCAAAATCATTCCCCGGGTCCTGGTAGAGAGGAGGACACTGCAGTCAGCGACTCCCCCCATGTGGGGGCACGGGGCTCATCCATACTGGCTGGACAGAAGACCACAAACTCCAGTGGCTACGCCAGTGCCTTTTACATAGCATAGCAGGTGCTCAGTTAATACATGGACGCAATGGAAGAGTCTCTGACCTTGGGTCTGCATCCCGGCTGGTGGAGGCTGGATGCGGAAGGAATCTGCAGTCAGGCCGGGGTCTGCCTAGCAGAACATGATCCAGCAAATCGTCTTGCAGGGACTTCTGAGAGGGTGGGAGGGGAGAGGATGATGCAGCAACCACCCCCCCAGGGACTTTTAGGAGGGAGGGAGGGAGGGAGGGAGGGAGGGAGGGAGGGAGGGAGGGAGGGAGGGAGGGAGGGAGGGAGGGAAGATGGCCACGATGACCCCTGTGACCACTTTCCATATGTTTGGCCATGAAGGAACAGAGAGAAATCAGTGAGTGCAGGGGAACTGGAGCCGAAGGAGGGTTGAGATAGGATGTGTTCTGGAATATTCCTACCGACCCAGGCGGTGCCTTGTTGAAGAGCACGTGCAGAGTGTGTGGACTGTGGTGCAGAAGTGCTGAGCGGGCAGAGCAGCGAGGGGAGGTACTGAAACGCTCCGTGTTTTTGTGTTCCCCGGCAACATTGGTAGAGTACTGAGAAATGGCCGCTGGGGTGGTGGGTAGGTATTTGGGAAGAGGAGATGCGAAGATTTCCCAGGTTCCAAGTCGATCAGAGGAAGAGCGGTGCTGTGGGAAGAATGCGAAGACTCAGCGCTGGGCGGCGCGCAGTGAGCGCCCTGGTCGGCTTGTCTATTTGTTAGTTCAGACGCATCTACCTTCCTGGGTGTCAAGAGATAGGCACCCCACGGCTCCCTGACGGAGTGTGGAGGAGCTCGGTCACGAGGGCACGTCGGGATGGATCTGGCGAGCGACTCCAGATGGGACGGCAGAAGGGAAGGGCCTGGGGTCTGAGCGCAGGAGGCTGGACGCCCAGCTTCTGCGGGGAGCCCTGTGGACGGCAGGCGGTCCTCGGGGGAGTTTTATATACTGGTGTCCCTGTCCCTCCCGACAGATGGTAACTTCCCAGCATCTGTGACCCCCTTTTTTAAGAACTACAAATGTCACGACTCTGCAATCTGCTTTGCGATCGTGAGGCAAGTACTCCATCTTTGTGCCTCAGTCTCTGACCTCCAGCCAGAGGGTACGGTCCATGAGGGGCCTGGGAGGCTCACGCAAACCTCAGGGAGCATTTCGGGCCTATGGCAGATCCAGGACGGTGCGTGGCAAGCTGATAAGAGCCTGGACCACGCCGGCCGGGCTACTCGGTCGCGGTGCTGTAACAGCAGGCGTTTGGACTGAGCTGGCGATGAGCGGTTTTTCTCTTCTCCCGGCTCTGTCCTTTGCCCGGGTGCAGGCAAGGCACCCAGACTGCAAAACAAAGGCACAGGGAACGTTAAAACTGGTTTCTGGTGACTTCCCACCGCTTTGCTCTCCCTGTGTCTCACGGATTGTAAGATGCCTCGGAACAGTGGGCCAGAGTTCAGAGTTTAGAGAAGATGGGTCTGTCTTCTCCAAAGACAGACAGAGCCTCGCCCCGTCTGCGGTCTGACCCTCCTCTGCACTCCGTAGGTTCTCCTGCTTCAGCCTCTCAGACACCTTTAACCTTCTTCCCCAGCCTCCCCCTCCCCCCGCCCTCCCTCCGCTCCTCCCTCAGCCTGTTAGAAGCCTCCAGCCTCTGGGAAGAAGCCTCCGGAGGCTGCAGCACCGTGTGGTTGCAGTCCAGGAACACGGAGCAGCTTCTGTAACCCCCTCCCAGGCCTTCGCAGGCCTCCGTGGGACTGGGGGCAGACCCAGGAGGCAGGCACTTGAAAGGACGCCACAGAGAGAAGACCACCGAGCCCAGAAGCAGGACTCTGCTCTCGCCCCGCCTCTCCTCAACCCCCAGCCTGTGGCAAGCGCCCTGCAAACGCCGTGTCTGTGGCATGAAGTGCCACCGGTCACAAGGAGACAAGAAGATAACAGGTGGCAACTTCCGGGGCTCCGTGCGGACTTCAGTGCTTCCCGGCTCCAGGATGGATCCGATCTCTGACTGTCTCTGCCAACAGCTCCATAATCCCCTTTGTACTCAGAGAGAAGGCCTGGCCGTGGTGGAGACCCCCAACCCGCTCTCGGAGCTCGAGTGTTCTCACAAAGGCAAGTGAAAGGCACCCGAGAGGGCAAACACGCAAGATTAAGATGCATTCCCCTCATCTGCTTCTGCCTCTCTACATTAAACTTCAGTCACTTGCTAGGAAAATGTGTTCCTTTATGTGTTTCCATAAATCGCTCATTTCACTGCTATATGTTTCCTTTTTATTATAGGAGGAGCTAAAAAAGAAAGTTAAATAATCTGCATGAGCTATATTTTACCTTTTAAAAGATACTGCCTTCCAGCCAGACACCAGGTGCAACGGGCCTTGCAAGCCAAGTACACACGTACTTCCGTGCGTGAGTGGCCAGATGGCAGGACGGGCACCTTCGTCTGAAGGACCCGCCGATGGTCACCGGGGGACGGGGAGGAGTGGCTGAGTGGTACTCGGCGAATCCTGCCGCCCGCCACGTCTCTCCCTCGGGAAGCAGCTGCGTCTGTCCGTCTGTGGTACATGCCTGAGAGGATCAGTTTAAAGGAGGACGGACTCTGTTGGCCTCACGGGCTGAGAGGCCTCCGTCTCCCGTTGGTCCTGAGGTGCACCAAACATGGTGGTAGCGGAGGAGCCTGCTCACTGCATGGCAGGCAGGAAGAGAGAGAGGAAGGGGCTGAGACGGTGGTTAGCCTTCCACAGTCCTCCCCCAGTGACTTGCTCTCCCCACCTCCCAGTGCCCCCCCCCCAATACTGCCGTAGAAGGAGGAGTCCACTAGTGGCCTAGTTCACCAGCTAGGTCAGAGCCTTCAGGGCCCAGCAATCTCTTGGTGATTGGGTCTTCCCGCTAGGGGCCCAACCTATGACGTAGGAGCCTTCTGTGGGACTCTTTGTCCTAAAACCTTAACAGTGAGTTTCTAGCTTTGCAGAGTGTTTCCCAAAAGCATGCCAAAAGGGCTGGGAAGGTGGCTTCACGGTAGAGTGCTCACCTAGCATGCATGAGGCCCTGGGCTCGATTCCTCAGCACCACATACACAGAAAAAGCCAGAAGTGGTGCTGTGGCTCAAGTGGTAGAGTGCTAGCCTTGAGCAAAAGAAGCTCATGGACAGTGCCCAGGCCCTGAGTCCAAGCCCCAGGACTGGCAACAACAACAACAACAACAAAAAAAACAAAACCAGAAAAAACTTGCCAAAAGCAAGTAATCTGTACAGCGGTCTTCTGAGAAATAGCGACAGAATGTATGCATGTGTGTGAATACATGAATAGATCCATATATGTGTATATATGCGTGTGTGTATACATATAGAGATATCTCCATATCTATATGTGCATATATACCCACATCTGGATATAAACAGAACTGTACTTGCGACTCGTGGATTTGTCTGCCCAGGCTGGATTCGAACCTCGAACCTCAGATCTCAGCCTCCTATATAGTTAGGACTCTAGGCGTGAACCACCTCACTTTGGAGAGGAATCGCTGGTCACAGTTCGTGGATACTCTTCCTCCTCCCAGCCGTGGTGACTCGCCGGGGCCCGTGGGGAGCGGGGGTGGGGAGCAGGGGTGGCTGGAGCTCCCACGGGGAGACTCGGGGCCCCGGCCTCGGGCTTTTTTTTTTGTTTTTAACATGGTGCCGTCACTGAGGGGTTCACCTTGCGAGGCGATGTTTCAGCTCCCCTTCCGTTGTTTGCTTTCCAGCCTTTGCCTCTGACTCGAGGCCTCAGGACCCACAACCGGGATGATAGTCCCAGCTTAGCCCGGTGGGTGACGCAGCGGCGGGGGCAGCAGCTGCCTCCCTCCCCCCTCCCCCTCCCCCCCTCCCCGCCGCTGCCATGAATCCTTCCCTTCCGTCTCGCAGGAACGAACCTTGAGGAACGGATCCCCGTACCTTCCCTTCTGAGCACCGTTCCAACACGTGCAGTGTTCGTTCCGGGAAACCACAGCCTCCCTCCCATTTGCACTCAGGTGTCTTTGTTTTCCCGTAACGTCCGGCTTCACGACGGGATTACACTCGCAAGTGCAAGTGGCCCAGCAGGTTTGGGAACGAATGCAGCAGTTCGCACACACGGCCTGCTGCGTGGAGGACGCGTGAGTCCTCCTCCTGGGGTGTGCGCCGTGTCCCTTGCTCCCACGGGGGACGCGAGAGGCCTGGGGCGAGTGGATCCTGTGGCTGAGGAGCTGACCCCCTGTGGCCCCCGTGGCACCTGGGGTCTGGGCCGCCCGTGAGCAGAGGCCCCTGCAGGGCGTGTCGCCGGGGCGTGGAGGGGCCACCGTGCTGGAGCAAGTGGGCCCCGCTCTGTGCCCGCCAAGCCCCTGGTGACCCGCCTGCGTGAGGGGACGCGGGCCTAGGCTGCCTGAGGATTCCCAGCCTCCGGAGTCGGGAGGCCAGTCCTGAGGCTGCTGCCACCGTGCTAGCAGCTTCTGTGACACCCGCCCTCAGCACCGCCTGATTACCCTTCAGAGGTGTCATCGGCTCCCAAATGCCCGCACGCCGTGTCCGCAGAGCTTATCCCTGGCCCCACTCACACAGCTTCAAGGACGGGAGCTCGGCACGCGTGAAGAGCCGGAGAGCGCAGCCTAAACACTTACCTCAGGGTGACCCCGCACGGCCCAAGCTTGGCCTGTGACCCCAGGCTGGGTGGGGCTGTGAAGTCAGGGAGCGGAGCACCCCGAGCTGGAGGCAGACCCGGACTCCAGGGCGCCCTCCTCCGTGTGGCTGGGTGGCCTGCCGGGCTGAGTCCTGGCCCCAGCCGGGGGAGGGGCTGGGCCAGGGCAGGCACAGGGACCTGTGCCCCGAGCTCCCCATGGGGTGGCTCTGCCATGTCCCCAGGGTCTCCTAAGTCCCCAGAGGCACCGGGAAACTCGGCGTCCACATTCCTGTGTTTCAACCTCCGCCTCCTTGGTCCCTTCCCAGGAATCTGCTTTCCAGCCGCACCAATGAGGACAGGACACAAGTCCATTACCAAGGGGCAGTGAATGATTAGATCTCATCCCGTGTTTCCTCATTGACTCTCAGTGTTACACACCATGATTAAATAATTAATTATGGCATCCATATGAAAGTGACAAATAAGGTTAAGAAACTGACAATATCGTGCCTTGAAGAGCTGGGCTGCAAGCCCCACCCCGCCCTGCCCATCCCGGGAGCCTGTGAGCCCAGCGCTCTCCCTGTGTGCTGTGGCCACTCCTTCCACCACATTCTTCTCCCTTCATCTCCCTCGTATCCCTCCTCTCCCTCCATCTCTCCATCTCCCTCCTCTCCCTCCTCTCCCTCCATCTCCCTCCTCTCCCTCCATCTCCCTCCTCTCCCTCCATCTCCCTCCTCTCCCTCCATCTCCCTCCATCTCTCCATCTCCCTCCTCTCCCTCCATCTCCCTCCATCTCCCTCCATCTCTCCATCTCCCTCCTCTCCCTCCTCTCCCGCCATCTCCCTCCTCTCCCTCCTCTCCCTCCTCTCTCTCCATCTCCCTCCTCTCCCTCCATCTCCCTCCATCTCCCTCCATCTCCCTCCTCTCCCTCCATCTCCCTCCTCTCCCTCCTCTCCCTCCTCTCCCTCCTCTCCCTCCTCTCCCTCCATCTCCCTCCTCTCCCTCCTCTCCCTCCTCTCTCTCCATCTCCCTCCTCTCCCTCCATCTCCCTCCATCTCCCTCCATCTCCCTCCTCTCCCTCCATCTTCCTCCTCTCCCTCCTCTCCCTCCTCTCCCTCCTCTCCCTCCTCTCCCTCCATCTCTCCATCTCCCTCCATCTCCCTCCTCTCCCTCCATCTCCCTCCTCTCCCTCCTCTCCCTCCTCTCCCTCCTCTCCCTCCTCTCCCTCCATCTCCCTCCTCTCCCTCCATCTCCCTCCTCTCCCTCCTCTCCCTCCATCTCCCTCCATCTCCCTCCTCTCCCTCCATCTCTCCATCTCCCTCCATCTCCCTCCATCTCTCCATCATGCTCTTCTCCCTCCATCTCCCTCCATCTCTCCATCTCCCTCCTCTCCCTTCTCTCCCTCCTCTCCCTCCATCTCCCTCCATCTCCCTCCATCTCCCTCCTCTCCCTCCATCTCCCTCCATCTCCCTCCATCTCCCTCCTCTCCCTCCATCTCCCTCCTCTCCCTCCTCTCCCTCCATCTCCCTCCTCTCCCTCCTCTCCCTCCATCTCTCCATCTCCCTCCATCTCCCTCCTCTCCCTCCATCTCCCTCCTCTCCCTCCTCCCCCTCCTCTCCCTCCTCTCCCTCCTCTCCCTCCATCTCCCTCCTCTCCCTCCATCTCCCTCCATCTCCCTCCATCTCCCTCCTCTCCCTCCATCTCCCTCCTCTCCCTCCTCTCCCTCCTCTCCCTCCATCTCCCTCCTCTCCCTCCTCTCCCTCCTCTCCCTCCTCTCCCTCCTCTCCCTCCATCTCCCTCCTCTCCCTCCATCTCCCTGCATCTCCCTCCATCTCCCTCCTCTCCCTCCATCTCCCTCCTCTCCCTCCTCTCCCTCCATCTCCCTCCATCTCCCTCCTCTCCCTCCATCTCTCCATCTCCCTCCATCTCCCTCCATCTCTCCATCATGCTCTTCTCCCTCCTCTCCCTCCTATCCCTCCTCTCCCTCCATCTCTCCATCATGCTCTTCTCCCTCCATCTCCCTCCATCTCTCCATCTCCCTCCTCTCCCTTCTCTCCCTCCTCTCCCTCCATCTCCCTCCATCTCCCTCATCTACCTCTTCTCCTCCATCTTCCTCCCTCTCCCACCATCTTCCCCCATCTCCTCCCTCCATTCCTTCATCTCCCCCAACTCCCCCCATCTCCCCCATCCCCCCCACCTCGCTCGTTTCCCTCCATCTCCCTCCATCTTCCTGTCCCTGCGGCTTATGGACATGACGCCCCTTCCACACTGGCCTTCATCTCACCTGGCGCTGATGAAAAGGCCAGTGCAGTGCTGCAGCTTTAATCTACGAGGCCCTGATGACGAGGAAGGAGGAGAAGCCGGGAGAAGCTAGAGAAAAGTGGGGCTCTCCACATTTCAAAGACAGCCCGCATCAAAGCCCTGTTGCCACTTGGTGTGTTTGCCATTTGCCGTAAGTGCCGTTCATTTGACATCAAATGTCCTCTGGACCCTCCAGACTTAACAAGATGAGCGCAGCCCCGAGCTCTGCCTGTCTGTCCATCCTTGCTGCCGCGGCCCTGACCTTGTCGCCTGATTTCCCAGTGATGACACTGGGGGCCAGGGGCCCATTTCTAGGTCCTTTCTGCCTGGAGAGCTGTGGCCAAACATCTGCTCCCCACCGGGAAAGCTCCCCTGTGAGCTGGGCTGCAGGGCGCCCCCACCTCAGGCTACAAGGCAAGTCCCCTCCTCCGTGTGGGGTGAACCCCCCACAGCCCCTCTGACACAGCTCCCAGTCGCATCTACGGACACGCCTGGTCTCAGACCCCACATCCGCGTTCTCCAGGTAGCTCCTTCACTTGGAAGTTCCTCCGGCCGCAGGACCTTTGCGCCTGCTGTACTCTCCTTAGGGAACCTTTGCTTTGACTCCCCCATCTCCTCCCTCTTACACAGTTGTGCTGATCAGTCGTCTTCTCTGAGATGAAAGCCCTTCCCGCGGGGGCCCCCATTCCCCCCCCCCCCCGTACCCTCCGTCCTGGCCTTCCCCTTTCCGGTATCAGAGAATCCCGAGCCCTCCCGAGAATCCCTTCACCGTGCTGCCCCTTCCACAGTGCCAGCTTGATCGCTTGCTTTTGTGGTTTGCTTTCCCCTACCTTCTTCATTGTTAGCAGTATATACTAACAGTGCAATGGATCCCACTGAGATATTTCCACACGGGCACACGATGTACTGGGAACAAATTCACTTCGCCACGCTTTACAATAGTTGAATGGGTTAGATTGTCTTGTTCTCATACCGGTACCTAGTTCTTTGGTCACTTTGACCTGCTCCCGGTCTCCTTCCCCTTTTCCTGTTCCCACCCCAGCCTCCCCTTCACACGCCTCTGGGAGATGCCATCCTTCATCCTTGTTGCTCAGTCGGCCTTACTTCACTTAGCAAGATGCTTCCCTGCAAATGACACAATCGCATTCTTTGTAGCCAAATAACACTCCAGTGTGTAAACGACCACGTTTTCTTGACCCGCCCATCCGTTGATGGGCTCCTGCTTGGTTCTGCTCTGCCCCCATCTCCATCTCCCTCCATCTCCCTCCATCTCCCTCCTCTCCCTCCATCTCCCTCCTCTCCCTCCATCTCCCTCCTGTGGCTGGCTCTGTTCTCCTCCGTCAGGGCCTCCATCGAGCGCCAGGCATGTGGGAGGCCCTGTGCACCCCCATGGGTCACAGAGCGAGCCGGGTCTCCCTGCAAGTCCTCGCTGTGGCTGCACATGGACCAGGGAGGCACCCCCAGAGCTTGCCGGGGCCCTGGGGCTCACGTGGAGACCCCGCAGACGGGCTGGGTGGAGGCAGGAGGGGGCTGCGGAGCTCCTTCAGGTAGCGGGCAGTGCGGCTCAGGGCTGGGAACGGAGACTGCGGAAGCCGAAGGTGGAGAGGACTCCAGGCCGGTGCGGGAAGCATGTCCCGGGCTGGCCAGGCCCTGCAGGGCTGGGAGCCGACTGCCCCAGGGCAGCGCCTGTGCAGACCGGGCAGAGCCAAGGGAGGAACAGGGAAGGGGGGAGGGGGAGTTGGCGTCCTGCTTCCGGCCCTGCAGAGGAGGAGGTGAGGACTGAAGGAGATCAGAGGGTGGACAGGCTCTGGGCGGTTCCTGGTGATTCACCTTATGGTCCCTTGTCTGGAGAAGGGCCGTGAAGGGCCGCATGGCGTCCAGGGCCGGGCTCTGCCCTTGCTCCTGGCTCAGGATCCAGTAGGCAGGCAAAGCTATGGGGAATGCTCAGCCATGGGGAAGCCAGGCCTTCTCCACCAACGAACTCCCCCCCCCCCCGCTGGCTCCGCCCTCACCCGCGGCCAGGACTGGACTTCCCCCTGCATTGGGACTGGGCCAAGCTCGGTCAGCCTCTGTGCTCCTCCGGTTGCTTATCTTAAAACAAGGGAAGGAGGAAACGCTGGTCTGCTGCCCTCTTGTTCCATCCATGATGGGTGGGCGCTGGCTGGTGTTTCCTCGGGCCTACCCCTGCTGGTGGCTGGGTTGGTCCCTGCCGCTCTGCCAGGGCCTCGCCAGGGTGATGAATGAAGCGCTGGTCCTCACACACACGCGCTCCCGCCCAGCGCTCCCGTCGTCACGAGCTCGTGTCCTGATGCCAACGCCCGACACGGTGCGTGTCTCTGTCTCTGCACCCCTGCGTTTGGGCTTAACGTGCATGTTTTAATGGCAAAGCGCGCACTAATGACTGCAGCAGCGAACACGTCTGTAGGGGGTGATGATTTCTATCTCTTTTCCAAAACAGATTTTTTTTCTTCTTTTTTCCTGGAACACCACGCCTGTGGGGAAATGTGTGAGACGTCCGTCCGAGGGTCCCGCGCGAAGCACGTGGCTCAGTCAGCGAAAACGGAAAGCCTCCTCTGCGGCTTTAAAAAACGAGAGGGGTCTACTACTGCTTTCCAGAAAGAGCAAAGGGTGGCACAGCTCCGAACGGCAGCGCTGGCCAGGACGGGCCGCAAGCCCTGGCCGCCAGCTCAGTGCCTGTGAGGTCTCACCTCCTCTGACACGCAAGGCCGTCCAGGCTGCCCAGGTCACAAGCACTGAGCCAGTCCCTGCCTGGCTCAAACGCAACTCCAGCCGCTCTGACACACCGCTGCTCTGACAGACTCAGGATCTGAACCCCCCACTGCGCTGACCTCCCCACTGCACTGACAAACTCATGATCTGACCCCCACTGGGCTGAACCCCCAATGCTCTGACCTCCCCCCACTGCCCAGACCCCCACTACTGCTCTGACCCCCACTGCTCTGACCCCCACTGCCCCGACCCCCCCCCTGCTCTGACCCCCACTGCTGTGGTAGTTCTTCCACTCCATCCAGTGCCAACGGTAATCAAGCTAGAACCTCCTCAATACATCCGTAGACGCGAGCCTGCAAGTCAGGCCTCTGGGGATCTCCCCTCTGTGCCCGCCCGTATCGTCTGTGGCACAGGCTGTGTCTGTCCCTGGGACTGCAACAAGAGAGGGCTGCGGCTCTGCCGTGCCACCCGCACAGGCCTCCTCGGGCCCGTGTGTCTTCTTGGGGTAAAGGACGAGGCCCTTGGACTCCGTCAAGAACCTGGGTGAGGGTGGGTGAGGGCGGGCAGGGGTGGAGAGGAGCCGCAGGGGCCGCAGAACACAAGGTCCGCAGCTGCGCCCTGGTGCCCGGTGTGGGACACGCCGCAGGGGCCCACGGGGCGGGGGACACGGGGCAGGGGACACGGGGCGGGGGACACACCGCAGGGCCCCACGGAGTGGGGGACACACCGCAGGGCCCCACAGGGCGGGGGACACGCTGCAGGGCCCCACGGGGCGGGGGACACGGGGCGGGGGACACGGGGCGGGGACACACCGCAGGGCCCCACGGGGCGGGGGACACGGGGCGGGGGACACAGGGCGGGGACACACCGCAGGGCCCCACGGGGTGGGGGACACACCGCAGGGCTCCATAGAGCCGGCCTCCAGGCTCTCCTGTCCTGAGGATCTGGAGCCCACAGAAGAGGGGGATAGGAGGGGGACCTGGGAGTGGGCCTCTCCTCCCTCCCCCCCCAACTTTGAATCACAAGTAGTTAATTCTCCTGAGAGCTAGCACCTCCACTGCTGTTTCTCTCCTCTGTCTCTTTCTGTTTTGTCTTCCAGGGAGCAAGTGTCCCTGAGCTCTTCTCACTGACTTGCTTAGGCTCTCTCTCTCCTGGTTCCCCCTGGGGGCCTGCACCAATTGCCCCAATCCCTGCACCGAACCCTGGAGGAGGGTAACCCTCTGGAGCCTGCCCCACGCGGTCTGTCAGCTCCCCAATCAGCTTCCTGTGAAAGGAAAAGGAAGTGGAGGCATGCACAATGTCCTTCCTTCCCTCCCCGTTTCCATCCTCCTTCCTTCCTGCTTTCCTTCATTCCTCCCCTTCCTCCCTCCCTTTCTCCCTCCCTCCTTCTTTCCTTCCTTCCTTCTTTCTTCCTTCTTTCCTCCCTCCCTTCCTCCTTTCCTTCTTTCCTTCCTTCTTCCTTCCTTCCCCCTTCCTTCCCCCTTCCTTCCTTCCTCCCTCCCTTCCTTCCTTCCTCCCTTCCTCCCTCCCTTCCTTCCTTCCTTCCTTCCTCCCTCCCTCCTTTCCTTCCTTCCTTCCTCCTTTCCTTCTTCTTCCTCCCTCCCTTTCTCCCTCCCTCCCTCCCTTCCTTCCCTCCTTCCTCGCTGCCTCCTTGTCTTCTCCTCTCTCCTGCCTCTGTTTCTGAGTTGCCTTGTCCTCTTCCTTCAATTTCTCTTTCTATTTATCCAGCTCCTTCCCTCTCTTTTCTTCCTCTTCTACCTCCCCAGTCCCTGTGCTTCTTCCCACTTCCCCTTGTCAACCATCTCCCACATGGCTCTTCAGGACAGTGAACCCCTTTTCTCCAGCCTCCTGCCCCCTCTCTTGGCCTCTGGGTTCTCCTCCATCTCCCACTGATGGCTGCTCCTCCACAAGCCCCTCTCTCTTTCCCTGCGGCTCAGCCTTGGCCCCCGTCCTCCCAGGAAAGCCTTGCCTGTCTCCTCTGCCCCCAGGACCCCCACCCTCCATGGCAGCTGCTCCCCTCCCCCACGGACACACACACGGTCCAGGTTTCCCCAGATGCTCAAGCTCAGCCAAGGCAAGTGCTTCCTGCCCTGTGTGGGGTGCTCCTCACCTGGGAACCTTTGAGGAGCTGGGGGACGGTGTCTGGACCCTCTCCAGCCCCAGGGCCTGATGTCACCCGCAGTTCCTGTGTCCCGCCATGGTGACCCCTGGTCTATGTCACTGCACCAGGCCCTGGCGGATCCAAGGGCAGTTCCCTGTGAACTGCGGGTCAAGGGCGCCTCCTGCTTCCCGCGACCCCTGTTGCCGGTGACACCTGGGCCTCCAAATCATCCTGGTTTCCTCCGACCGCAGGAAGAACCCCCGAAGCTCTGTCAGCCCCCTCTGGGAATGAAATGGGCTCCAGGGCGCGCGGCTCCGAGGACTGCCTTCCCTGCCTCTGCCCTGTCACCTTGAATCTCAGGATCTGTGATTTAGGAGCCTCTGCTCAGCTCCACACAAATGAATTTTCCAGGCGAATCCAGCCTTTTGTGCTGTGGGAACAGATGGGGGTTTATTGGCCTGTGCCACTGCGGAGCGTAATTAGACCGGAGCCGGGGAGCTGGGCTGTGGTTAATAGGAGTCCCGAGGCCCCCTCGGAGGGGGGGGATCCTCAAGGTGGCCCTGCCTCACCCCCGCCCGACACCAGGCCTGGCCCCGCCCACCAGGCCTCACCCCCGCCTGGCACCAGGCCTGGCCCTGCCCACCAGGCTTCACAACCGCCTGGCACCAGGCCTGGCCCCGCCCACCAGGCCTCACCCCCGCCCGACACCAGGCCTGGCCCCGCCCACCAGGCCTCACCCCCGCCTGGCACCAGGCCTGGCCCCGCCCACCAGGCCTCACCCCCCCATCAGGCCTGGCCCGCCCACCAGGCCTCACTCCCGCCTGGCATCAGGCCTGGCCCCGCCCACCAGGCCTCACCCCCACCTGGCACCAGGCCTGGCCCCGCCCACCAGGCCTCACCCCCCCATCAGGCCTGGCCCTGCCCACCAGGCCTCACTCCCGCCTGGCATCAGGCCTGGCCCCGCCCACCAGGCCTCACCCCCACCTGGCACCAGGCCTGGCCCCGCCCACCAGGCCTCACCCCCCCCATCAGGCCTGGCCCCGCCCACCAGGCCTCACTCCCGCCTGGCATCAGGCCTGGCCCCGCCCACCAGGCCTCACTCCCGCCTGGCACCAGGCCTGGCCCCGCCCATCAGGCCTCACTCCCGCCTGGCATCAGGCCTGGCCCCGCCCACCAGGCCTCACCCCGCCTGGCACCAGGCCTGGCCCCGCCCACCAAGCCTCACCCCCCCATGGGCACCAGGCCTGGCCCTCCCCACCAGGCCTCACCCCTGCCTGGCGCCAGGCCTGGCCCCGCCCACCAGGCCTCACCCCCCTGGGCACCAGGCCTGGCCCCGCCCACCAGGCCTCAGCCCCCTGGGCACCAGGCCTGGCCCCGCCCACCAGGCCTGGCCCCGCCCACCAGGCCTCACTCCCACCTGGCATCAGGCCTGGCCCTGCCCACCAGGCCTCACCCCCACCTGGCACCAGGCCTGGCCCCGCCCACCAGGCCTCACCCCCGCCTGGCACCAGGCCTGGCCCCGCCCACCAGGCCTCACCCCCCCATCAGGCCTGGCCCCGCCCACCAGGCCTCACTCCCGCCTGGCATCAGGCCTGGCCCTGCCCACCAGGCCTCACCCCCACCTGGCATCAGGCCTGGCCCTGCCCACCAGGCCTCACCCCCACCTGGCATCAGGCCTGGCACTGCCCACCAGGCCTCACCCCCACCTGGCACCAGGCCTGGCCCCGCCCACCAGGCCTCACCCCCCCATCAGGCCTGGCCCCGCCCACCAGGCCTCACTCCCGCCTGGCATCAGGCCTGGCCCCGCCCATCAGGCCTCACTCCCGCCTGGCACCAGGCCTGGCCCCGCCCATCAGGCCTCACTCCCGCCTGGCATCAGGCCTGGCCCCGCCCACCAGGCCTCACTCCCGCCTGGCATCAGGCCTGGCCCCGCCCACCAGGCCTCACCCCCGCCTGGCACCAGGCCTGGCCCTGCCCACCAAGCCTCACTCCCCCATGGGCACCTGGCCTGGCCCCGCCCACCAGGCCTCACCCCTGCCTGGCGCCAGGCCTGGCCCCGCCCACCAGGCCTCACCCCCCTGGGCACCAGGCCTGGCCCCGCCCACCAGGCCTCACTCCCCTGGGCACCAGGCCTGGCCCCGCCCACCAGGCCTGGCCCCGCCCACCAGGCCTCACTCCCCTGGGCACCAGGCCTGGCCCCGCCCACCAGGCCTGGCCCCGCCTACCAGGCCTCACCCCTGCCCGGAGCCAGGCCTTGCTCTGCATCTTGCAAGTACCCAGGAAAGATAAAGATTCGGAAGCTGCATCCCGCACCCAGGACGGCGGGCGCTCTCGCCCGGAGCCGGAGCCAGGCTCTGGCTCCGGTTAATCCCGCCCCTTCCCCCGCGCTGAAGGTCTGTCCATCTGCTGGTCTCTCCTTTAACTCGTTTCTTCAAAGCTGTGTAGCGTTAGTTTTATAAGCCTTTCCACTGCCTTGCTCGAGTTACTACCTAAGCATTTTACTGTGTGGAGGGGCTATTGAAAATGGAATCTTGCTTCCGACGTCTCTCTCAGTATGTTCATTGTTTATATAGAGAGAAGAGCTGTTTTTCGAGTATTGCTTTTGTACCCTGATCCCTACCCAAAGGAATAGTTTAGTTCTTGAAGTTTCTTGGAGTTTGTGGGTCTGTTACACGCAGGATCCTATCTGCAAATAGAAATAATTTGCCTTCTTCTTCCCCTATTCGAATTTTTTCTATTTCTTTGTCATACCTAATGCTGTGGCTAGGAATTTTGTCACACAGTACTGAATAAGAGTGAGAATACTGTTCACTCCACTGTCCAGTGGAATTCAACCATGAATCTACTTGGCCCTGAGATTTTCCTTGTCTTAGGACATCTCGGTCCCCTCCGTCCAGCCTCTCCATGCAGATTAGTCTTTGCATCCCGAGTGTCTGGGTTGATTGCAAGTTTCACAGGTTCTGTGTGCTTTTCCAACAGCTGAATCTGGTAGTCCCTTGGCTGTGCCATCTGCTTTTACCTGGTGTTTCTATCTTCCTGATTCCCCACCTACAGCCAGGCGAGGCTGATGCTATTTCTTTATTCCTTGTCACCTTACTTGTGTTTTGATGGCTTCTCCATAATATCCAAGGTCCTCACAGGCTCCTTGAAGTTTCTGCTTCCTTCCCTTTTTCCTCAAAATGCGCTTGTTTTCATGACACTAGGTTCTTAATGTTTATTGTGAATGTTTTCAACCCCCCTTCTTCATGAGCATGAATTTTTTTAACTCTAAAATTGAAGGGCAAAATAAAAAGACAGAAACTCCACTAAGTTGGAAGAGGCATTGGAAAGCTTGAAGCATAAGTTGGATGATTTTTCAAGCCCCCTCAATACTCTATAAACATCCCAAGAGAGATATTCTATGTTCCTTCTGTTGCGATCCCCACAAAAGTCCTAACCTACCAAGCAGTCATTGAGTGGAATGAGAAAAGGAACAGAGTGATGGCTTCGTCCTGGAGCTGTTCTACAGCTTGTGCAGAGCGGCGTGAGTGTGCGGTCCCCGGGAGCAGGAAGTTGGCTCTGCGTGGCACCGTCTGCGGCCACTCTAATGGCCAGGAGCGCCACGTGCGCGTTAAGGCTTTGTTCTTTAGCCTCACGCTCCTCATAGAGAAACTCGTACAAGTAGTCCAGTGCAGAGGGGCCAGAGGAGACCCAAGAACATCGTTCTTTGCTTTCCTGAGTGCCCAGGTACGGAGCAGAGCGCAAGGTGAACTCGGCATCTGTGAGCTGCGGACATGTACTGAGCACCTGGGCTCTGCTCCATCCCACACGAAGGACTCCTCTTCCTTGAAGAAAAGAAAGTGTCACTGAGCTGCTGGGGTCTTCCAGCACTGGGAAAGCTCCGTCTTGCTGCAGATCCCCCACCAGCACAGGCAAGTTTAAGTTCCCACCTCCTGGGTTCAGAACCAGCCTGATTTGCCTAAAGGCCCCTCTTCTTTAGGTCTCCTTCCCTCCTACCCACCTTCCGGGAATCCCACCGTTGCAACTTCTTCTATCTGCCGGTCCACACAGACAAATCTGTCCTGCCCATCACAGATAGGGGGAGGGAGGGAGCCACCGAGGCAGACCCCGTCAGGCTTCACTGAAAAGCACTGGGTTCCAACGACATCGCATCATCTTTGAAACAGAACACTTATTTAATGAAAGTCATCAAGTAGGTGGCATTCAATATGCCAGAAAAGCTGAAGCTTCTACCACAGAGCTCTGTCAGGGACGGGAACGAGGAGGAGCTCTGAGCTCCGAGGCTCCGGAGCTGGCTCTCTGCCCACACGAACGCTGAAATCTCTCATCGAATGTTTCTGCATTAGAGAAGTGCACACCCAGAACGACCTGCAAGTGTCAGCAAGTACCATTTCCAAGCTGAGAAAAGGAAGAACATCCCGGAAACACGCGCTTTGAAAGGACCAGACTCCCAACAAAACATGGAACGGGTGACTAATTCTTCTTCCAACGCAATATGTCCTTAAATGCGTGTCAGAGAAATGTGCAAGACAACCAGAGGCCCCGGCCTTTGGTGTCCTGAGGCTGAGACCCAGCGCCCCCAGCTTTCCCAGTGGAAAATTCAGCCGGATAGGAACCAAGATGAGATGAACAGCATCCTGGACAACTCTGGCTCAAATAAGAGCTTAGCCCCCTCTCCCCACCAACCAATTGAGGTTTCCTTTATTTGCATCTTAATAGTTACCTTAATTCCAAACTTAAAATTGTAGACTTTTCCCAGCTGCTTTTTAAACGCTACATTATAATTTGAAGGGAGCATCATACGTAATTACATTTAATAGACACAGAATTGATTGAAACACTTAGCTGGAACAAAAAGCCCAGACCTAATTTTGTAAACATGTTATTGTACAGTAACCCCCAATGAGTTTGTTCTTAAATCTCCTAATTAATTTTTAATTAAAAAGCTCAAAGATGCTATTACACTTGTTGTTGATGGCAGCCTCATGAAAGTGGAAACGACCACGAGGTGCAGACAAATATCTTCCATTAAAATCTGCGTTAATGAGAACTGCTGTGCCCAATATGTCTGAGATAGAAACCAGGCAAAAATTGCCATCCGAGGAAGCCAGGAGACTGAAGCTCTTCTGCTTTTATCTAGCTTGGGAAGGTGTACACTCAGTATGAAGCGCTTGTATTCGACAAGCTGTCCAAGTGCTTATTTCAACATATCCTTCTTCAACTCCTTCCAATATCTGGATAAATATAGCATGTGCATTCAGGGACAAATTGTATTTAATGTGTTCACAGGCCAAAGAAGGCTTCTGTGTCTGCAATGAGGAATCTCACCGAAGTGTATTCAAATCCTACGGAGCCTTACAGGAGAGTACCCCCCACCCCAACCCCACCCCTCACCCCCCTGCCCCCCAAGGCAGACACTTCTGCTCTCCTGAGTCTTACAGTCCCATTTATGCAGTCCTGTAACGATGTCTTTGGATCGAAGTAATTGAAACTCTGTTGTTGTTGTTGTTGTTTTTGGGGGGGGCAGTGATGTCACAGAATTCCTAAGCACTTGGAAGCCACGCACATCTTTTCAATGCGGTACCTAATAACAGGGGGGAGAGGGTTTCCAAAAAGCCCCGTGATTCTCCCTGCCCATAACTCAGCCATGATCAGGACAGCTCCAGACCGGGTGTCCTTCGCCTGCCTGACTGCTCAGGAAATGAGGCCCTTGGAGGACTGTAATTCAGATGTTATGGTGCTGTGTTTACAGCTGGACTTTCTAATTAAAAGGGAAAGTTTCCATCACCGCGGTTGTCATTCCTAACGAGGCGTGTGTGTCATTCGGTGAACATGGGGGTGCTTCTCTTTCTGTAGTTTTCCGAAGGAAGAGCTCAGTGCTACCCACAAACCTGGGGACATAAAAGCCAACCATTGGCCATGCTGTCCTTGTGGGCCCGGGCTGCTCAGCCTGGCCCCCGGTGCCCCTGCGGTGCCCTCATTGCTGGATACAGAGCCCACCCCTGGCTGCCTATCACTACCCACCAGCAGCGTCTTCTCCCGGTCCTGACAGCCAAAAGTGTCTCCAAATATTGCCAACTGACCCATGGGTAAAGAGTCCAATGACCCACCATTGAAAGCCACGAGCAGAGATTGCACAAAGATGGGTGCTCACCGGGGACCAGCCAGAGAGAAACATCAGAGAGTAAATGTTGACATGGCAACAGCCTTGTTGACACAGAACCCTCTAGAAAGGTCTTAGATTTACTCGGGCAACCAGGAGGATGGCTGTGTGTGCATGTGAGTGTGTGTGTGTGTGTGTGGTGTGTGTGTGAAGTCTGTGCACACACATGCATGTACACAGGGCACCCTCGCAGGTGTTGGTGCCAGTGGCTGGCAGGAAATACAGAGTTGTGGGGCAGGCAGAGGATTTCACAGCTCAATACGGAGAGTTAATTCACACCTAGACTGTAGAACCACCTACGCCTCTCTGGTCTTTGAGAGAAAGCTACTGAAAGCCACGAGATTCAGACTTGGGTCTGCCAACGAGGAGCTATCCTAGCAAGGGGAGACTGAGTCCTGAATCATGCAGCGGCCGGGGCCAGGCAGGCTGAGGACGGGAGGACCACCACACTGGACCTGGGCCAGGCAGGCTGAGGACGGGAGGACCACCACACTGGGCCAGACAGGCTGAGGACGGGAGGACCACCACGCCAGGCCTGGCCAGGCAGGCTGAGGACGGGAGGACCACCACACTGGGCCAGGCAGGCTGAGGACGGGAGGACCACCACGCCAGGCCAGGCAGGCTGAGGACGGAGGACCACCACACTGGGCCAGGCAGGCTGAGGACGGGAGGACCACCACGCCAGGCCAGGCAGGTTGAGGACGGGAGGACCACCACGCCGGGGCGCTGCGTTTGCCTTCCTTCTGTCCACCCGGTGGACGAGCCAGGAGAACTTTCCCAGAGACAGACTTCGTACTTCTAGGGAGCGGGGCAACATATTTCTTCCATTTAAGGAAACACAAGGAAAACTCTTTTGAGAACAAAAGAGGAAGCTTTCTGACAGGGAAGGATGTCCCCGCTTCTCCTGAGTCTGAGGGTGTGGGACTTCCACATGCCGCAGACGGCAGTGCCTCCCCGAGGATGGGGCCAGGAGTGGGGGGCTGGGCATCGGCCGCCCGGTCCATGTCCAAGGTGGACCTCGCCCGCCCGCCGCGTCCGCCCCTGCGGCCTCTGTGTTCCCGGGGCAGTAGAATCTGTTCCCTCTCCCTTCCAGGATGGGTGTAGACAGGAATCTGTGCACTGGCTGTTTTACAGTAAGAGAACATTTCTTCCCAGCCTCCAGCAGTTCAGCCCCAGCACGGATAACTTATGTGGGGGGGGGGGGGGGGCACACGGGAGCTGGCGGGCCCTCAGCTGCCCCCACCACGGGGCAGTTGGGTGGGGCATCCCCCGCAGCCCTTAACGCTCTTCCTGAGAGTCTGAACTTTTATCTGTGTTCACGGGGGCCCCCAGAGGCACAAGTTGTGTTGAAGCCATAGCGCTAGCCGTGATCACCCACACCTAGCACAGGAAGTCAATCTCGGGGGGGTGGGGGAGAGAAGAGGGTTTGGCTAGTGGATCGTGACAGGTGCACTTGGAACAAAGCAGGGCCCCTCCCCTTGCAGGAGGCCGTGAGCCTCCCCCCACATTTCCCAGACGCCTGACCATAGATGGAGTAATGACAAACTATTTCCACCTAACCGGGGCAGGACCCTAAGCTTTGCCTCCAGGGAGGCTCGGTAGCTTCACAAAGGGCACTGTATTTAGAGAAATGGCCCTGCCTTCCTTTTCTTCATCTGCCCTTCAGGTTGTGTCCATTGCTAAGCAAATATTATTCCTGAGAAGGAAGTGACCGAGTTACACCTCTTCCGCAAAAATACAATCACTAGGAAATATGGAAACCATTGCCAGGTGTCACCCAGATCCAAATCTATCTCCCTCGGGGGTAATCCTCCAGATTCCCCCTCCCCCGAAACACATTCTATCTCCCTCCTCAGAGAGGGAGGGTCTTCGCATCAACACCCCAGCCCCCGCCATCCTACCGTCCAAGGGGACCAGCACTCTCGAGGCCTGGATGGCCTACGACCCTGCCAGCCTGCATTCCCGGGATTGGGGCTTCAGCTGTGAGAATGGACAAAGCCTGTCCCTCAGTACGTTTGGGGCGCCGACTTGCACACAGCTCCCACCAAGCAGCCCAGGAAGGAGTCGTTGTAACCTCACCAGCTACACCCTTGAGCGCTGGTCCCACGGCCCCTTCCTCTGAACCGCTTAGAGTCCAGCTCCTCAGCGAGGGCAATGCTGGCTGAAAGCCGCTGCTGCTGCTGCCTCTGATCCCAGCCAGCCCTCGGGGGCGGGGGGGGGGGGGGCAGCTTGGAACCCGTCTCTCAGAACCTGTGCTTTTCCCACCGAGGTTCTCATCGGCTCCTTCGTCCCCGATTCCGGCACCGTCATGATTCTAACAAGCCACCGAGTCGATCACGTGATGTTCGGGTCTGCCATTGCGACTGGCGATATCTGTGGTCCTCCTTGTAGCCCTGCCTGAGCAAGGGTAACCCAGGCCCGGCCAAACACTTCCAGGCAAGGGGTCGCTGACGATGAAGCGTCCGCCTCAGTCAAGTGGTCACCACGGGGTTGGGCATCGCCTGAGGACATCGTTAGGAATTTTCCCCTGGTCTGCTCCTGTCTGGGGCCAACCAACAGGATGGAGATTCTTACATAGAAAGGGATTTGATTCTCCCTCCCCCGTTACAGCCCAGGGGCCTGTGGGAAGCCAAGGCACGGGACTGGGTGTCTGGGCTTGTGCTGGGCCCCGAGGGTGGGTCCCATCTGCTCCCCACAGAGGCAGGTGAGGCTCCAGACAGAGGCTGGGGCCCAGCCAGTCACCTGCACCATGGGAACCCAGCCAGGTGATCCCTGCACTACACCTTCTAAGAAACTTCCGGAAGCACATCGCGAGCTTAACGTGCCTTGCTGACAACGCATCCAGCCTAGAAACTGCCCGCAACTTCCTCCACACCTGGGAGCCCCCAGAGACAAGGAGGAGCCCAGAAGGCAAATCCAGGGCCAGGACCCAGGAGGGGCGGGCGGAGGCCCGGAGGATGCGGTGAAGGTGCTCCGGGGCCAGTCTCCTCTCTGAAGGTCCCTGCAGTGACCTAGAGGAGCCGTCCCTGGCCGGCCAGCCTCTGTCTCTTCTCATCAACTGTCATCGGGCCTCGGGGAAATCAGAAATAGCCGCTCCTTGAGGAAAAGGTCGAAGCTCCTGCAGCAAGGATACCGTGAAGGTGCAAGCTCTCTGAGCTAATGAACCGAGGACGGCTGGAACAGGGACGGAGCAGGCTCCCCTGGTCTCGGTCACAGTGACCTCTGAGAATTTTTGCTATGCTGGGATAATTGATGTGTAGTCTCTTGGATTGGAAGCAGGCCATTTTCACCCGTTGGGGCAGTCCTCCATGAGAGAGAAGGAAAGGTTCTCTATGTTTTCTGCAGAGAATAAATAAGACACAGCCCAGTAATGAAGTAATGACAGCTTTTGTCTTGTCTGGAAGGGCATCATTATACAGGAATAATTCATGGCTTGGTGCGGTTAGCCCTATTTATGTGATGTGCAACTGTCAAGTTCGCACAACTGCAGGTGGGGCCCGATGTACCGCACGCAATCTACCTAGGTTCCTTCCATTTGGAGAGTTTAACAACCGCCACGTACTCAGCAAGGCCCTCAACCAGCTTGACATTTGTGTGTCTCATGGGAAAGAGGGCACCCAGCCCCCCAAGCCCACAGTGCAGGGACTGGGCAGCTCTGACCCTGAAGTGCTGAGTGCAGCTACCTCACGGTCTAATCACAGGAGCTCGAGTCCCAAGGCCGGAGCTCAGGAACGGCAACGCTGCGCTTTGCCTGCAATCCGTGGTTATACTACACAGCTCTGAAATGCCGAGAAGCAATGAATGATAGGAGGAATTGGGACTGAAACTGCATTTTTATACGCCTCTATTGGATGTTGGGGAATTACCGGGTAAGAGGAAATCTCTCTCAAAGCCACACTGAAGGAATGCATTGCAGTCAGCGCCCGTTCCTGAGAACGGGAGCTCTTTATGTCACAAAAAGACCCTGGGTGGAGCCCCACAGAGGTGCCTTTTGTGTAGCCCAGATGTTTTGAGAGTTGATGGCCCTTAAGAACAATGGTGACTGAGCCCTTCGGGCCGTGCCCAGCCAGCGGCTCACGGTGCCCGCATGGGGGACGGAAGGACCTTTTCTCCCTCCTAGAGCTATGGTCCCAGAGCCCATCCTGGCTGCCCCCAGGGTGCCTGGCATTGGGCAACCTGCTGCTCGCTTCCATGCTACAGGCTCTCCATCCAAACCAGCTGCTGGGGAAGAAACCAGCTTGCTTACAAAGTTCCGAGGCTCCAGGCAGGCCTCCCACTAAGCACCCTCCCACCACTGTCTGCCTGTCCTGCTGTGATGTCTGGGCGGGAAGTATATAGTTCAGCAGTAGAGCACCAGCCTAGCAAGCAAGAGGCCCTGGGTTCAAACCCCAGAACCACTAGCCTCTGTGCAGAAACGTGGAGATCATTCTAGGCAGCCGCGGCACACTGCCTATCGCTATCTCTCTGAGCTGACTGGTTCATTCCAGTCATGCGAGCTTCCCTGAGCAGCTTGGCTCATTCTGGCCACGCAGTAGCTAAGACAGGGAAAGGTAAAGAGATGGAGCCAAATGGAACGCACTCTCCATCGCCAAGAGGAACTCTTCTTGGAGAGAAGTCGTGAATTCTGGACAGCCAGAAACAGTTATGCCCCGTATAATTTGCTTTTACCTATTCCACGAGTCACTGCCAAGTGCAGCCTGATTCTGCTTCAGCCTTGCAAGGCCGTCGGAGTCAAGCGCTGAAGATAGCCGCTTCCAGAAGAGGTAAGGAAGGCACTGCTGAGAAGTTGGGTCGCGTGACACCAGCAGGGCCAGCGTGCGCTCAGCCTTGCAAGGCCAATGCTGAAGCTCTGTGCCCAGGCCATTTTCCTACCCCTCTAGAGCTGGTGTTTGGGGCTAACATTTCTTGGGGCGTGGAGGGAGGGGGGGCTGCGCTGTGCGTTGTAAGATCTTCCACGGGCCCAGACCTCTCTCCACTGCGCCCACCAGCAGCCAGCAGGCATGACAACCAAAACGTCTTCTGTGTTGGTGAGTTTCCTGGAACAGTTGTTTTCCTGGCCACCAGGGCCGGAAAGCAGGGCCGAGGGCACTCCGCAGGGACTGGGAGAGCAGGGCATGGCTCGGAGCAGCGAAGAACGACTACCAATGGGAGGCTTCACAGGTTTTCAAAGCCTGGACAATAAAGGCAGAGATGGATTTGGTGGCAAGAAAGCCCAGTCTCCTCCGATATTTATTTAATAGGGGGATGTGCTTATAAATAACTGTGACCCTGTTGTCTTGGAGTAAGCACTCAGCAAGAGAAGTGGCGAGTGTCTATGCTTATTGCTTGAAACCAAGCCCAAGCACGAACAAGAGCTCTAGAAATAGCCCTGGTGTCAGTGGAGACAATCTGGAAGGGCCAGGCTGGTGGGGGCCATTGTGGCCTTGCCCTGCCCACTGCTAGCCTGCGCCTTCTCCGCTCACTAACTGAAAGGATCTGTCCCGGCCATCCCAGAGGACCACGCGGAGATCATCACGGGCAGGAGAAGAAGGTTCATAAGGAGGTTTATTAGTGGGGCCATAGCTCCCACGGGGGAGGGAGCTACATGGCGTCTGCACCTTGTCCAGGTGGCAGCTTCTGTCTCTGGGGGTAAAGGGGAAGTGGTTAGGTGGTGTGCAGGAGTGGCTCATTAGGTATGGGTGGATCTGGGGGCGAGTGGGAGGAGCTGAGGACCTGAGGCTGGGGAATGCTAACACTAACCCGGACACCCCTACCCAGGACGCTCTTCTCCAAAGCACCCAGCTCCCTTCCCTGGTGGGAGCCTGGTTGTGTGACTCCCAGGGGCGAGCTCGTGCTCTGGGCAGCCCCCTTGGCTTCAGCTAGCACTTGGTTTATTTTCCAGACAAGTTCAATGTCCACCCTCCTGCAGCCTAAACCATGCTCCTGCCTGCGTTCTACCTGCAAGAACCTGAAGCAACCGTGTCAGTCAGATTCCTGTTGCTTTGACAACACAGCCTAAGAAAACCTACTCAAGGGGAAGGATAATTATGTGAGTTTCCAATCCCGCAGGTTTCAGTCCGTGCCCCCCGCGGCCCGCCTGTGGCTTTGGGGCCTCTGGTGGTGGGAGCTAATGGCCAAGACAGCCTTTAACCACACAGTGCCCTGGAAACAAGCTGAGGAGGGGCCAGGTCCCAACAGCCCTTTCAAGAGTGTGCCCCCCCCAGGGAGCTGACTTCCTGCCCCCCACCCCAGAGAGCTGATGTCCCCCCCACCCCAGAGAGCTGATGTCCCCCCCCACCCCAGAGAGCTGACTTCCTCCCCCACCCCAGAGAGCTGATGTCCCCCCCACCCCAGAGAGCTGATTTCCTCCCCCACCCCAGAGAGCTGATGTCCCCCCCACCCCAGAGAGCTGATGTCCCCCCCTACCCCAGAGAGCTGATGTCCCCCCCACCCCAGTGAGCTCACTTCCTCCCCCACCCCAGAGAGCTGATGTCCCCCCCACCCCAGAGAGCTGATGTCCCCCCCTACCCCAGAGAGCTCACTTCCTCCCCCACCCCAGAGAGCTGATGTCCCCCCCTACCCCAGAGAGCTCACTTCCTCCCCCACCCCAGAGAGCTGATGTCCCCCCCACCCCAGAGAGCTGATGTCCCCCCCACCCCAGTGAGCTCACTTCCTCCCCCCCAGTGAGCTCACTTCCTGCCCCCATCCCAGTGAGCTCACTTCCTCCTCCCACCCCAGTGAGCTCACTTCCCCCCACCCCAGTGAGCTCACTTCCTCCCCCCACCCCAGTGAGCTCACTTCCTCCCCCCACCCCAGTGAGCTCACTTCCTGCCCCCCACCCCAGTGAGCTCACTTCCCCCCTACCCCAGTGAGCTCACTTCACCCGCACCCCAGAGACCTCAGTTTCTATTCCCCATCCCAGTGAGCTGAGCTCCTCCCCTAACCCCAGTGAGCTCACTTCCTGTTCCCCACCCCAGTGAGCTCACTTCCTGTTCCCCACCCCAGTGAGCTCACTTCCTGTTCCCCATCCCAGTGAGCTCACTTCCTGTTCCCCATCCCAGTGAGCTCACTTCCTGTTCCCCACCCCAGTGAGCTGAGCTCCTCCCCTAACCCCAGTGAGCTCACTTCCTGTTCCCCACCCCAGTGAGCTCACTTCCTGTTCTCCACCCCAGTGAGCTCACTTCCTGTTCCCCATCCCAGTGAGCTCACTTCCTGTTCCCCATCCCAGTGAGCTGAGCTCCTCCCCTAACCCCAATGAGCTCACTTCTTCACCCCCACCCCAGTGAGCTCACTCTCTCCCCCCCCAGTGAGTTCACTTCCCTTCTCCCCCCCCACCCCAGTGAGCTCACTCTCTCCCCCCCCCAGTGAGTTCACTTCCCTTCTCCCCCCCCCCACCCCAGTGAGCTGACCTCCTCCCCCGGGTTCCACCATGCAAAGCTTCTCTGCCTCCCTACAGAGCCCTAGACTGGGGACGGTGACTGCAATGCATGGCCTGCAGGGAATGTCGACAAGTCACACCATGACGCCAACACGTTTTGCTCTGGATGATTATTTTTCCCCTAGAGGTGGAATCCCGGTATCACAGACCCTTCTCCAGCCTCCGTGACAACCCGGTCACCACTCCCCGCCTCTGCCCTCCACGGCAGCTCTGGGCACACTCTACACCTTTCCCCAGGTCCCCAGGGCTGTTTTCCTTCGTGTTTTAACCCACCGATTCCCCCAGGTGCCTGGCCTGCGAGCTCCAGCCATTGCTGGAACTGAGAAACGCAACACCTGTGGATTCGTGGCGCAAGGTATGCGGATCCATTGGTTCCAGTGCCCTTGCCTCAGACTGAAATGTTCAGCTTCAACAAGCAAACGAAGCCGTTGGACTTTCCCTGTGAACACATCATCTCCCCGGTGTTTTAGTGGAAAAGAGGCCCCCGACACTAAACGTTGGTGCGGCCAAGCAGGGTGATGGATTCCTAGGAGGCGCCGAATGTCATCCCTGTCTGCGAGAATCTGCTGGGTAAGAGGACTAGCTTGGGCCTCCCTCGGGATAAGCCAATAGTTCTGGAATGCTGAGGTCTCCTGTGGCCCCTGCACCGCTAAATCAGAGCAGACAGGACCCAATGAATACATTGCAATCATATCCCTATTATTTTCTGTATCTCCAATTTATTCCAAGAGCCGGAGAGATATTTAACAATTACTTAGCAGCCTTCTCTACAGAATGAGAGGATGAATACAGATAACGCTAGAAAAGATTATTGAGAGCAGAATATTGAATTATCTGTAGATGGAAGCTAGCCCATGAATAATTCATTCTCTCCACCTCAGGTACGGCCCCTCCCAGGCCCTGCAGGCAGGGCCGTAGGCAGGGTGTGGGGAAGGAGGGCTGGCTTCCCATTGTACGGAAGGTGCAAAGAGACATGGAGCCGAACACGGGGCAGGCAGCTGCAGCTGCATTTCAACTCTTCCTTTTCTGTGGAGCATATTAAATGTCTGCAACGCCGTGGACAGTAATCAGTAATGAAGTCATTAAATGCAAGAGGGGTGGAGAGAGAGCTGTCTGCCAACCTCCTCCATTAAATTCAGGGACTTTTGGCACATCTCTAATTAAGATCCCGAGGCTGGGGTTCCGATTGACAAAGCTCTGCATTCCCCGATAGGCAGTCAAGAGTGCTGGAGGGCAGAGCTAATGCAGTGAGCGGGGTAATGGCTTGGATAATTCCAATCAAGATTCCTGGCTATACTAGATGCTGGAGGTTAACTGGTGCTACCCGGAGAAGGGGCCGGTGCCTGGCGAGGCATGTTGTTGGGTGTATTGTAGCCCTACAGAGAGCATGATTGTCAGCCACCATGGCAAAGCAATTTGCCTGCAGCCGGGAGCCACTCTGGGAATGAGGGATTCGGGACTTCTCTTATTAAACTAATGGTGTCTCCCTCTAAGATCCTGAGATCTACAGGGGGGAAAAAAAGTCCCAAATGGATGGATGCACTCAACAGCAAGTAGACATAGCCTATCTAGGGAAAAAACGGATAGCCAGGTATTTCCCTCAGGGAATTATATTGTTTTATTTTTCATTCATTTAGAAATGTGGAGAAACATTTTGACATTTGCTGATTATTCCAATTTTTCCCTGAGGAACTAAGCCTGCATGAATTAATTTTAGATTCGTATCTAAGAAACCCACATCTGATATAAACCCACATCTGATCTGTGAGTACCGAAGTGAGGGGTGGGAGGGTGAGCGGGGGAGGGGAGGACTTGCAATGTGTTGCTTCTCGTCAATATGAAGAGCCCAGAGAAGAAAATGAGCTGGGGGTGGGGGGAGGGATTCCCTACGAGGGTGTCCATGACTGCAGGAACACTCTGCCCCCACCGGAGTTACTCTTGAAAACCAGCCCGTCCTCCATGCGTTGACTCAGAGGGCTGGTTTCCTAGGCAGGGCTCCACGCTGAGGCCTTGGGCTTTGCAGTGATTCCTGGATGGTTTGTATATTCACGGCTCCATCTCTTTCCGTTGGTTGAGGGAACACCGAGGGCATTATGGGAAGAGGAAGTATTTGGGCAGCAGCCCAAGGCACTATGGGAACAAGAAGTACCATGCTAGGTCATGTGTTATCTGTCATGCGTGACGTCTGCCTGCCAAACAGGTCTTTCTTTTCCTCACCTCCGTGGCCAGCTAGCAGGCTTGCCTGTCCACCTGCAGGAAGTGGACTCCTGCCCAGGTGAGGCCTTTCGCCATCAATGCGGCGGAAGGCCATTTATAAATATTTAGGTTTTTGCTCTTCCTTTCTCGGTGTCCTTTATCCAAATGCCAGCGAGTCTAAGGCATTGGAAGCCTCCTGGGTTTTGTAAATTGCCCTTCCGTATTGCCCCAGCAATGGCCAAGTGGTAAGTCATCTGCTCACACTAAGCGTCAGTCTCCAATGTTGATGGGGAGCTGGCAGTGCGGTGAAGTAAATAATTAATCTGCTACTGTACTAACTTTGTACAACAAGTATTGCTAATATCATTCAGTATGAATGTCATTGTTCAACGTGAAACTTTTCTGAAACTGGCCCTTTGCCCTGTGTTATGTAGTTGCGATTGCCCACATCTGTTTCGCTCTGCATTGCCCACACCTGTAACCGCCCCTCCCCCCCCTCCAGGAGAACTACATCCTGTTTTGTCACCAGATGGCCAGATGGTTTCCATTACGGTCAAGACTCCCTGACCTGTTTGAAACCAGTTTCTGGACATTCCTCCAAAGTAATGAAACCGGTTTCTGGATATTTCCCAAAAGTAATGAACTGGTTCCTGGCAACTTCTCAAAATTAACAGGCCATTACAATTCGGCAAAACGGGAAAATCCCTGTGGTTTGGGGGGTTTCAAAGCAGCCCTCTGAGATGGCTCAGGACTGCACCTTGGATCCCGACCTCCCGTGCAGTCCTGGTTCGCCAGTACTTTCTCGCTCAATAAAATTCTTTCCATTCCCGATTGTCATCTGAGTGGTCTCATTGCTCGTCAATTTCCAGACCCCATAACAGCACCACTACCTGGGCCTCACCCTCGGACCCCGTGGACACCAGTAAAACATCCATCTGAGCTGTAAACCACAGTTTTAAGTGACCTTAAGGTCTGTCTCATGCCATATGTTTGAATCCCATGTTAGTCATTCGTACTCTTTTCATTGGGGTGATTTACATTAACCACGGCTTTCAAGCGTGTACTTTGTAAATTTTATTTCAAGTCTCTAAATCTTGCAAAGTATTGCTTGATTTTGATTATAAAAAAAAAAGATTGTAAGAAAAGAAATTACGTTACCTGATCTAGAAGTCGTTGATTGGTTAAAACAATGCAGGGAAATCGTTTGTGACAATTATCCCTCCTTGCAGAAGGACGTGGAGATACAGTCAGCCACCCCTCCCTGTCGCTCCCACAAACCTCTGCGGCCCAGCCCACCACACACCCTAGACGCCGCCGCAAAGTCTCACCCGCAAGGTTTTTGTGAGTTGTACTTCTTTTTATTTTTTTTTGGTGCAAAGTTGGAAAAGTTGTACTTTGGTGACAAGAAAAGAAGCGACTTTCATACGTTATTTTAAATTTTAATAATGTAGCCAAGAAAGCAAAAGAAAGAAAATCTTGATAAAAATTATCCCAATGAACATGACTACAGCGGGAATTAATCTGGAACCGACAAAGACGGCTGGGAAGGAAGGCGCGGAGCCGCTGTCTGGCGAGGGCTAATGAACCCTCTCTGTAACTGACAACAGGTAGTCGTTTCCGCAGGAAGCCGGGGGTGTGCCAAACAGACATAGATGGGCCTCTTGTCACGTGGGGGGGGGGGTGGGGGAGACTGCGACCACGGGAGGAGATAGCGTGAGAGAATCGGAAGGCAATGAAAAGGCCCTCCACGCCTGAGGCTGACAGAAGCCCCTGCCTTGTCAGAGCCCCGGGAACGATGGCGGCCAGGCTTCTTCAGAACTCGCCCTCAGCAGGGTGCAGTAACCTGATGGGGTCAGAGGAGGAACGCGGATGCGGAGGCTTCAGCCCAGACTCAGGACAGGGGGAGTTGGGATCCTATTTATCCAAGTGAACTCCTCCAGGAAAGGGAGACCAGACGATTTTTCTTTGTTGCTGATTCTGTTCTCTTTCCTTTTTGTCTTGTTTGTCCATTTATCTCTCCTGGGGAGGGCACAGAAATGGAGGGACAAAGGGTGAACAAATGCAGCATTGGTGCTCACCAGATACTATGTTGCAAATGAGCCATACAGCTTGCTGTGGGGGGGTGGGGGAGCCAAAAACTGGGAGATAAAGAGAGAGGGAGGGGTGACATGTCCAAAAAGAAATGTACTCATTACCTGATTTATGAAACCCTAGCCCCTTTGTACATCACCTTTATTGTAACAATTTTTTAAAGAAAACAAAGGTGGGACTAGAGAGAAAAAGACAAAGAAAGAGAAAGGAGACTGGGGGGGGGCGGGGGAGAGGAGGAGACAAGGTGGCCCTTCAAGTCCCATCCTCGATCTCTTCCCAGCCTCGTGGCCTCCCCTTCATGCAGGCTTTGCGTCTTCGCTGGTCCCCGGAGGCGAGACCTGGGGCATAACCCCGATGGGTGTCCTCTACCAAGCCCGCGGTTTCCGTTCCATGCGTGGATTTCCCTGGTGACAGGAATTCTTAGCAACAACAGCCAGGTTTCCCCCACCCACCCCTGCGGGGCAGGGCAGGGTCCCCGGGAGGACCGTGAGCCGTGACCTGGACTTGGGGTCGGGGTGACTGCCGTGTCCACGGTCACCCTCGAGTCCGCCAGGCCTCTGCCCCCCGCTGAGCACCGTGCCTGCACCTGCAGCTTCAGGGACACGCTGTCTAGAGTCGGCGTAGTGTACTCACAGGGTTTGCTTCTTTTAAGGCGTACAGATGCCTTCCTGGACAGAACAGCACGGCGGGCGGTGGTCCGCCATGGCGTCGCCTCTCCCGTCCGGCTGGAAACGGAATGGCTTCCACAGGACAGAAGAAGAGGACGGGGGGGAGATCAGAGACCAGCCAGCCAAGAACAGCGAGGCCCAACGTGACTCCGGGAAGGAAAGGCTCGAGCGGTGTCCACGCCACGAGGAGACGGAGCTGCCCCAGCCAGCGCCCAGAGCCGGGGCCACCCCCATACTCGGGGGGTGGGGGGGGTGGGGAGCAGTGGATGAAAGAATCGTTTTTAAATTGTTACTATAAAGGGGATGTACAGCGTAAAGAGCAATTCTTAACAGAAAGGCGTCTTGTGGATTTCTCCCCCGGGGACAGCGGAAATGATGAGTCACCTGAGCAGGGAGAGAAGAAGGACGGCTCATTGACATTCTGCTCGGTGGCCCTCCCCCCCCCCCCAGCCCTCAGACCACGCCGGGGCAGATCGCTGGCCCCCACCCACATCACCCACAGGTGGGGGGGGCAGAAGGGGCGAAGCCTCCACAACGTGCACACGGAGGAGGGGGGCGTAGGTTCCAGGTGCACGGTTGCCTGCAGATCCTTCTCCGAGGCCACAGAAGAACCTAGAGGTGCGGAAAGATCCAAACATGCCTACATGTGCACGCACACAAGCCGAGCTCAACCTCCCGACACAGCGTTAAAGGCCTTGGCGGCCACATCCTAGCTCATCAGTGGGGCTCCCCTTGCCTCGGTGAACCAAGCCCCCCTCAGCCCCTCCCTGCCCCCCGTCCCCCGCGACCCGGCTGGGGCAAAAGTCCCTTCTCAACCCCTGCTCCCTGCCCCTCTGGAATCCTCCGTTAGGAACCACGCCCAGGCCTCTCGCCCCCAGACTCCCCCGGAGCCCCCCTGGGTGCCCGTCTCCCTCAGGGGAACATGAGTGTGAAATGCACTTGCTCAGGAAGCTGGTCTTCCCTAACGGTGTCACAGACACTGCGCGGCGAGGGTCCCGTCAGTGCCACTCGGCGCTCACGTTCTCTCCTCCGCTAAGCCACCGTCCCCTGCACGCTGCCCCGCACAGGCTGTTCCCATCCTGTCTGGGTCTCGGAGCTTGCTTCTGGTAAGAAGTGAGCAGGGGTGTTCTGAATGACTGGGAAACTGCATGATGGGAGGGGACACTGGCAGGTCCCGAAGGCCTTCAAGGGTTTCAAATCACAGAGCTTCCTTCCGTCCCTCATCCCCAAGACGTGTGCCCAGTACTGAGGCTGCGCTGGGCATCTGCCAAGGATGGTTGGTAGGGCCCCGAAAGTTCACATTCTAGAGTCAGTGGGACTCGTGTTCTAATCCAGCCTCCACTCCTGACCGGTGGTGTCATTTGGGACAACGGGGCTCCCTGAGCTACATCTGGAGAGCCATGGCTGTCAGCAGCATTCCCCCCCGGGCCGAAGGGAGCGGAGCCCAGGGCGCACTGGTCTCGGTCTCCACCTTGCACTGTGGGCCCCGGGTGGGGCCCTCTCCCCCGTGCCCTCGCTCCGCAGCCCTGGCCCCCTCCTTCCCCTGTGGGTGCCACGGGGTGGACGGTCTGTCCTCTGTGGGACCGCTCCCGCGTGTGGGCCACCATCCCTTGTCACACCGACACGCCTGAGGATGGACGCGGGCCACACTTCCCACAGAGCCAGCCTGGAGCGTCCCTCGAGACGCAGCGGCTACTGCTCACACCTGTCCCCTCGTCCCTCTGCGTCTGGGCCCCGGAATCTGTCCTCCAACATCCAGGACCAGCATCTCGGACCCTCGCCCGCGCTGCTGCCCACCCACCCCGTGCTGCCCCGGGGCTGCAGGCCAGCCCTTCCCTACGTCGTCTCTGTAGAGAGCCGCACAGCCCGGCCCTGCCTGCCCCTCTCCTGCACACTGGGGACATCCCAGTGCCCGCGCGCCAGTCCAGGCCCTCCCTGAGCCCTCTGGACGCCCAGCGGGTCATCCCTTCCCCCCCCCCCCCCCATCCGGGCTGCAGCTGCTGCCGTGCCGGGCTTGATAGCTCTGTGGTTTGTACAGCCTGCGACCTGGCTGGACTGACAGCCCCCAGCGCGGGGGCTTGGCCACCTTCTGACGGCACTGCCCCCTGTGCCCGGCACAGACAGATACTCCAAAGCGAAGCGATGGCAGGGTGATCGAAGACGGCCCACGCGCCCCAGGGCGGATGACGACACCAGGAAGACAGAAGGAGCTGGGCCCGCACTGAGACAGGCCCCGCGGAAAGACACCTGCCCCTCCGCCCTCCTCCCTCCTCCCAGCGCGCTCTGGGGTGAGTGCTGGCGGGAGATGCCTCTTGCCCCCTGCCCCAGGCCCCTCCCGCACCAGGAAGGCTTCGGGCTGCTGAGGCCCTGTGGGAGGGACTTCCAGCTCGCCCTGTCCCTGTCACTCTGCCCTCTGGCCTGGGCGGAGCCGCCTCCTGCCAGCTCTTCCTCCTCTGCGTCCAGGAGACGCCCTGGTGGCACCCAGCCAAGCCCCTGCTTCCTCGACGATCAGCTTGTAATATAAAGGTGCCTGCGGGCAGCATCGGGAGGTCTGCCAGGCCCGGCTCACCTCCACTCACCCCTGTAATGAGCCGGGCCACAGGTCCTCCTCCCTCTGAACCGTGCATATTGGTTTCCCCCAGGGAAGGGCTGCCCGCAGCCCTGTCCTTCCTGCGTCCTTCTCCTGGACCCGACCCGTCACACAGCCAGGGAAGGCCAGCCCGGGGAATGGGGCTGGGTACAGGAAGGGGCGCATTCACGAGTGGCCTGCACAGGAGGGCGCGTGGCCATCTCAGGAATGGGGCCCAGGATGGACACGCAGGGGGAGCGTCCACGCAGGCTGTGGGGCCCCATTCCCTGAGCCTCACCGGGCACAGGCAGGAGGGGCAGGCTGGCGGGGGGGGGGGGGAGGCATCCGTCACTCGACCCCAGAGGACTCAGGCACCATCCTGTACATGTGTGTGCACGTGTACACACACGCGCGTCCTACCGCAGACCTCAGTACGTCGTGACTAAAGTATAGTTCAAGATTCACTTCAACGCTGTTCACTCTCTAAACCGGCCTCAAAGGTTGTAAGTTTGCCAAAGGTCACAGTGATCTCCACCGTGGCTTGCCGCACATTCAGCGGGGGCCGCGCTCTTTCCCAGACGGCATGCGTGTTTCCGTGTGCAGGTGTTGCACACACGTATGCTCGCGTGTCTTTCTACGTCACTCCGGGGCACCCGCACACACCCTGCGCACCCTCCCCATCATGCACAGTGCCCAGGGGCACCACGGTCTCTTACACACCCACACACAGTTGATGTCCCTCCAACATCTGAGTGTGACGCACAGATCACGCTCCAGCGTGGGGCGGGACCCCGTGCCGTCCTCCGTGAGCTCACCTCCTGAGCCGAGGGCCATCAGTCAGCCTTTTGCTGTCACTCTCCATGTCGCTTTGGCCCCTTTTAACCAGGAACAATTCGGTGCCCTGCAGGCTTGCTGTTTTATGCCTGCCAGCTGCTTCATGACTGCTCTCGGGTCTCCAACGCCTGGAGTCCTTGATGACCCCCAACACACACGCACACACACACACACACACACACACGCACACGCACATGCACGCACAGTGGGTAGATGTCCTGGCTGACTTCTATCCATTGGCCTGATAACACGAGGAGCCTCAAGGTGGTCCTGGGTGGTCCTGAAGATGCTCACATGCCCCCAGCACACACACACACACACACACACACACACACACACACACACACCTCCACACTTCCACAGCGCCTGCCTCCATCACTGCCACACCACCCAGGTGGCAGTGGTAGGTACGGGCTCAGCATATCGAAGCCCGAATGTGACTGAACCTCCGTGTCCCAGGCTCGGGGCAGGGCGCGGAGCCGGCGCTGGCTGGCCTGAGCTTCCTCCCGCAGGCTGACTCCACCACCCACAGCCAGGGCGGCCGCCGAGATGAGGGGAACGTCCCCGCGGGTGGTTCTGCGGGGACCGGTGCTGCCGTGCTGTGCCTGAGGCCCTGGCAGGCAGAGGCGACAGGCCTGTGTGGGGTGAACCCCCAGGGCACAGAGGGGCTGCCAGATGCCCCCCCCCAGGAGACTCTGGCGCAAGGATTCCAAGGCAAAGCCCCTTTTCCTCCCCAAGAAGCCCTGCTCTCTGGCACCTGATGGTGGCTGGAAGCAGCGGAGTGGATGATGAATACACCCTCGTGAGTTATTAACAACTCTGGTAACCGCAAGATAAAAATAATCACTGAGACCCTGCGAGCGGCCTGGAATGGCAATTCAATGGCAATAATCATTGTTATTGTGACCGTGCGTCGGGAAATGATTTTATGTTAATAAGCCAATGAGCGCCGGGCGCTTGCTCCGCTGTGTGTGCCCCTGGCCTGGCTGGGTGATTTCAGAGCCACTTAACCCCGGACGCACAGGGCACGGAAGCTTTCCGACGGGCGCACACTCGTAGATTAGCACAGCCATGGGGGGCTGGACGCTCCGGGGCTGAGAAGGAAAGGGCAGACTCACGGCGCCAGGGGACCTTGATCTCCCATTAACCTATGGGAGGCTGGACCAGGGAGCACCAGCTGGGAGGGAGCACGAGCAGAGAATCCCCGCCGTGCTCCCGCTGGGAGCCTCCCAAGGCCATCTTGCTTCCTGGTCCCAGCCCATGGGGGAGGCCCGCGGCCAGCCCAGGGCCGACCCAATCCTCCGGAGCTACCCTGAAAGAGGGGAACCGGAGCCCCGGAGAGCAGAGGAGCAGCGGGGGAAGGAATTGGTGTAGGAAATGCACAAGTTCTTGCAAGAGGGTGGGGTGGCCGCAGGCCTGGCCACTGCACACGGGAGGGAAGTGTGTGCGTTTGCACGCGCACGGGGCTCACGTCTGCGGTCCGGTTCCAGTCGCTGTCTGCAGTGCGGTGGCTGTGGGGACAGACCGAGTGCTGTCCTAGCGTCGTCCGGGTGGCTGGTCTGGACGTGGAACGGCCCCGTGGTGTGCTCTCCGTGGGCACACGGAGCCGCGGCCTGGCGCGACTTCTAATGGGATTGCAATAGACTTGCCAGTATTTTCTCTGTGCTATAGTTTTATAGGGATGAAAATATAAAGGCTCCCAGAAGACTTCAAAACTGAATTAGCTTGCAATATATATTCAAGCTATATTTCTTTCTGACCCACTTTTTCTATTTTAAAAAGCCAAAAAAAATTCAAAGGAATTCCCTTCCTCCCTTTTTTTCTCCCTGCTTTATAATCTATCTGTCTTTAGCTCTCAGTCCTTACTTCTAAACACCGGGGAGATGTCTCGCAAGCCCAAATCTTCAATTAGCGAAGCAACCTTGCAGGACCAATTATATTGTTATGTAACTGTATTTTTATTATGTATCTTATTTTTTATTGCATGTATTTCATTTTTATGCATTTGGTTGTGTGTTTGCGTTTTGCTTGCTTTGTTTTTACCGTGGGTGGACATACAGTGAACGCACATACTTATAGGGAACCGTGTGAAGTTTTAACACACGTCTACATTGTGTAGTGATCCAATTAGAGGGATTACCACGTTCGACACCTCGCACCTCACCATCTCTTTGTGATGAGGACATTCGCGATCCTCTCTTCCACCTATTTTATACTCAATGAAGTCTTACCTAGCCATAAGGAAGCGTGGAATGCCATCGTTGTGACCACATGGAGGAGCTGGAGGACATCAACCGAACCCCAAAAGACCAGCACCACGCGGTCTCACTCCGGGAGGGCCCAAGGAGCCAACTGCATAGAAGCTTAGTAGCCAGGCCAGGGCACAAATCAAATCTAATACTGTCGCTATTCACACCCTCCGCTAGAAATCACTTTCCTTCAAGGTTAGTTTCCACAAACGAGTGGTCACGTTGAATTTGTCTGTGTCTGTCTGGTTTATTCCACTTAACATAAACTCTTCCATCTTCATCCATGTTATTATGGAGGATGGGATTTCTCTCTCCTTAATGTCTGAGTAATATATATAGTTACATATATGCACATTACATATATTATGTATACATGCATATATACATTATACCTATATATTACTCAGACATTATATTACATATATTATTCAGACATACATATATATATATATATCACATTTTTTAAAAGTCCATTCTGCCTAGGGTGATACTTTACTTTAGCTCTTGTGAATAGTGCTGTAGAAGACAGTAGCAGGCATCTATCTCTTTGTATGCTGATTTCATTTCATTCCTGTTGCTGTACACTCAGAAATGGAATCGCTGGATCATATGGTGGTCCTATTTTTAGTTTTTTTGAGGCACTTCCACACTGTTCTCCATAATGGCTGTTCCAATTTACGTTCCCACTGACAGTGTATTAAGAGTTTCTTTTCCTCCACATCCCCATAGGATTTGTTTTTATTTTGTTGTTGTGGGGTTTTTTTTTTTTTGGATAATAGTCATTCATACTGTGTTGCGATTATCTGTCATTGTGTTTTGAAATGTGTTCCTGATGCCTAATAATTTTGAGCATGTTAAAATACATCTGCTAGACTTCATGTTTCTTCTTTTCATAAGTATCCATTTAGATCACTTGCCCATTTTTAACTTAGACCATTTGGGTTTTGTGTTGCTATTGTTAGGGGCTTTTGAGTTCCTCCTATATTCTTGATAGCAATCCTTTCTTGGATGAGGACTGCAAATGTTGTTGGCTATTTGATAGCTTCTTCATTCTGTTGACATCTCCTTCAGTGTGCAGAAGCCTTTAGGGTGCATATAAGACTTTGGGTCTACTTCTGCTTGTCTATCATGTACTTGGAGGGTCGTAGCCAAAATAGTGCTGCCTCTAGGAATGCCTGAAATGGGTTTCCTGTACTTTCTTCTAGTAGTTTTAGGTAGATTAAATACTTGAACCATTGTGAGTTAATTTTTCGACAAGGTAAGAGACTGGAGTCAGACTTCTATCTTCTGCATCTGGATATCCGGTTTTTGCAGCACCATTTATTTAAAAGGCTGCCTTTCTCCAGTGTATGTTTTTGGCACTGACTATAGATGCACAGGCTTAGTTCTGGAATCTGTTTTCTGCCCCGTTGCTCCATGTATCTGTTTTAATGCCAGAGTCACATTGTTTGGATTTCCATAGCTCTGCAGTGAATATGGAAATGAGTATGGTGATTCTCTAACACTGTCCTTTTTGTTCAAGAGTACTTTGCCTATTCAGAGTCCTTTATGGAAATTTTAGGAGAGTTTTTCTAACTCTGTGAAGAAAGTCATTAGAATTTTTACAGGTATTGCATAACTTTATAAATCACTTTGGATCATGTAGATATTTTAAGAATATTCATTCTTCCCATTCATGTAGATGAAGGTCCTTCCATTTTTGTTCTTAAATTTCCTTCATCAGTGTCTTGTAATTTCCCATGTGCAGGCATTTTATTTCCTTCACTAAATCTATTCCTATATATTTCATTATTTACTGTTGCTACTGTGAACAGAATTGCTATCAAGAATTCCCTCCTCTGAAAGTTACTTATTGGTGCATAAAAAGGCTGACTTTTACATGCCCAGTTTGTATTTGGCCACCCAACTTGCCTCACGTGCCAAATCTGAGAGTCTTTTGGTAGAGTCTTTACGTGTTTCTCTATATAGAATCATAACAGTAAACAAGAATAATTTAATTCCTTCTCTTTTATTTGCATATCCATTGTTTCTTTCTCTTGCCTGCTTGCTTTAAAACTTGCAGCACTGCAGTAAAAAAGAGCACTGAGGACAGAACTCTTGTGTCTGACAACAGAGGAAACAATTTTAGCTTTTTCCCTTGTCAGTATTGGTTATGGGTCTGCCAAATGCAGCGTCTGGCATTTTGGGGGAGGATCCTATACCTAACTTCTCCACGACTTTGATCTTGACAAGATGTTGGATGATTTAAAATGCTTTTTATGAATCTATTCAAATGGCCGTGTGGTGCTTATCCTTCATTCTGTTCGTGTAATATAGCAGGGTTATTAATTTGCATATTTTGAGCCATCTTTTGCATCCCTGGGACAAATCCAAAATCGTGGTGAACGATCTAGTTCATGTGCTACTAAGTTCGTGCCACCAGTATTTGTTTGGCTGAGGTCTTTCGTATTTATGTCCCTCATGTAGGTTAGTCCACAATTTTCTTTCTGTTGGGTCCTTGTCTGACTCGATAACTGGTTCATTCTCAGAATGAATTTGGAAGGTTTCTCTCTTTAAATCCTTTGGAAGAGTTGAGAAGAACTGGCCTCGAAGGTTTGCTGAAGTTCAGTAGTGTGGCCATGTGCTTCCAGGCTTTCCTCTGGGGGAGACTTCTTCTCACTAATTAAGTTTCCTTGTTTATTTCCATTATCTATCTGTTTATGAAGGTTCGGTTTTCTTAGGCCACAGGTGTCCCAGAAATAAGATCAATTCTCCTAAATTTCCCGAGTTTGCATGTAGTTGCTCATGCAAGTCGGCCTCGACAATTCCGTGTTGGTACGTATCTATTTCCTTTTCCATCTCTGGTTTGATCTATCTGGGTCTTCTCTTCCCTTCCCATCCACTCTGTCTTTCCTTTCCCTTTTACTTTTACTTCTTTCCCTTTCTTTTTTCTTGTCTCAATTTTTCTTTCGTCTAACTAAATAAAGCCTGGTTAATTTTATTTTTGAAAACAAAAACTTTTCTTTCCATTGATGTTTTGTATTTATTTTTGGTCTCTTTTTTTGTTAATATTTATGCCCTCATTTTTGTTATTTCCTTTCTCTAATGGGGAATTTGGTCTCTCCTTGTTTTCCTGGTTCCTTGAGACTCATTGTCTGTTGTTTATTGTCTTTCATTTTATATTTCACTTCAGTCTCATTTCTAGGCACGGTTTTATGAAGGAGTTGCCCTGCAGTGCCCGGGTCAGCCAGCGCCACCACCCCTTTTGCCCTTCCTGGTGTTTATTCCAAGTCCTTTGTTTCCTGGGGAATGCAGGTAGTTGCTGAGGCTCCGGCTCTCATAGCACCATTTCATTGTATCCTGTGTTTTCCTGGTGCTCTTTCCGTTTTCATTTGTGATGGAAGCTTTTAATTTCCCTTTTGACTTCTTTAATCACTTATTTCTTCAACTGTGCATTGTTGGGTTTTCATGTATTTATATTATTTCTACCGTTTGTTTTATTGACTTCTGTTCAGTTTATTTTTGACTCCTTATTTTTTTATTCCATGTGGACAACAAAGGATATAGGATATCATCTTGATTTGTTTGGATTTCTCAAAACTAGTTTTGTGGCCTAATATATGTCCTACGTGAAGACCATTCAGAGCAATGATTTTTTAAAAATAGAGAAGATCCTGCATCTCCCACTGTGAGAGGAAGTGTCTGGAAATGACCATGAGCCCTTTGGGTCCGGGGGGCAGTGGGGGGGGGGAGTGGGGGGGGAGGCCTCCTCATTGGTTTCCCTCCTGGCTGGAGAGAGAGCTTGAGAAAGCCTCCGGTCGCCTCACAGGAAGGTGGAGGGGAGTGACTCAGTCTTGGTCTCTTGCAGGTTTTGTCTTGTTTGATCCTCCTCCAAGATCTCCATCTCTTCGCCGAAGTCCTCACTCATACCACACGGCGCTTTCCTGATCGCTGTGCTCCTCCCCATCTCGTCGTTTACTCCTAAGGAGCCCTGCAGATCCCGCGCCAGCTGTTTGTCCCTGTGCCAGCCTGGCCTCCTGCTGGCAGTGACACTGTGCTGAGAGCTCACCTCTGGTGGCGGTGCTGTCCCTGACCCTTTCCTTCGCTGGCTTTCTCTCCTGTGGACGTGTCTCGGCTGCGTGTTTGGTACCCTCCGTTGGCTTTGCTTTCCGCGGAGTTTGATGGAACAATCTTCCCATGGCTTCTTGAGCTTGAATCAGCTGGTTTGGATGCTGTGAGCCCAAGCGCCAGCGCCCTTCTGTCTCTGGGAGGCCTCGGAAGGCCCTGGCAGCGCAGGAAGGGGCCGGGCCGGCTCCAGTGGGCACAGTGTGTAGAGCAGGGCAGGGGCCGGGCCGGCTCCAGTGGGCACAGTGTGTAGAGCAGGGCAGGGACCGGGCCGGCTCCAGTGGGCACAGTGTGTAGAGCAGGGCAGGGGCCGGGCCGGCTCCAGTGGGCACAGTGTGTAGAGCAGGGCAGGGGCCGGGCCGGCTCCAGTGGGCACAGTGTGTAGAGCAGGGCAGGGGCCGGGCCGGCTCCAGTGGGCACAGTGTGTAGAGCAGGGCAGGGGCCGGGCCGGCTCCAGTGGGCACAGCGTAGCAGCGGCTTGCCCCTTGGTGAGGGCCGGGCAGGTGGCTTCACTTGAGACGCCAGTACAGCACTAGCTGGTGATTTGTAGCACTAATACTGGCATTATGTTACTGATGCGATTTAACCAAGTCCCAGCACCTGTCTTCTCTCAGAGAGAGACCTGAATACCTGTGTCAGCAGCCAGGGGCTCTATAATTATGAAAGCCCAGGGCAGGTCTTTATTGCCCCTCTATTTGTGCTATTTTTATTCTAATAAGAAATGCTAAGTGGCATCGATTGGAAGCCAGTGAAGTGTCTGTGAGAGGGACTGCAAACCTTTTTATTATGATTTCAATTTCTAGACATTTCATTGTAATGAGGGAAATCACCAGTCAGGGCTGAGACTTAATCTGGCATTTTGTGGTGCAGTGAGGAATATTTTTCCCTGCTAATCTCTGCTTCTGCTTAAAGAGCAAGTAAAAGTGCCTCTATCCCTTGCTATGAACAAAAAAAAGCACAAAAGGATTCAGAAAGTAATAACAAAGATAAATAACTTTGCAATAAAATTTCAGCTCCAGTAATTTTCCATTTATATTTTCTCAGTGAATCATGGAGTCCCGAGCATTATGCTTTCCGCATCTGGGCTGCTTCACGCAAAGAGACCTCCTGTCGAAGGCTTCCAGAGCGCCCCAGCCCCGGGGCCCCACGCCCCGGGTGCTGAGGCCCAGCCGGCGCGCGGCAGAGCTCTCCCCCAGGGCGGCACCCAGCTTCCCAGCACCGGGTCCCCGGGGCAGCGACGCCCGGACTGCTGCAAGGCACGGGCTCCGTGCGGTCCCCCTGCGGTCTTCAGCCAGAATGCCAGGGGCCCGGGCAGCAAAGCCGTGGTGGGGCTGCTTCAGGAGACCTCAGGGAATGTTCCAGAAAGAAAAGGGAGGTGAGACCACGCAGGGGAGGGAACAGGAGCAGGGTCCTTCCGCTCCAGGTGGGAGGAGCAGAGAGAATCTCTAGGCTCTTGGAAGAATTCATGTTGTTCCTCCCTCCACTCTGGCTTGCATGTGTCTCTCTTCTTCCATCTCGATACCCCTCCCTGCCTGCCCCTCTCTCTCTCTCTCTCTCTCTCTCTCTCTCTCTCTGTCTCTGTCTCTCTCTCTCTCTCTCCTCGGCTGGCGTCTTTCCCGTCTCTCTCACTCACTCTGGTCACCCTCCTCCCCTTCCTGTTCTCTCTGGCCTCGCCGTCCCTTCCCATCCCAGCCCTCCTCCAGCCCCCCCTTCACTCCTGACCCCCCCCCCCCGTGTCCTCTTCTCTTTCCACCTGCGGCCTCTGCTCCCCTCCCTGCCTCCGCCCCGGACGCTTTCCTGAGTGGGGCCTCCCTCCATTCCTGCCGCTGTCCTGGTGAGAGGCCGCGGGGAGAAGCAGCGTCGCGTGACCACAGACGAGGCTGCCGGGAGGACCGGCGGGGAGGAGGAGGACGGCCGCTCAGGAGCCGTCAGGCCTGAGGAGGGCTGCTCTGCATGGGTCTGTGTGGAACTCGCACCTCACGCCGTGCCCTCGGGGACACAAACGCGACCCCCTTTCCTGACCCACGCCGTCGCAGGCAGGGACTTCCGCCCCACGAGGGCTGGAAGGAAAACCCTCAACTCGGGGTCCCTGCCAAGCCCATCGCCTCCATCCTTGTTTTGTGATCCTTATTCGATTTTTATAGACGTGAAATAATTGTGTAAGTAAACTGTTTTGGTTCTGGAAAATCCTGGTAAGCGTACAGAAAAAAACCTGCATGAACAACACCTCAGTGACCGTAGCACAGTGACGTCCCTGTCTCTTACCCACAAGGCCTCTGCAGGGGCGGGGCGGGGGGGCAGGTGCTCAGGGCTCACCCAGCTCGTGCAAGCCCTGGGGTCCCGCCCCCAGCACCCCCACACGAGAACGCAGCGGCGCGGCCGAGCTCGCCCTGGTCGGCGTCGGGGTTGGGACCCCGGGGCTCCGTCCGGAGCCGAGGCTGGGAGCCAGCTGTCCTCTCGCGAGCGAGTCTGTCATGGCGCCCGCCTGCCCCTAGCCTTGGCCTGTCTCGCTTGCAAGCCTTGGATCATCAGAACTGGCTTCCATTTCTAGGCTGGCCCTCGAGGGGAGGGGGGGGGCGGCGAGGGGGGTGGGAAGGTCCCGCCGGCCCGGCGCTCACTGGATTCCCGCCTCCATCCCGTGACGATCTCTCATCCTAGGCTGGGACACGGAGGGTCCCAAGGGGGTCCTCGAGCTGGGGTGCAGCTCCGGCCCAAACCCAGGGCTGTCGGCCTCTGAAGCCCACCCCAGGCTGGGACAGCATGCTGGCGACCAGGCAGGCGAGGCCTGGGAAGATGGGGCCCCATGACAGGCCCCCGCCCGCTGCCTCCCCCCGCCCCCGACTGCCATCATTTCCAGCGCCGGCATGAACTGCCAATCATCCGCCAGCCAATCCCAGCCGGATCTGAGAGACCCACTTCCGAAGCCGGGCTTTAATTCCTCCTCCTCACAGTCCTCCGGAACCAAAGCTCATTAATCCAAGACGAGAACGCGTGCGCTACGATCTCCGGCAGCCCGGCGCCCTGTCAAAAATCCCCCTCGTACAACCACCGTCGCCTTGAGCGGAGAGGATTTTTCTCAGCAGGGCGAAATAATCTGCAGTCTTTCCCTGCTAGCCCGATTACTGGTGTGGAAGGAGCCCCGAGCTGGAGGCTCATATTTATACATGTTCTGTCGCTTCACCCTTCCTTGGAGGGAAAATGCAAATCTCCCTGGCATAGTTAAAATATGCCATTAATTACTGAACATTGTCTTGGCTTGGAAAAGAAGGGGGAAAGAGCACATCATCGGAGACTCCCTTTCGCTCTGAAGACGTTTGGGGGACACAGCCGCCCGCGTGTGGCTGGCTGGTGACAGCGGCCGTGGCCCAGCGACCCCGGGGTGGCCCGGGGTGGCCTCTCTCTGTCCTGCCGCACCGTTTGGAAGAACGCAGCGGGGTTGTGGAGCCAAATTGTGCAGCCCGCGCGGCGGTGCCCAGGCAGCTGGAGGAGGCCTCGCCGCGCGCAGAGGCAGAGCCAAAGCAAATCCTCGCGAGCCAAACGGCGCCGGGGGGAGCCGGGCTCTGCCCGGAGGCTCTCGGGAGGCCGGCCTAGCGCGCCCGGCCTCCCAGCTCGCCAGACGCCCGCCGCTCCTCTTGCCCGGCACTGCTCGCCGTGGCACGGGGCCCCCCGCGGGCCGGAGGAGCCGGGACAGGGCGCACGGCCGCCGGCCGCCGGGGTGCACAGATCTGGGTGCCGCTGGGGCTCCCGGCCTGGCTGCAGGTGGTGCCCGGCCGGTCTTGTGGCATCTCCACCTAGCCCTGAGCGGGCCGCGCCCTCCGCACCTGGCAGGGCGCCCAGAAGCTCAGAGAAATCCTTCCGCCGGCCTTCTTCCCGCGTCAAGATGCCCGCCACTCCCTCCGTCGTGTGGTTTGGTTTGGTTTGGTGTGGCGATGCTGAGGTTTGAAGTCAGGGCCTTGTGCTTGCTGGGACTTCAAGCTGTGTCTGCACAGCCGCAGGGCAGCAGCCTCCATCGCAGACCCCTTTCTCTTGGAGCCCCCATCCTCAGGACCCTGGAAGCCCGGCTGCTCCAGCTGAGTTGACACTTCTAGAAAGTGACGCTTCCAGGAAGGGAAAGCTGCATAGAAGGCTGGGGAGGGGAGGACGTGCACTTTGTGGGGGTGGGGAGGAGGGGGAGGACATGCGCCAGAGCCCTGGCCGCTGAGATGACAACTCGGCAGGCCAGCCGGCCCCACTGTGCAGCCATGAGAGTCATGAGTGGACCCCAGGACTGCTGTGTTTGGAGTTCTGGATGGTGGGTGCACCGTGGCAGACAGGCCCGCCCTGCACCGGGAAGGAGTCACATTCACGACTGCTCTGAGTGTGCACCGAGTCATGGCAGCTCAGGGAAGTGGTCCCAGGAAACAGGACCAGTTGTGTAAAGAGTGCTACTGAGCGCCAGTACTCCTGGGTGGCGACAGACTGCTACTGAGCGCCAGTACTCCTGGGTGCTGGTAGGTGTATACTTTGAATGGAAAGAAATAGTCCTTGCTACAGCACTTCAGTGAGCCTTGCTATGCACAAGGGAAGCTCTCCAAGTTCAAGTTTCCATTTTTATTGCTCAAAGTTGACTTGAAGGTTCACTGAGAAAGAAGACGCTTACCAAGGTTGAAATGACAGTTTTCATTTCGTATTCTAAGCTGTTCAGAGAGTTCCTAATCCTCACAATAATCCTCTAATGTATCAACCTGATTTTATAAATGAATCTATAAAAACTTATGTTTCATGAGCTGAAGCTCAAAATGAATGTCTGTGCAGCCCAAGTCACGCCACTCGTGGGGAAGGCCAGGATTCGAACTCAGAAGCTGTGACTGCCCGGTTCTTCCAAAGGCATCACAGACACCGGTGCGTGTGTGTGTTTGAACTGACGTTTTGCAGTGTGGGTGTGTACGGAGACACACACACTTTGCGCCATAAATGAGTCTAAGCACGCTGGAGTTGGCCAAAATCATTTGGCCTTCAACAACGCTGACGCCAGCTCTGTGATCCTGCGTCAGTTAAGGAAAGAAATTCAGTCCATCAGCACCCCCACAAGTACAGCACCCCGAGCTCCTCGTTCAGCCAGAAATACGGCGAAGCCATCAGCGAGCTTAGCGGGGGGCGGGTCAGAAGCCGAGCGGAGGCCGAGCCAGGCCGGGGAGATGGCTGTCTGCTTGCAGGCTCCTGACGCCCATGACAGCATTGATTATAGGTGGGCTGGTTTTTTTGTTTTTTTAATGGAAGGGGCTTTCTTCGTAGATAACGTGATACAAATGATTGGAATGGAAACACAGCTCGTGATGACTTGAAATGAGAGGAGCCAATCAAGCCGGGATGAAGTGTGGATCACAGATGAGGTGGTCGAATGAAGGCTGCGGCGTCTGGTGGTTTGAGCGGAGCCGCTCCGGAGTGGAGGGGACGGGTGGGGAGGCCGAGCTGCCCGCTGCCCTCGGGGGCAACGGCAAGTCATCATTCGCGCTGATTTCACCTCCGTGCAGCCCTGGAATTCCTGGAAGGAATCGGTCCTCGCTCAGAACACCCCGGCAGGGGACCTGGGACGAAAGGAAGCCCACCCCCGGGGAGGAAGCAGCCTTCTTCCTCCCTCTCCGCACTTCCTGGGCCCCAAAGGTGCTCGATCCTGTCCATCTTTGAGGATCCTGTGTTCGAGGGGTGACCGTGTGCCTCTCTGGAGAGGTCCGGCCACGTCTTCCCCAAGGCCGAGCCTGGCCCGCCTCCACCCAGCGCCTGGCCGTCTGAAATAAAGACACGGTGCGTAAGCCACATGGGGTACAGCTCCCAGGATTTGTTTGGTTTTAGCCCCAAACATTTCTATTCCTTGTGTGTGTGTGCGAATGAAAAGTGATGGACATTTCTTCCTCATATTATTAAATACACTTCTATTATCTTTAGTTAGCTGTACAAAGGAGTTACCATTTAACAGAGCAGGATATGAATGCGCACATCTTGGTCCGTCATCCCTTTAGCATTCTCCCCTTCCCTCCCAACCCCACACCTTCCCTCCGTGTTGTTAATGGTGAAGGGTATGCTTTGCATTGTATGACTGCATTCTCTCCCTTCCTCTCTTCATTCCTCTACCTCCCCACCCTCCCTTACAAGTGCCCGTTTCCTGGGTTTTGCTTTGGTGGACTATGGGCTAGCCTTTCTAAGGAATTACATCATTTGCAGTCTCCCTTGAATGTGCCATATTTCAATTCATACATCTATTACACTTGCAAACCACCCTGAAATGTTTACTTATATATTTGCAAATTAATGTTAGCTTCCACATATTTATAACCAAATGCTCTATGGTAGATCCAGTTGTGAGAACAGAGAGAGAAGCTACCACTTAAAAAGCCAAATTCAGAGTATTTATGGGAGCACTAGCACCAATATCAGTGGCTTCAGAAGTAGACGTTTCAATGTTTTGAATAAAATAGACTTCACAATGGAATAAATACCTGCTTAGGCACTGAAGGGAAACTCATGGGGGGGGGGAAACATATGACTTCAAGATTACTATAAAAAATGACCAAAAATCATTTAATCCATACAGAAAAAGAAAAAAAGTCAAGGAAATATGTAAATACAGAATGAGAAAACAGGAAGAAAGGGCTACCCTCCTTGCACCCATTGTGATACAAGGGAAATGGCTGAACTCCCCAGGAAATAATTGTGTTGCTCTCACAATCCAAGGATGTGCTTGTAATACACAACCACAGGCCAGTTGGCACAAAGACCTCTGATGAGCTTCAGTGGTCACTTCTCTCAATATCTTTCAGTAAAATCCAATCAAAAATAAACTTGCTGTCACAGTAAAGAACAATTATCTGCACTCAGAATCACTGGAAGCAATTCATTAATGTCAATAGGAAAATAAGGATCCTCTAATCTTTGTATCGATCATTATTCTAGAACAGTAAGTAAGCGGTTAGTGAGCGATCTGCTGAAAAGGAGTGATGATTGTTTTCATACCAAATTGTCTGTTTAGAAAACAGAAAAAAGCCACAAGCTAATATTAAGACAGTAAAATGAATTCACTAAATGACCTGTCTATAAATAATAGATCAGTACCCACAATCAAGTGGAAAAAAATATCATAAAGATTTTATGCATAGTAGCTACAGAAATACAACCTCCATCAGGATAAGCTCAACAAGTAATGTACAGAACTTCATGGGAAATAGTGAAACTTCACTGAGAGGTATAAAAGATGATGAAAAGAAAGCAGGAGGCACATCATGGTCTTAAATGAGAAGATTCGGTGTTGTAAAAAAAAGATCAAACCTTTCTAAATGAAACTATAAATTTAATGGAATTCCAATCAGGGTCCTAACATGAGATTTCCTGAAGCCTGAAAATATCACTGCAAAGCTTATCAAGAGGAATAAATGTATAACATCGACCATAAATTTATGAGGAGAAAGAGGAGGAGAGAGGAAAAGAGGGAGAGAAGGAAACAGATGAGAAGAGGAGAGAAGGAGAGGGAAAGAGGAGGAGGAAGAGGATAAAGAGGAAGAGGGAGGAGGAGGAGGAAGAGAAGAAAGAGGAGGGAGGAAGAGAGAGAGAGTGAGAGCGAGAGAGAGCGAGAGAGAGGTGGTGATGAGAAAAGTATATTGATGGGAGGAAAATAGCCCACAGTAGTTCGTCTCAATAGAATATGAAAACGACTCTATTATACAGAATGCAAGAAGAGAAACTGGAACTCAGAGAGGAATCCAGGCTTGGTCTAAGCGTGACCCTGACTGCAGTGGTATGGAGGAAGGAGGCATTTAACCATTCACGTTCCACTACAATTGCCTACCATGATGGCTCCTCAACCAGGAATCTTGCTGGTAACAAAAATGGTTGTCAACCACAGAGCGGTTACGGCAGCGGCTGCTCAGTAGCCCTGAGATCACTCAGACAACGCGACGTTGGATGGGTACTTTGTGTCTTGCCCCCAAATTAATGAATGAACCCAGTGTCCGAAGGGAAGGACTAACCTGGGGAAAACGTGTGTGCGTCCGACGTGAGAGTTATCCTTCACACAGAAAGCGAGCTCCTGAGCAAGGCCACGGAAGCACCCAGTGGAAAGGCAAGGAAGCGGCGCGGTGCGTGGCTCAAGTGACAGAGCTGGCCTGGAGTTGAGGAGCTTAGGGACAGCGCCCAGGCCCAGAGTTCAAGCCCCGGGACTGACAAACAAACAAAAATACTAGGCAAGTCTCGAAATCCAAACAAAACAAAACAGAGCATGTTCAGGTTTCCGGGAAGTGAGGTGGAGTCGGTCACTGAGAGTCTCGGAGCTGCTTTCAGCGCTCGATTGCGGAGGATGCTCCAGGGCCCGCGGGGTGGACCGCGGCCCTCCCCCCCCCCCCCCCCGCTCCCATCCGTGGCCAGCTCTCGGCAGGCCGGGCCCGCGGCCTCGTGGTCCGGGCAGCCCCTGCACCTCTCCAGGGCCCCATGGTGCCGAGACGAGGCGCAGAGCCCTTCCTCCAGGACACCCGGCGCAGACACGCGGGGGAAGCCAGCCCGGCCACCGGCTCGGGGGGCCCTGCAGCCCGGCCTCCGCGGCACCCGGCTGGCTCTGCCTTCCCATGTCTGCCCCTTCCTTGGTGACGGTGGAGCAGCTGGAGCGCGCCACGTGCACGGCTCGTGAGCACTTGGGCAAGTCGCGCCCCCGGATGACGTGCCAAGTCCTGGCGTGTGGACTTCCCACGATCCTCTCTACCCTCAGAGACGCCTTGCTGCGGGGGGGGGGGGGGGGGGGCACCGACAGGGGCCAGGAAGTAGGGGTTCAAAATCACAGCACCAACTTGGGGTGCAGGGCTGGGGGGGTCAGCAAGTGCAACTTCTACAGAGTTGCCTAACCAGGAGAGGAGACACCCCACAGAAGAAAGTGCCACGCCCCAAACGGCACTGCTTGCTCCAGGGGGGAGCCTAAGGCAGAGCAATGTGGCCCAGCCCAGGGCCTGGGTTCCAGCACATTCTTCAAGCCTCCGGGGCACAGGCTGGCTGTGGAGTCCCGGGTAGGAGCAGCCTCTGATGTCGGGTGCCCAGCTCCAGCACCAGGCTGGACACCGGGCCACTGTCCAGATCACCCAGCACCTCAGGGCTGACCCAGGGGACCCATGCCGCCGGGAGGGGCCCAGGAGCCCCTGAGGCGCCCGTTCGGTCCACCCTATCTGACTTCAGCTTTGCTTCCCACTCCCCCAGAATCCCCCCCGGGGCTGCCTCTCCGTCCCGAGTGCTGCCGGCTGAGGCCAGGACCGGCAGCCACTGCCGCTCTTCCTGCTGACCCTTGGCTGCTGCCCCTGCCTGGCGCCTTGCGGGGGCCTGGCCCCCCACTCCGCACCCTGGTCCCTACCCGGGGTCCTCCCGCAGGGCCAGACTTCCACCCAGCCACGCTCGCTGCTAGAGCCCTGCGCACCTCGGGCGAGGAAGGCCGGTTCCCGCCTGGGCCGGCCCTCGCGGAGCCCCGCTGTTCCCGGCAGGGGCGGCGGCGTCGGCCCCGCCGCCATCCGCTCGGTAGACGCTCGTTTCGCACGCAGCCCTGTGCGCGACTTCCAGTTCCGATGCCGAGCGACGCCCAGCACAGCCTTTACGGCTCCCGGAGAGCTTGCGCTGCTTATGCGAGCATTAACGCTGCTGCTTCCCCATAACAGCTCCATTCCGGCGGCACGAGCCGCGCGCAGAAGCCCGTTAACTTTTAACGGCGCCCGTAAAGCCCGGCACGGCGGCCCCGCAGACGGAGAGGGCTGCGCTCTGGCTCGCTGGGGACGCTTTCCCTGGCCGGATGTCATCACGCTGCAATCATTCATGACCTTGACTGGGCCTCGTCAGGGTCATCGCTCGTACCTTTGTTGCTGGGAGGATCACACGGGCGCCCTCCACTTCCGACCGGTGCCGCACGCGCCCATGTCTGGGTGCAGAGGTGGGGGGGGGAGGGCGGGGGGGGCGGAGCGAGCTGGCTGCTGGGTTCTGGGTCTGCACCCGGAAGCCGGGCCTCACGCTGCTTCGCCGGCGCGGAATAGCAGTGTGGAGCCACGCGGACCCCTTTCCTTAGTCTCCAGGGGCCCCCCTCCCCCCCTCACCACCACCGCACCCGTCTGTCCTGGTAAACCAGGTCTCGGTGATCGTATCCAGGCCTGATCTGCCAGCAAAGGCCCCGGAGGTGGTCCTGAGAAGACAGGCTCTCCCCCCCACACACCGAGACCCCCCCCACTGCTTCCTGTTCAGACAGGAAGCCCCCAGAGGCAGAGGCCGTGGGAAGCCCCCTCCACCGGTTCCCTGCGGAGCCCCAAAGGCGTTTGTTTGCTTAACATGAGGACGAGAATGAAAAAAAAAAATAGGAAGCTGAAACTGGAATTATTTTTTTTCTCCCAGAAACACTGGCGGAATGAGTGTGCACACAGTTAGAAGTTCTCAAAGACTTACTTTCAAAGGGCGGATTTCTAAAGATTCCAAAACAGATGGTCAAATACAGTTCCTCTCTCTCTCTCTCTCTCTCTCTCTCTCTCTCTCTCTCTCTCTCTCTTCTCTCTCTTTCTGAAGAACAGCAGATCACAAACGTATCTGAGTTTTAGAGTCTGGAAGGTGAGGCAGGATGGAGCTGGCTTGGTGGCCTACACAGGAAAAGCAGCCGGGTGGTTGGGGTTTTGTCTTAGGTTGAGGACGCCTGCCTTCCTGCCTGCCTGCCGCCCGGGCGAGGGCAGAGCGGGGCAACAGCGCCATCTGCAGGAGGAACTTGGCAGCCCCAGCCCGAGGACGGGGCACAGCCGGGGAGCCCACAGCCCAGGGCGGGAGGCTCCCCAGGCCGCGCCACACCTGAGACCCCAAGGCATGGACACATGGTGGCGGGTGTGCGGGAGGAGCAGCCGGCAAGATCCGCCCGGCCTGTCATCGCCCGCGCTGGTTTCTGTCGCCGTTATTCCCCTTCCAGGGGCGGATCACCCCTGCGTGGAGATGGACGTCCCGAGGACACCCGGCACAGGGTCCACGCAGCGGTGAGACACGGAAGCCGTCTGAGCCCTGGGGACCGGGAGCCGGTTGCACACACGAGGGCCCTCTGTGGCAGGAATCCTTGGTGAACTTCACCACGCCGGAGGGGCCCAGGCACAGGGGAAGCAGGGCGGCTTCCCAACGGTGAGATGTCGGGTTACGAGAACAGCGTGGTTTCCTGCGCCGCGCCGCGTTCCCGCGGAACGACCAGCGTCTCTGGTCTCCACAGCGGAAGGATCTATTCTGAACTGGGATGTTCCGCATAGCAGCTCTGGGAGATGGGGGCTAGGGCGGGAGCTCCGCCTTCTGCTTTGCACTTGCCAGTGTTGTTTGCATCGCGTGGCAAGCACAATGCCGCGTCTGCGTGGTCGTGTGTTCTGCCGGAGCGTGCCGTCTGGTGGCCCTCAGAACAGCTCTGCGGGGCAAACGCTCCCGAGCCCTTCCCCGAGTGGCTGGAGGGAGCCTCATTCTGCACTCGTACTGGAGAGCACAGGCTCTGGGTGCAGACCAGCCCGGTGGGCAGCGAGGGAACCCTCCCTCCCGGGCGGCGTCCGGTCTCCCCTAAAGCTGGGGAGAGCCACTCCTTTGCAAGGAGCCTCATGGGGGCGTCCGGGCACGGCGGGTGGTCCGCGCCTCTCCTTGGTTTTCTGAGCGTCCAGCACCTCGTATCCCGGGCAGACTTCTCCTCACTCACGTCAGGATCGCCACTCTGCCTTCCCACTTCCTCCCATTTCCAATCTCCTGCCAGAATCTGCTCGAACGCCCTGCCTCTCCCATGGGCTCCTTGTCCACACCGCTCTGCTCTCCTGACCACAAATCCCATCCCCGGCCTCTCTGACCCGGGACACCCTTTCCCTTGGCTCACGCCGCACGCCAGCTCGCCGGCAGCCCCGGGCCTGGCTCCTTCTCTCCGCTCGCTTCCTCCGTTCTGCCTGATCCTGGTTCTGTGTCACTCGGAGCCAGGCATGCACCAGCTCCTTTAGCACCATGCTTTTGTGGGTGCAGGCAGCGGGCAGAGCCTCCTGACTCCGCCTCCTTCGGGGGGGGCTGCCTCTCCTTCCTTCCTCCTCTCCCAGATTTCCTTGCTCTGTGGCACCACCGATTGCTGATGTCTGCCCTCCATATTGGCACACAAGTTCCTGAGGCAAGGCTGTGTTCTGATCTCGTCCTAACAGTGGTTGAACAAACGCCTCGTTTTCCCAAAGGAAGCAAAAAGGCTGTTTCCTTCACAGTTGCATAGGAAAACGCAACTTCCAAATGAGTCATGTGACATAAAAATCTGAACAAAGTCTTTTGTCAAAGATTTAAACACTGAAAGCCACATGACATGGTAACTCCATTCCTCCCTATATAACAAAAAGCCGTGGAACAAAGGTCAATCGCTGCACTATCAACAATTGCCATGGGGTAAAAACAACCCAAGTAACCATTTCCACATACATAAATATGGCATATGCCTGCAATGGAAAAGTATGCAGTCCTAAAAAAGGATGGACGGCAGATACATACCACGACATCAGTGAATCTTGAAGGCACGTTCATAAAACAAGGCAGATGCAAAAAAAGAGATAAGAATTGTGTGATTCCTCTTGCTTGAAGTAGATACACAGACAAGTTGATGGAGACCGAAACTCTCGTGGAGGGGAAGGAAGGAGGGGATGGGCTCTGTTGGGCTCTGTGGATTTGTACCCAGTTCTACAAGGATGGAAAACATGTATCAAAAAAAAAAAAAAAAACAGGGCTGGGGATATAGCCTAGTGGCAAGAGTGCCTGCCTCGGATACACGAGGCCCTAGGTTCGATTCCCCAGCACCACATATACAGAAAAACGGCCAGAAGCGGCGCTGTGGCTCAAGTGGCAGAGTGCTAGCCTTGAGCGGGAAGAAGCCAGGGACAGTGCTCAGGCCCTGAGTCCAAGGCCCAGGACTGGCCAAAAAAAAAAACAGTTCAGCAGTTACTGTATTTGCCTAGATTTTTAGGAAATTCGATTAATTTGTCCTAAGGTTTTTCCTATTAGATGAATCAACACTAGTAAGAGTGTTTTACCATCTGTTTGACTGAACATTCTAACAATTTTCCTACTTAGCATTCTTTATTGGTTTTATAAAAATGAGTTCTGATAATTATGTGCATAAAGCCTCAATGCCTGATTTATTATGCACCCAAGAAACTATACGTCAGATGCTGAATTCTTCCTTTCCCCAATGTCATTTGTGAATATTACTCAAAGTTTTCATCCATATATTATTTCTGTTCCGTCAAGATAAAAACAAAAAAAAAAATCACTTCTGCAAATGTTTGTCAAAATCTGGAGCACTTTAACAAATAGCTCTCAAATATGGCACCTTCTAACTTGCCATTAAATATTCTCCTTTGAATATGGTTTGGACCTTTTCAGTTCTATCGGGGAAAATCACTAATATATTTCCATAAATTACAATAAGTAATGTCCTTTCCAGCTGGGGGGGGGGCGGTGCACGTGACGAGCGGTCTGGGTGACCCACTGGGCCTCTCTCTCCTTTGTGGCTCCGTTCTTCTGAGCAGGTGAGCCCCCTCCATCAGGGGACCCCCAGCATCCCAGCCTGTGTCCCAGAGGTCACCATGGACAGGAAGCACCCAGCCTGTGTGTCCCAGAGGTCACCATGGACAGGAAGCACCCAGCCTGTGTGTCCCAGAGGTCACCATGGACAGGAAGCACCCAGCCTGTGTAACCCAGAGGTCACCATGGACAGGAAGCACCCAGCCTGTGTGTCCCAGAGGTCACCATGGACAGGAAGCACCCAACCTGTGTAACCCAGAGGTCACCATGGACAGGAAGCACCCAGCCTGTGTGTCCCAGAGGTCACCATGGACAGGAAGCACCCAGCCTGTGTGTCCCAGAGGTCACCATGGACAGGAAGCACCCAACCTGTGTAACCCAGAGGTCACCATGGACAGGAAGCACCCAGCCTGTGTAACCCAGAGGTCACCATGGACAGGAAGCACCCAGCCTGTGTGTCTCAGAGGTCACCATGGACAGGAAGCACCCAGCCTGTGTCCCAGAGGTCACCATGGACAGGAAGCACCCAGCCTGTGTAACCCAGAGGTCACCATGGACAGGAAGCACCCAGCCTGTGTAACCCAGAGGTCACCATGGACAGGAAGCACCCAGCCTGTGTGTCCCAGAGGTCACCATGGACAGGAAGCACCCAGCCTGTGTGTCCCAGAGGTCACCATGGACAGGAAGCACCCAGCCTGTGTAACCCAGAGGTCACCATGGACAGGAAGCACCCAGCCTGTGTGTCCCAGAGGTCACCATGGACAGGAAGCACCCAGCCTGTGTGTCCCAGAGGTCACCATGGACAGGAAGGAACTGGGAAGCCTGGCTCCAGACCCTACACTGCCATGTCTGGGTCCGGGTCACGTTTGCTGATTTCCCTTAGAACAATCCCCCAGCAGCGACATTAGCAGGTGCTCACTAAGTCTGCTTGAGTGAAGGCCCCGCCCTGCAGAGCCCGTCACCCCGGGGCTGAGGATGGGAGAGGGTTGCTAGATGCCCCAAGGACAAATACTGGCTTCATTGCCAAGCACTATTTGCAATGAAATATGGCTGACATTGACCTTCTATCGGTGATAACGGTTGATAAAGATATGAAGTGTCTGTAAAATAAACATGCTTCTATTTAAAAATAGTTTGCGTTGACCTGGGCACCAGTGGCTCGTGCCTGTAAACCCAGCTACTCGAAAGGCGAAGCCAGGAGGCTTGACGTTCCATTTCAGAGTCCTTGGGATCCATCTTAGTGGAGGAAGTTGGACGCCTGCTTGCCATCCCAGCTGCCACGGGAAGCGGAAGGCGGACGGGTCGAGACCCACGGGAAACAGGTGAGACTCTTCCTCGTAACCAATGAAGGCAGGCACCAGAGGCTCACCCCTGAGACCCCAGCCACTGGGCGCGCTGAGATCTGGAGGGCGGAAGTTCAAGACCAACCCAGGCAGAAAAGTCCACCAGACTTCATCGCCACAAGGACCAGCAAAAGACAGGGCGGAGCACGTGGTTCAAGTGGCAGAGCGCCAGCTCAGCAAGCTCCAGTCTCGGAGTTCAAACTCCAGCCTCCCGAGAAGCACCTTTTGAATGTCTGGAAAGAAAGCCTGGCCCTGCAGGGCGGGATGGGAACAAGCCCTTGGCTGGACCCGGTCCGGCTGAGCGGGGCCGCACAGAACCAGCAAGTGTGTCTTGTTGGTGTCGGGGTCACTGGAGCCTGGAGGTGGAGTCCTGCATGTGGGGGGGTGGGGGGGCTCTGATGTAGAGAGAGAGAGGCCAGCCACTGGGTGGGAGAGCAGGTTCGGCCAGGAGGGGGGAGGCCAGGAGGGGAGATGAGAGGGGCAGGGCTCTTCCTCCTCTGACCTCTGACCCCGCTGTCTCCTCCTCTGCCCACGACTTGAGGAACGCTGGCCCCAGAGGGGAAATGTCCCGCGTGCACCCACAGGATGGCAAACACGTCTGCAGAAGGCCGGGCATAGAGCTCAAGACACCCAGACTGTGGCAGCTGCCCTGGGGCCGCGCCCCCCCCCCGCCCGGTCCACCCAGCTCCTGACCTCCGCAAGCACCGCAGCAGAACCGAGTGCTCCCAGAGCCGCGCTGTGCTCTGCGTCCACCCTGAGGCGCCCTGAGCCCTGGGGGGCACAGGCTGCTGCTGGGACACAGAGGAGAGGCCGCGGAGGGGGTGCAGGCCTGGGGGGGGGTCCGGGAGGGGGCACCAGAGGCCCACAGCACACGCCACGCTTCCAGCTGCGTCCCGGCTCGGGGTGGGGGGGCTCGGAGCAAGTCCACCTTGCCGGGGTGAAGTCTTCCGCACAGAACAACTGTGAGGCTCGGCAGGGGGGCATCGGAGAGCAGCACCCACCCCCCCCCAGTTGTGGGCCCTCGGGGGCTCTGGGCCAAGGGAGCCGCCTCCTGCACTGAGCCCTGCGCAGCGGGTCCCCAGCCGCATGGAGGCCCCGGCGGGGCTGCGGGCGTCACGAGGTGCAGAGTCTGGAAAACCTCACCTCCCTCCGCCCGCACCGTGGCCGGCGCCCCATCTCCCGGAGGAGTTGGCGGTGCAGCAGGGGGGGCGGGGGGGGGGGGGGGTTCCCAGCTCTGTGACCCCGTCTGAGACCTGGAGCGCGGCGTTTCGAAGCCAGCCTGGGAAGAAAAGTGCATCGGACTCCGTCTCCAACTAGCCGGCCAAACACTGGCCCGGTGGCTTGACCCTGGAGGTAGAGCCCCAGCAGCGAGCGGCGTGAGCGCACAGGGCCACCGGCCGCAGCCCCGACAGCCGCCCCGGTAAGGAAACCGGGAGAGCCACAGGCGCGGGAGCTGGCCGTCCTCCACGCCGGTCTCCAGACGTGAGTGTGCTCGCGTGAACTGCGGACTGCCGCCCATCGTCCCGGCGGTTCTTCTAGATTGTTCTCCCACTCAGCGTATCCGGTCGAACCGAGTCCCGTGGAGGGCTGACCTCGGAGGAAGGGCAGCTAGGTGAGGACCCAATTGCCTGGGCATGGCTGGACCCCCTCGGCCACCCTCTCTGTTCCCGCTTCTCCGGCATGGGGTCCTGGCCGTCCTCCTCCCTGTCCAGCAGGTGCTCGGGTTCGGGGGCGCCTCTTTCATTTGTCTGGGGACCCCCCCTCTGCCCGCCCGCAGCCGGGGCCTGGCTGGCGGCAGCACCTGCCCTGACGTTTGCACACCGATCGTCCCATGCGGGGCTCCCAAGACCCCGGATGTACAGCTCTCAGGGACTGGAGCGCGTTTCCCTCCTCTACCCACTGCACGAGTCCTCTAAGAAAACAACGGAATGTTCTGTGGGGCTGCTTCTCTCTCCTTGGGGACCGGGGCACTGAAAGCTCTTTGTACCCGGTGTTGATTCTGGAAGTTTCTTGCCTCACCGTGCTCACTTTGTGCCAAGTCTTCCACCAAGCCTGTGGCCTCCCAGGTCAGCGACCCCCTTGTCTTTTGGAGGTTTGTGTGAAGCTCCCCTTTTGTGCAAAGTCTGGGCGCTTCCTGGGGGGCGGAAGCCTCCTGTTTGGGGCGATTTCAAAGGCTTGCCCTGATGAGCGAGCAGCCCCTGCCTCGAGGGCCTCTGCCGGGCCGTCTGCGCTCAGCACCGGCCCGGCTCCTTGCCGGCGCCCTCTCCACGACAGGGTCAGAGGAGCGGGGCCTCCAGCGGGCTCTTCTGCACAAATCCCCGTCCTCGGCACCAAAGGAGCCATCGGGAGCCTTCGCATTTGAAGTCCTTCCTTTGAAACACTTTGAGTGCGTTTCATCTCCTCGCCCCTTCTTGTCTGACAAGCCGTTCCCTCCTTAAACTTTCCGAGACGTCTCAAGCTGCCGTTTCAATTCTTGGGAAGTTTTCTAGGGCAATAACTTCTGCAGAGACAGAGGGGTCCCGTCTGCCATTTCCAGGGAGAGACCCCCCCATCCCCCCAACATGCCTTGCCTGCGTTCCTGGCGGGTGGGACTTGCTCGGAAGATGCAAATCAGAAGGAAGAGGGAAGGAAACGGTGACTGCGGGTGTCCTGTGGGCCAGTCCCTGTGGGAGAGTTGGGGGTGAGTTGGTTGCAACCACTCTGCTCCTGCACAAGCACACACACACACCCGTGCACGCACACATGCACACCTGCATGTGCACGCATGCACACTGGCTTGGCACGCACAGAGGCACGCACACGCACACACATGTGCGTGCGCACGCTCACCCGCTCTCTGCCCGGAGGCCTTTGGGGCGCGGCCCCCTCTCCCTTCTCCCTGAACACCGCGCCTCTTCCTGGGGGACGGGCGGCCCGGACCCTCTGCCGCCCCCGGGGGCGGGGTCGTGAGCACCTGGCCTTGTTCACGAGGGCCGGCAGCCCAGTCCACCCTGCTCACCTCCGTGAGCTCCTCTCGCCTCAGCCTGAGCCCTGCCGCCCCTCAGCCGGGAACGCAGCCTGCCTGAGGCAGGGGCCCCGAGACGCACGGGCGAAACCCCGCTTCTTCCCGCGGGGACAGACTCACCCCAGCCAGGCCTCCCTGCTGAAAGTATAAAACCCCAAGTGCCCCCTTGGTCGACAGTTGCTGAGCGCCGTAGTTCTGTGTCAAGAACTCAGACTCTCAAGCCAACTGCCCTGGGTTCAAATCCTGCCCTGCCCCAGCCAACTGTGGGTTCCCAGGAGTGACAAAGCCCCCGTGGGTAATGTGCCCTGGCCCACGGGCGCGTCCCACCTGCAGGACAGACCCAGGATGAGACCAGAAGCAGCAGCTGGGGGGGGCGGGGGGAGGGGGGCTCCTGGGATCCCCGTGGGGAGGGGCAGACGCGCGCCCACACCGCGGGGCCCTGGCGCCATGGGTGTAAGGAGCTCAACCGCATCCAGAGACACGGGCTGAGGCTTAGGAGGAGGGCGGGACGCACACTGAGAACGGGCGGCTGGGCGTCCCGCTGAGCCCCGCATTATCTCTGTAGCCAGAGCCTGGCGGCCGGCCTGGGCCTCCGAGATTATCAGGAGCAGCCGGAGCGCGCGGGGAGGGCGGCGCGGATCGGAGGCTTAGTGTCAGCGGCTGAGAGGCGGCTGAAGCCCCGGTGTCGCGCGCTGTCACTCGGGCAGAATCCGCTGGCAACCCCAGCGCTCTGCCCCTGGGGGCAGCATGCCCACGTGGACGGCCCCCCTCGGGCAGGGCTGGGCCTCCCGGACGGAAGGCAGGAGAGACCCAGCGGGCCCCTGAGCCATGAGGGCGGTGCCCAGGGCACCTGAGGGGACGGGCGCGGGTCAGCCGCGGGCTCCAGCGTTAGGACCGCTGAACTCGGCCCCCCTGGGTGCTACGGCTGCGGGTGCAGTGACCGTGGGTGCAGAAATCACAGCGTGCAGGCCGTAGGGTTTACCCCCGGACGGACAGCGCCACGCCAGCCACGCCACGGGCTGTGGGCACGTGGCGAAGCTTGCGTGGCTTCCAAGGGTGGTGCTGAGTGAAACTAGGAAATGCCGTGTCACGGGGCGGCTGGGTCTTCGTGGGGACGATGGTCGCTCATCCCTAAACCTGAGGAAAGCACTAGAGGCCAGACACCAGATGCCGCTGAGCTTACCAGCACTTCCAGGACTCTTACACCCGAAAGGAAGGCTCCCGGGTCTCCCAAGTGTGCGCCACGCCTGCCTCCGGCCGCCCCGGCAGAGTCGCATCGAATCCAGCCCTCCGCGGAGGCCGACGTCGCCATGTGTGCAGATGCAGGCAGGACAAGCCAGCCGGCCCCCACGGCAGGAAGGTGGCTGGGGTGCGTGACAGCCCCGGGGGCCCTGGGAAGGCATTCGTTGGTGCTCCCCCATTGGTCCAGGGAACACCAGATCTGCCCTCAGCCAGCTCTCCCGTTGGCAGAGCTCTCCAGCCAATCGTCTTTGGCCACACCCAACAGGCCTGTCCCCTGCTACCCAGTCTGTCCGCTCCTGGCCCAGGGGTCTGGACAGACCCCGCTGGGCTCTGCTCCCTGAGGCACCTCCAGGGGAAGGGGCAGAACAGCCGCCCAGTGACCCCACACTGCCCAACAGCGAGAAGCCTAAAGAAGGGCCATTTTCACGATCAACGAGGACTTCCAAAAGTACACCCCCCCCAACCCCCCCAGCACACCAGCCACGCCCCCAACCCAGCTGTTCCCACGCCCAGCTCATAAGGAGAAGATGCTCTCAGCGGGAGGGCGAGCCAGCCAGTCCCCACCTCCCAAGTAATGAGATGAAATCAATAGATAAAACAAAGGGAGCATAGTCTATCTGGGCTATTAATTAGGAAGAGCTAAGTAAACCTTCGGCTCTCATTCCCTTGTAGTTGAAAAGTCAAAAAGTCTATTCATTAAAATGAGGTTCTCCGTGTGGGCCCTCCACTGTGGGAGGTCAGAGGTTTATCTACACTTCCTGACGTCTGGCTATCATCAGTCTAAACCACAGGCTCTGCATAGCTCTCGTAAGGGGTCTTCTGCGCTCGGGCAATTCAAATCAGCACTCCGCCTCTGTCTGCAATTCCAGGGACAGCTGCCCTGTGCACAGACACCACTAATCAAAGACGGCGGCCTGCAGGGAGGGCGGGGTGGCAGCCGGGGAGAGGTGGAGTGGGGGGGGGCGGGGCTGGGCATTCTGGACCCCAAGAAACTTCAAAAGGAAGGCATGGGGGTCCTGCTGGCTGAGCATGCCGGAAACCAGCCACGCTTCCAAAGCAGCCCGGAAAGGGAGCTGCCCGGGCCTGAAGCAGCCCCCTGTAAGCGAGCACTGGCTCATCAGCCCCGCTCAAAGGGCCCATCCGCCCCTCGCCTCAGCAATCCAGCGGGCCCCAGGCCAGGACAGATGGGCTGCCACCTGCCCAGGGTGCCAACTTGCAGGGCCAGGTCGCCTCAGCCCTGGAAACTGAGGGCCTAGGGAGGAGGGACTCGGGAGCCAGGAGGTGGCCTCAGATACCCAAGGGAGTTGCAGAAGGAGAGCACAGAACACGGAGGTGTGGCAAAGAGCAGCGAAACCGTAGAAGAGCATCAAAAGAAAAAGAAAAACATTTTAAAAATGGTTCATTTCCAGTCTTTGAAATGTAAGGGTCCCAGAAACCTAAAAATATTGGTGAAATCCCCTAGATCTGCTCCACGCTCTGCCCAACTCGTTTCTCCCGGAGATAACGAGCAGTCAGCTCTCAAATATAAAGATTTATTTAAGTAGCCACAGATCCCACACAGAACGGAGGACAATAGCGCATGGCCCTCCTCCTCCCTGAAGATGCCCTGCCTGTTTAAAACCCAGTCCAGTTACCCAGGTAACTGGCACACCCAGAGGCAGTTGCCTCCCCCTCCTCTGAGGTCTCAGCCTAATCCACCTGAACACACCTCCTATCCCCTGCCCTAGACCAGGCATCCGCCAGGAGTGACTCCAGAGCCTGCAATTCCGCTGAATAAAGTTCTCTCTTCTGCCCAATTACCGAGTGGAGTTCTCCATCATCGGTTGTCTACTTGAAAGTCTCTTACATATGGTGCTATGACTCGGATAAGGCTTTGAGTCAGGACAGGTGGAATTCCCCTCTGTTTTTCTCCTTTTTTCTGAGGCATATCCCCAGTCCTGATGGCCCTTTTCCCCCCCAAACGGAACTACTGCAAGACGCTACGTGGGACTTCTCACCAATACCACTGCTGGCCTCTAGATCCACATCCCTCTGGAGAGCGAAACTGCTCTACAGGTTCTCGGTGGCTCTTTCCGGATGTGGTATCACGCCAAAGAACTGCTCAAGCCCGGGGCCTGGTCTGCAGCAAAGCAGGGGCATCTGCATGGAGCCCTCCTGGGGGTGGACCTTACAAATAGCTTCTACACATTGCTGAGTCAGCGGAAGCCAGCACTTGGCTTATTCCATTCAAGGTGAGAGCAAAGCAAGGCCAGGCCCATATTCTATCCTTTCGTGACTGTGAGGAAAACTGTCCTTTCTACAGAAGCATGTGGCTTAAAAGTTCCTGGTTTGGCCAGAAAGTGAAAGAGGCACTGCTTGGGGATAAGAAAGGATTTTTGAAATGCAAAGTTTTGTCTTCAGTGGTTGTTACTCCCAGGAGTTAAGACACACCTCAGATTGTTCCAGAAAGGGCTGGGTGTATATTTTGAGATTACGGTGTACTCTTCACCTTATTTCAAAGTCTGTTATGGTTACCTTATGGAATGACACCTTCTCCTTTTCAAACTAGCCAATCCCAAGCAGATTGTGAACTGTGAGCCCAGCCAGTCAGAGCAAAGGGGTGGGGCCTACTGCATTAACAGCGGATCCCAGAGCAGCTGGCCTGCCCTGTGTGCTTGCTTGCCAGATTTCTGGCTGCTGGTGTACCCTCCTGCAGAAGTGCATTCGCCCTTGCTGAGACGATTCTTCATTTTTCTGTCTCTCTTTGTGACTCCAGCGGTGTTTGGGGAGCAAATTTGTAACACAATGAAGCTCTAAAATCTCCTGATCTACAGCCATGAAGGCTTGGACCCCAGCCAGCCCTCTGGATGTGCTCTTGAAGAAAGCTGTCTCCCCCTCCCGCTCCCCCTCCCCTCCTTTCCTAGCTCCCCACTACCCTCCCCTCCCCTCCCCCTTTCCACTTCCCCTCCCTTCTCCCCTTCCTCTCTCTCTCCCCACTTCCCCTCTTCCTCTTCCCTCCCCCTCCCCTCTCCCCTCCCCTCCCATCATCCCCTGAGGCGGAGGAGAGGCCCCAGGACCTTGAAGAGGCGGATGAAGAAGGCAGCGTGGATGCTGGCCCTAGGGAATGAGTTGGTCCCTGCAGGAGAGCAGAGTTTAGGAAATAACTAAGAACAAAGGAAAGAACTAGAATTGTCCCCGAACTCAGGTGGCAGGGCTCGGAGCTCCAACCCTCGTGCTGCCAATCAACCAATCAATCGATCGATCGATCCATCGATTGACGAATGCTGAATAGAAAAGCCGTTGGGCCTCAGGCCTGTTATCTCAGCTAGTCCGGAGGCTGAGATCTGAGATCCCAGTTTGAAGCCAGCCTGGGCAGAAAAGTCCGTGAGACTCTTATCTCCCACTGACTCCCAGAAAACCAGGAGTGGCGCCGTGGCTCAAAGCGGCAGAGCGCCAGCCTTGAGCAGAAACGCTCAGGGACAACGCCCAGGCCCAGAGTCCAAGCCCTGCTACCGAAAGAGAGAGAGGAAGGAAAGCCACCGTGGCCCCTTGCGCCCTGCCTTCCTGTCTCCCAGGCTCCTCTCTCCTCCCCGCCCCCCCCCGGCACATCTTGGCACTGTAGCACCAACAGGCTTAGAAGGTGGTGGGCTTTAGCTTTGCGTCACCCGCCCAGAGTCTGCTACAGAGCTTCTGCCTTGTCCAGAGTTTCTAAATCCTTGGCCTCCTTCCTGGCATCACCGGGTGAGCCTCCCTCCCCCCCCCCTCCCCGCCAGCCTCTTCTCCACCCTTGCAGTTGGTGACACTTTGTCCCAGTTGTAAACAGCAAGGGCGATAGGCTGGGACGACTTCCCCTGGGATTGGAGTGTTCCGCGTCCCCGATGACTGCTTCAGGGCCTGTTCTCATAAATGCATTTGCTGAGCCAAACAATTAGGACATAAAAGGAGCCCTCCCAGCCTTCTGTGTCCCGCAGTGAGTGCAGCCCACCGCCCCGCCGGCCGGGCAACGGCCGTCCATCTCTAAGGTCGTCCGATTGGAGACGGGAATGCGCCCCGAGCTCTCGGGCTGTGTGGATGTTCTTGTAAAGGGTCGCCGGGATGGGGCCACTCGCTCCCCGGCTAAACCGCACTTTGGTGTGCTCCACGGGCTGTGGTTTTGGACAAAGCTCCTAGCACATGGCCACCTCCCTCCTTCAGAATCCCGGGGAGCACAGAGGCTTGGGTGCACACACGCTGCCAAGGAGAAACGTGTAACGCTGCGTAACGCCGCCTAGCGCCGTGTAACACTCGAGGCCCCGCTACACCGGGCACGAGGGACAAAGCCGACGTTCACACCGAGCCAAAGCAGATGAGTGAGCTAGAACGAGGCAAGAGCAGAGGCGGCAAAGAAAGAACCAAGAAAGAGGAAGCCGCATGTGCAAAGGTCCTGAGGTAGGTGTCGCATCTTTTCTAAATATGCAAGTCCCCTTGTCCTTACAGAAGCCCCGGGACTCCAGAGGCCCACCTCCTGAATGCCGGTTCTGCACGCAAGGACCTGACGAGCCCCATCACCCTTGCTGATGGGAGTGAGAAGACGCACGTGGTCCTCCGTGACAAGCTTCCAGCCACGTCACGTGATCTCAGTGATTTAGAGCAGCTGTACAACCCGAGCAGATTACAAAGAGGAATCTTCCTAATTATACAGGCTTGCTGTTATTTAAATATTTACCAACATTAAACACCACAGGGCTGTGCAAATGATCCAGGGATTCATATTGTTCTAAGCTAATATTCTTTGTACAGTATTATGCAAATTGCCTAAACTTTATTTTGTGGTGTTGCGACAAGCACGGGGTCCCAAGGCATCCATTCGCTAAGTTGAAGCAGATAAAGTTTTAATAATAAATAGCGAGGATGACTCAGTCCCAAAGTTTGCGTGCTGCTAATGCACTCGCCCACCCCAGGGTAGTTTGTTAGATAAACAAGGAACGCTTCCTGCATCGCTTTTGCTCAAGCGCCATCGTGTTCCTGGAAATGTTGGCGTCATAAATTATTTCAACCCATTAGGTGTTAACGCACAAATCATATTCGCCCGCAATCTGTCGTGAATTGCGGAGAATTGAGATTTAAACACTGAAATGATGCATTCATTCTACTCCGCGATAACAAAGCTGCTTACGAGAAATTAAACGTGGCTGACGCGGGACCCACACAGCACGCCCGCTGCTGAAGATGTCACGCCCGCAAAGGAGGCGGCAAACGGTTCCGTTAATATTCACCACACTTGGTGTTCGTGACAAGGAGAAAATGCGCGTGGAAGCTCCCGGCACGGGGTGACCCGGGAGCAACCCCACGTGGGCGCAGCGGGCGGACACCTGGCGTGCGGCGGGTCAGGGCTCCCCCCGGCGCGGGGTGCCGGGTGAAGGGGGACACAGGCTCCCCAGCCTGCAGAGAGCCATCCTGGCTGGGCTGGCAGCGACCTGCTTGCAGCTGGCGGTTAGGAACTATCAACACACCGCTGTCCAGAGCACCGGCTGCGGCCCAGCTCCGAGCTCCGAGGACGGGGGGGGGGGGGGGGGGGGGGAGGGCTGTGCCCTCTGTGTCCCGAACCCCTGTTCCACCCCTGGCATCCTTCACGCCCCGCATGCACGCCCCTGAAGAAAATCACAGGCGTGCGCACAGATGTACACACGCGTGTGTGAAGGGGCGCGTTCACAGTGTGGGAAACGGGGCCCGGCACCCAGCATCACTGGGAAAATGGCGTCTGTCCTGCCGGGTAGCCACGCCCGAGCTTCCCAGGGCCTGGCCGGGTCCTCCAGGCTGGTGGGCTCCTGCGGGGCTCAGCTGCTCACCGCCACCCACCGCCCACCGCCACCCACCGCCCACCGCCACCCACCGCCCACCACCACCCACCACCCACCACCACCCACCACCCACCACCACCCACCACCCACCACCACCCACTATCCACAGCCACCCACCGCCCACCGCCACCCACCGCCCACCACCACCCACCACCCACCACCACCCACCGCCCACCGCCACCCACCGCCCACCACCACCCACTATCCACAGCCACCCACCGCCCAATGCCACCCACCACTCACCACCAACTTCCCACCGCCACCCACCGCCCACCGCCACCCACCGCCCACCGCCACCCACCACCCACCGCCACCCACCGCCCACCGCCACCCACCGCCCACCACCACCCACCACCCACCACCCACCACCCACCACCCACCGCCCACCACCCACCGCCCACCGCCACCCACCGCCCACCGCCACCCACCACCCACCACCCACCACCCACCGCCACCCACCGCCCACCGCCACCCACTATCCACAGCCACCCACCGCCCAATGCCACCCACCGCCCACCACCAACTTCCCACCGCCACCCACCGCCCACCGCCACCCACCGCCCACCGCCACCCACCGCCCACCGCCACCCACCGCCCACCACCACCCACCACCCACCGCCCACCGCCACCCACCGCCCACCACCACCCACCACCCACCGCCCACCGCCACCCACCGCCCACCGCCACCCACCGCCCACCGCCACCCACCACCCACCACCACCCACTGTCCACCACCAACTGCCGTCCACCACCAGCCACTGCCACCACCACCCACTGTCCACCACCCACTGTCCACCACCACCCACTGCCACCACCACCCACTGCCACCACCACCCACTGCCACCGCCACCACCCACTGCCACCACCACCCACTGCCACCACCACCCACTGTCCACCACCACCACCCACTGTCACTGTCTACCACCACCACCCACTGCCCACCGCCCAGCGTCCTCTCGTGTCCGGACCTGGTCCGCTGTCCACGGCTGCCGGTCTTCCTCTGAAGATGGCTCCGGGCCTTCCCGTGCTTTCTTTCTTGTGCACAGGAGATTTGAACACCCAAATGCCTAGGGCGTGTTCCTCAGCGAGTGAAAGCACGGGGACCCGTGTGCTCACACACACGTGTGCGCACACACGCCCACCCACGCACGCGTGACCCACGCACCGAGACCCTCTGTGAGTGGCGCGCGGTCGGCCGCCGGGTTGCGCTGCGGAGCGCCCGGGGCTGGGCGCGTGGCGTCTGGTCTCCGTCGGCGCGCGTGCAATCCTGGCTCCTCCCGGCGCGCAGCTCCGCTTCTCCACGCCGCGCTCACCCGGGGGCCCCCGCGGGGGCGCGAGCTCCGGCTGGACGCTGGCTTTTGTCCTCCTCCACCTGCGCGTCCGGCGGCGCCGCTCCAATGCCCCGCGGCACGCGCGAGGCCGCTGAGGCCCCGGGGCCCTCGCTCCCCTGCCGTCTGCGGTGGCGGGGGTGCCGCGGAGCGGGGGTGAAGCGGGGCCGAGGGCGCGGCGCGGCCTCGGGGGGCCATCCCGGACTGCCGGGGTGCAGGGTGGGGACGCAGGCGCCAGCCGATGCCATCGCACCCGCGCTTCGTGTGTGCAACACGGCCCGGCGCCGTGGCTCGGCACTGCCTCACGGGGTCCAGGGCCTGGGGTTCGTCCCCAGTGCGCCCCCAAAACGCTTAGCACGTGTCCTAGGGACACCGTTAGAGGCCAGTAAACATGATCCCGCGTGACCCCGTCCCTCCGCCGATGCCGCAGGTGGACGAGAAATGCCGCTGCGTGGATGTGCTCCGTGGGCCTCTTCAGAAGCGGTTCTTTCTCTTTTCCGTCTGCTTCTTCTTTTCCTTTCCCTTCTCCGCGTCTTGCCTTCTTACCTCTTTCTTTTATGCTTTTCCCTTTGCTTTGTTTTCTTCACGTTGGGGGCTTTTTCTTTCCTTCCCTTTGCTTTGTGCTGGACATGGAACGCAGGTCCTTGACACAGGCTGGGCCAGCTCTGTCTCTGAGCCAGAAAGGACCAGTGCCCCCCCCCCACCGTGACCTCTCACCTCCCTCCCTCCATTGCTCAAGCCCCCCCCACACACACCCATCAAGAATAGAAAGGCTCCCCTGGGCTTCTCCCGAGTCCGGCGGAGCGCAGCTGCCCTCCCTGGGGCAGTGTGTGCGGCACTGGCTTTCGCCTGGCTGCAGGCTGGGCCTCCTCCTGCGTCCGCCTCCACCTGACCTGCTACCATTCAAGTCGAGAGCAGGCGGGCAGCTCGGGACGGCTGGCGCCGCGCGTGGTTCTAGAAGGAGACATGGAATCCAGCCAGCCAGCAGTCCCCGCCGCTGGTGAACAATCAGGAATCTGGCTAAAATTACCTGACTTGCCAAAGAGGGAAAAGTGTCCCATGACTAGCCCCCTAAAAAAGAGCCGAAAAAACAGAAACCTCAAACCTGTTCTCTTAGTGCAAAAGAGTTTAAGGGCAGGAAGGAAAGAAGAACAAAGAAGGAGATAAATAAGAAAAACATAAAAGGGTAGATGTAACTCTCACCGTATTGATAATTATGTTAAAATAAATAGAACACCCCAGGTGAAAGGCAGAGATCAACAGATTCCAGGGAGAAAGAAGTGGTACTCGATTCTAGGTCATTTGCAAGAAGTATTCTTTAAGTATGGACTTACAGACTGAACGTTAATGAGTAGAAACATGTATCAGGGAAAAAATCAGCATTAACGTACTTCAGAAAGAAATGCTTACAGATCCGTGGTGCTAGTAGACACAATGAGGTTTTTTTTCCGAACTATCAAGGATCCCGTTATAAAGAACCCACAGTCCTGAGCGTCATACAAGAATGAGAGAAGAAGCAAGTAAAAACTGACATGGACGGGAGAGAAAGAAACAAATCTTTACTGCAATTACTGACACTTCTCTCTGCCAGAAGTTATTAGAAGAAGCAAATAAATAAATCCATAATGATGTCTAACACTTGAGTCTGGAATTACACGCTGAACATTCACCCACACAGAGCGATGACAGGTCATAAAGACAATGACTAGAAAATCTGAAGGTCTGAAACCTCCACATGAAAGGGGATCGACATGGTATGAACTAAGAACAACAAGACTTCTGGAAAAATCTTAAAGTGGTTGGAAACTACTCAAAATGTCTCTGAACAACATGTAAGTCAAAGAGTAATGCGCGAGGGAAAAGAGAAAGTGCACCAACTAAATATATGAAAGCAAAACATCAGAGTTGTAGGATGTGGCTAACGTGTTTAGAGGCAATTTAGTGTCTTTAAATATCTGCATACTTAATATGTTTTTAAAGGAAGATTTAAAATCAGGAATTGAGCTTTTAACTTAATTAGCTAGAACAAATTTAACCAAAGGAAGTAAAATCAAGGAAGTGAATTTAAATGTGTGGTAATCAAAGACATCCAGAACTGTAACGAGAAAAACAAAGAATCCTTTGGTTCTTTGAAAAGATTAACAAGTTGGTAAACTTCTATCAGGACTGATAAGAGATGAAGATACAAATCAGATACAAATCAGGCCACATTAAAGAGGGGATATCATTAGCTATCTTATAGATATTAAAAGAGTGACTCTTTATGGATTAACTCCATAAGCTGTAAAAAAAAAAAAAAAGTCTTTGATAAATGCTGAATGAGGACACAGAATTAGCAAGACTGGAATCCCGGTCAAGAACTTTCCTCCAGATTCCCTCACACAACCCTGCTACCCTATGTGGGGGGGATGAAAATGATGCCACCATTTCCTCCTAAGAGAGAGAGAGAGAAAGAGGGGACACGTCCCACTTCTCTTGGGAAACGAACACAAGAGTAGGACAGAACCATGACAAACCAAACAGAATTAGAAGGCAATATCCTTCATTATAGCATTATAACATTGCAAAATATTAGCGGTTAAAAAAAATACCACGACAGGGAAGAGGAACACTTGTGGTTTTTCTCCTTGAAGAATCTAGCAGAGTAACTTGCCATATTAAAAAAAAAAAAAACAGTAGCAACAAAAACCTAAGGAGAATAAACTAAGATAAACACAAGAGAGACAGGAAAAAACATTTGACAAAATACAATGTCCACACATAATTTTTTTTAACTTTCTAGGAAAATAGGGATAATTGAGAAATTGCAAACTGATAAAGGGTAACTATGAAAAGGCCTTATGTTTATTTTACGCAATAAAGAAGGAGCACAGGACTGCTTGGTCCCCTGTCCCACTCATAACTTTGCTAGAAGTCCTTGCCTTTGCAATAAAACAAGAAAAGGAAAGAAGAGCCACAAAGTTGGAAAGTGACAATGTGTTTCCATCCCCACTAACAGATACCATAATCACACATATTAACAATGTCCTATGGACTCCATAAATGAAAACTACTCAGCATACTAAATGAACTTTGCAAGACACCAAAATATCGTCACTGCATCAAACTGAATTGTATCTCCATATGCAAGAAGCAATGAATGTAGAAAATGAAATTTAAAAGTAATAGATTTCTAATTGCATTTCCACACATCAAATACCTAGACTAACCCAGCTAAACATCCATAAAACCTCATCACTGGAAATCGTAGTACATTATATTACAGTAATACAAGTTGGTTTTGAAATTCAAAGGCTCCTGGGTTGGGTAATTAATATTTTTAAGATGTTTACACTTCTCATATTGATCCATGGATTAAGTACAAGCCCAACAAAAGTCCTTTTTAAAAGTCAGGCTTTTAAAATAAATTGAAAAGTTGAGGCTGAGTTTATATAGGAATACAAAGGACCTAAAATAGCTAACCAAAAAATCTTTAAAGTTAAAAATAAAATGGGGTGGCTTATATGCTCTGCTTTAAGACCTACATAAAGTTACAGCAATGGAGATGAGGTGTTGATCGCGTAAGACTAGGAGTAAATCTATGAGAAGCTGGAAGGTTGGGAAAGAGACCTAACTGCTGACTTTTGAGAAACACAGAGACAGTTCAGTGGAAAGCACTTCCAAGATAGGGTTACTGAATGATGCTTTGTTCAACAAATAAAGGCAGGGTCTTCAACAATAATCCGCATGGGAGTCAGGATGAATGCTTGATTATTCCAAACCAAAATAATCGTAACAATCATAGATTAATCGATAATAGGTTTTTACATAAAAGCAGCTGTAATAATGTTTCTAGAAGACATTAATATTTTTTAGACAAGATGACAATGTACAAAAAAGCCAGAACATAATAAAGGTTAAATGACATGAACACAAAACTGTTTTAAACTTCTCTCTCTACAGGCCATCACTTGGGAAATGAATACGCAACCACAGAAAGAAATGGAGAAAGTATGCATCATACGCTTTTTAAAATGTTATTGTTATTATATAGGTGATGTACAGAGAGGCTACAATCGCATAAGTCAGGTCATAATTTTCCTGACAAAGGCCTTGTTCCCAAGACGCTTAGACAATCCAAATCAATCAGTAATAAGAAGACAACAGCCCCGAAGTAGGAAACATTTCAGTGCTTCACAAAAGAAGATAAAAATGTCTGATATCAAGAAAAGGTTTCAGATGCCGTTAGCCAGTCATTGGAGAGCCCAGATGAAGACAAGAAACCAGTCATCTCCTCCAGCCGGTCCAGATCAACACCAGACAGTCCTTACTTCTGCACCCTGGGCCCTCCCTCCCCTCCCTCCCCTCCCTCCCCTCCCTCCCCACGCAGAGCCACACCCACGTGGCTGGCAGAAGCACAGAAGAGCACTTGGGGGGACTTTGGGGCCTTTTTGTATGAAGTTAACTCTGCGGCTCTGCTGTGATCCAGCAATTCTCCTTGCTCAGTATTTGCCAAAGAAAAAAAGACAATAGGGGCCCACAGCAAGACCAAGAAGACTGGGACCAGAACGCGCGTAACGGCCGTGCTCACCAGAACCAGCCAGTGCCGGCCTGTGGGGCGGTGATGGACAAACTGTAGTGTATTCGTGATATAAAACGCAACGACTACTCAGTGATAAAAGGGCATAGCCACCGCCCGCACACAGTGTGACCGAAACACGCAAGACTTCCAGCAGCAAGAGAATGCCTTCCCCGTGACTCTGCTCACGCAGGGCGGGAGGAAGGCCGGTGGGTGGGGTCCAGAGTGTCCCCGCCTGCTTTGGGGTCCACCGACCACTGATGACAAAACACCCAGGAGCCAACGCTTCAGGCCTGGGCACACGGAGGTCCACAGAGCGCTCTTTCCTCCGAACTGTAAGAGGCCGTCATGCCCGGCCTGTGGACGCTAGAGGAGGAGGACCAGGGAGAGGCTGCGTGCGGCGGCCCTTCGGCAGTTCCAAGCCCTGTTCCCCGCATGCCACGTCCTGGGGTGCTCGCAGGCCCTCTCTCTGCAGGAAGCAGAGGAAAGGAGGCTGGTCCTTGATGGCGAGTTCACCCAAGACCCCTTCTCCCGCGCGCCTCCCTCGGTACGAAGCCCCCGAGCTCCGCCGGGCCTGGCCGCCCAGGCCTGTCTCTGGGATGGGGCGAGCCGGGCCGGCCAGGTCCAGGCGGAAGAGCAGCCAACCAAGGCCCCTCCAGCCAGAGAACCCGCCCTGCTTTTATGACCCAGTTTCCATAAGTGTTAATACATCAAATCAAACATATGGGTTAATTCTACTTAATTTAATTAGCCTGATTTAATTTCCCCCTGAATGTGTTTTATTAGACCAAAGGATAGAATTTTCATGCCTATCTCTTCTGTGCAAGGAATTCTGAAGCTTTCTTTGATCGTCTGCTAATTTTTCTGCTCTGACAATTAGCGGCTGCTCGGCCGCGCCGGCTTCCGGGCAGAACCTGACGCTGGTTTTAATCACTCAGCCCGGGACGGAGGCGGCGGGAACGCTTGCTGCGTCCCCTTCCCATCTCGGCTGCCTAACGGGAAAGCGAGGGCTGCGGAGCGGGACCGTGCTCCCCGAGTTCAGCACCGCGTGCGGGGGGGCGCCTCCGTGTGCGTTTCCTTCTCTCTTCCAGTCTTCCCTTGTGACCCTTCACGATCGCCGCTGTCAGTCCAGCGCTCCCCGACTTCTCCCTGGCGCTCCCGGACACCGTGGGGCCCCAGCCCGGCGGCCGGCGTGGTGGGACAGGGTGAGGCTCCCGTCCTGCCCTGTGCAGACGCGGCCGGCCGCCCCGCCCCGACACCCCTTCGAGGGTTGTTGTCTCAATCTTCTCGGGTAATTGAGATTAATGCAGATGTGAGGTGCAGTCGGCAGACTTTGTTTCACTTTTCGCTCTACCCAGAGCCAAACCTCATGGCTGGGAGTGATGGCTTGACTGGAGCTCGATACTAATCTCACGTAATGGATTTCTCCACTTGGCTTCTCCCTTTAATTCAAGTTCTAGTTTCAAAAGCAAAGAGCAAGTTGCCGTTGCAGAGACAGTCGAGCCGCAGCCTCATTCAGGACCTGCCAGCAAGCAAGGCGGGCTTGCGCGTGGCCCTGTCTCCCCAGCTCCCACCACGCCGCGTCAAGTGGCAGCAGTGACATGGAGCTCCCGTCCAGGGCTGGCCAGCAGGGCGGGAGGGCAGGGGGGAAGGGCCGTCTTCCGGGGCGCCATCGGCTCTGGGGAACGTGCAAAGCTGCCAGAAGAAAGAGGCTGCGCATGCTCTGTGTGTCCGCGGCCGTGAGAACAGGGCGCACAGGCAGGCGCTCACGTAGCTGGAAGTCCTGTGTCCTCCTGTTTGCCCTTGATGCCCGGGTCGCAGATGGGAATTCCCAGGGCTCCGGGCTGAAGACCTTGGAGGGGGACTGAGTGCCGACCGGCCGCCATGGGTCCGGGGCCTCACTCGGCCTCCACGTGGTCAGGCACTAGCCTGCCCGGCCCGAGTGACAGCGCTTCCCGAAAACCGAGCACAGGGTCTGGTGGCGCGTGCCACAGGCTGAGCGTGGAGAATGGAGGGCGGAGGGAGGACGCGGACACCCTGTCCCCAGACAGCACCCGGCACCCCGAGAACGAGCCGGGGGGATGAGCGCGCCCTTCGGATGGTGGTTGCTTTACTTCTCTTAACCAAACACCACCCACAGCTCTTGGCCTTACGGGCTGGGAAGGGCCTCCAGGCACTGATTCCCAACGCCCCGAGCCTGGCACCCGGCCTGCCAGCCTCAGAAGGACGGCGCGGCTGGCAGCAAAGGCCATGGCAGATCCTGGCCCAGGAGGGAGCTGCCAGGGGGCTGGAGGTCGGGTGGCGGAGAGCTGTGGGCACTGGGGAAATCTCTGTTACCGTCTTGATATTGGACTTTAATCCAAGCGTGTCGCAAGATGCACCTGTTTTCCCATCTATTTGTGCTGGAATGTTTTAATGTAGCAGTTGTCCAAGTTGTTACCTCTACACGGCTTAGAAGACAGGACACAGGGGCTAGGAATGAATCACTTACATAATACAAAAGTAACCAGATGTTTCTAACAGACAGCTAGCAAGAAGTGATCACTGCTTCCCAGAAGGTCCCCGTGTGTACTTACAGAATGAGAGTTCATGTTCAAGTCCCTGTGGAGGGAGCTAGGGGACAGAGAGGAAGAGGAGGGGCAAGAAGAGGAGGAGGGGGACAGGAGGAGGAGGAGGAGAAGGAGGAGGAGGAGGAGGAGGAGGAGGAGGAGGAGGAGGAGGAGGAGGAGGAGGAGGAGGAGGAGGGACAGAGGAGAGGGGAACAGCCCCTTCCTCCCCCCACTGAGCCCATCCTCTAAGACAAAAGACGGGTCCACCCTTATCACCCAGCCGGCTCCTGACACACCATCCTGACCCGCACAGCAGGACTCTCTGCCTAGGAAATGATCATGAAGAAGCACTTGGTGGAAACGCCAGCGCAGGAGGCAGTGAAATGAAATTGGCATCTCAGAAATTTCTGGAAGCATCTGGAAAGCTAGCAACTGGGGATAATCTGTGTTGGCAAAGACCTGCCAACACAGGAAGAGCTAGTGTAAATGTTTGTATCGGAGGCCAGCCTCAGGCCCGGGGAGCCTGCCTTCACAGACGCTGCGTGCTGCACGCGTGGCCCTCTCTTCACTGGGCTTCTTGCCAGTGGGGACGCGGGAGGCGCGGGAGGCGCGGGGAGAGGCCGTGGGCACCCAGGCACCCCACCCTGCGTTGCTGGTCGCCTTTCGTGCCATGGCTCTGAGAGATGCCACCCACCCGCACACAGAAGTCTTCAGACGGCTTAAACGAAGAGCCGTGACTCAGAATGTTTATTGAGCACAGTTTCAAATAGCGAAAATAGACCGCGGGGAAGACACTGGAAGGAATCACAACGCCGTGACCGTTCTGTTAAGTTGTGTAGTCATGGCTTTGTCGCGGTTCTCTGCCTTCCCGGTGCTCCGATGTCTGACAGCACCTCACCCAGTCAGGGTAAGAGATGCTAGGGAGTGAGGAGGGGGGTGGAGGCCTCTTGCCCCCCCTCCACCCCACCCACCCCACCCCCGAGGACGCAGAGTCCTCCAGGGTTTCTGCCTCCAAGGCCTGTGAGGTCTTGGGTCCATCCACCAGAGTGAGGGAAGCAGTTCCGGGGGGACCGAGAAGGATTTGGGGCCCTGGCCAGGACCTGGGGAGAGGCAGCAGGCCCGGGCTGTGAGACTCAGGCCTGGCGTCAGGACCCAGGACGCGTCGGGCGTGGGTCAGTCTAGCTTCCTTCAGCAAGTATGGCGGGGCCGAGCTCCTCGGAAACCTCTGCCTAACTTCCTATCCAAATACAGCGCGGCTGGTCTCTTGTTTAATAGCTATTTTTATTTTACTTTCTGCTCAACTCAATAACTATGATAATAAAAGGTTGTCATTTTTTTGGACTCGACTCTCTTTATTAATTTCTGAATGTTTGCTTAAATTGTAAGGGAAATCAATTTTATTTGTTTGGATTAACTCGCGGGCGCACAGGCGGTGACTGTGGTGAGCGTATCGGGAACCACGCGGCGCACTTGAGCCAGGCGGCAAGGTAACTGGCACCCACGTCGAAGACAACAGAAGGTTACAGGGCTGGGAATACGGCCCAGTGGTAAGGTGCTCGTCTCGTGTACGTGAAGCCCTGGGTTCGACTCCTCAGCACCACATATATAGAAAAAAAGCCGGAAGTGGCGCTGTGGCTCAAGAGGTAGAGTGCTGACCTGGAGCAAAAGGAAGCCAGGGACAGTGCTCAGGCCCTGAGTCCAAGGCCCAGGACTGGAAAAACACACACACACACACACACACACACACACACAAATAAACAGAAGGTTACTGTCTTGAGTTAGATGAATGGGTGCTGGCCCTGATGTTGGGCATGGCAGCTCCCGGCACCCTTTAGCCTCTGAGCTCTGCAGTGCCAGTTGCAGCTCAGCCCTGTCCCTGCAGAATAAGACACGCGTGCACACATGCGCACACCCACACACGCAGGCCGTGTGCGCACACACAGTAGGGTTTGAGCACGATGCATTTTGAAGCGGATGCTGCCCCCTCGTGGTGGTACGCCCCAGTGTGGCGACATGGCCCGCGTGACCAGGGACCGAGTTTCTGCTTCCAGCTCAGCACAGAGTCTCCTGGGTTTGCTTGCCCGTGTCCTGTGGTTCACGGTTGCTGCTGCTCCGAGGGGAAGCGGTCACCTTTAGAGGACAGTCCTCATGCCTCACCCCAGGACGTCTAACCCGAAGCACTGAGGGCAGAAAACCCCGGCCTCACGGGGCCCCAGTCCCGGGAAGTGTCTGTGCGTCAGCGCCTGGACCACCGCCGTGCCCCGCGCCCGCCACTCCTGAGTCCCCGGCCTGGCGCTGGGCCCCGGCCCCACGCAGGGCCCTGCATACACAGGCAACCTCGTGTCCTCAGCTTCGTGCGTGTGATAGGAGCGCGGTTACACATGACAGACAGCTGTTTGCCCCTGGAAAAGAGCACTCTGAATTATTCAAGGCAAGCACCGAAGGAAGCCACCGTGTCCTCTGACACTCGGCCTCACTGGAAGAGTCACGGCCCAGGGGGACGAAGCCACCTCACTCTGAGTGCGGACGCTATGCCGTCTTCATCTGCTCTGCATAGCCAGTTACGTTTGATTGGTTAGAACTTGTGTCCCACATTAGCCTTGCATTAGGTGGAGGATGGCTTTAACACCCAGGCGTGCTGGAGTCCCAGGGGCAGCCGCCTAACAAGAGCAAGGCTGGGTGCCCGGTGCGGGCGCAGGACTTGGTTCTGGCCAGGGGCTGGCCGCCGGGCCCAGCTCTTCAAGCACACGGCTGCCTCGGCTTCCAGACGCGGCTCACGGAGGTGCCCGTCATGGGGCCCGAGCCGATCTGAACCTGAGGACGGAGGTGAGGTGGTTCTGGGAACGCCAGACGCAGGAGTCCATGCTTCCTGTACCCCTCCCCCATCCCGTTGAATTCCGTGGTGTCCCAGGAAAGCAGGGACGTCGTGTTGTTACCCCAGGCGGGCTGTCTGCAGACTCGCCGCCCTGCCTGCTGCCCCCCCCATCCCGCACCGGCCTCTCCTGACAAAGCCGTGCCCGGAAGCGGGGCTGTGGCTGCCCACGGAGCTGCAGAGCCAATGGGGTTGGGAAGGGGGAGAGGGAAGGGGGGGGAGAGGGAAGAGAGAGGGAGAAAGAGAGGAAGGAGAGGAAAGAGAAGGGAGAAAGAAGATGATTTAAAAAAACTAGCTCCTGCTGTTAGGAAGCTGAGACGAGGCCCTGTCTGCAGGCTGAAGGCCCAGGAAGCGGGTGGGCTCCTGTAGTCCCAACCTGGGGGCCTGAGGCCGAGGTGCTTCGGTCCTGGTCCCGGAGACCACCCGCCACGCCCCACCTTCAGCAGGAAGGGGGGTAGCCCTCTAGCCGGGCCCCCGCGAGAGCTGACTGCAGCCGGGCCGTGTGGGGGGAACCAGGGCCGGGCATCTCATCACCACGCCGGAACGTTCCCCCCCCCCCCCGTCAACCACGCGTGGGCCACAGGAGGAGGCCTCCCCAGCGAGCGGTTGTTATTGCATATTAAATATTAAAGGAGATTTCCTCAGGGGCAATCATTTGTGGTCATTATCCTGCTCTGCCTGCTGCCACCTTGCAAAAAGCCTCCAGCAAATGAGAAGCCTGGGTCCTGAGACGCCGCTCAAGTTCAGGTCAAGGTCAGGCTGGCTCAGCGGTGGCCAAACCCCAAGGAAGTTGCCTCCAGCAGTGCCCTGCTCCCCAGGCCCTGCGGCCTCAGTGGCCGGCCAGCTACTCATCACCACGAGGCCAGGGCCGTGGCACCCGACTCGAGCCAGAGCACAGCTGTCCACCCTTGCTCAGGGCAGCCGGGAGGAGGGCACCTCCAGGACAGACGGCCTGGCATCTGACTCTGGCTTGGTGTCATCCTGCCCTTCCTCAGTGTCTCACCCTCACTGTCCCGACCCAGGCACGGGGGCATCCAACGTGGACACGGTGGGCTCTCCCCCCAGCGCCTGCCAGGAGGGGCCCTCAATGTCCCACTCACCCCTACCTGGTCTGTCACATGCTTGGCCCTCAGCCACCCAGGAGGCTCCACCGCGGGGCGTGGGAGGCCTCCGTGAGTGTGAACTCCACCGCGGGGTGTGGGAGGCCTCTGTGAGTGTGGACTCCACTGTGGGGCGTGGGAGGCCTCCGTGAGTGTGGACTCCACCATGGGGCGTGGAAGGCCTCCGTGAGTGTGGACTCCACCGTGAGGCGTGGGAGGCCTCCGTGAGTGTGGACTTGTGCGGGGCATGGAAGGCCTCCGTGAGTGTGGACTCCACCGTGAGGCGTGGGAGGCCTCCGTGAGTGTGGACTCCATCACAGGGCGTGGGAGGCCTCCGTGAGTGTGGACTCCACCGCGGGGTGTGGGAGGCCTCCGTGAGTGTGGACTCCACCATGGGGTGTGGAAGGCCTCCGTGAGTGTGGACTCCACCGTGGGGTGTGGGAGGCCTCCGTGAGTGTGGACTCCACCATGGGGTGTGGAAGGCCTCCGTGAGTGTGGACTCCATCACAGGGCGTGGAAGGCCTACGTGAGTGTGGACTCCACCGCGGGTTGTGGAAGGCCTCCGTGAGTGTGGACTCCACCGTGGGGTGTGGGAGGCCTCCGTGAGTGTGGACTCCATCACAGGGCGTGGAAGGCCTACGTGAGTGTGGACTCCACCGTGGGGCGTGGAAGGCCTCCGTGAGTGTGGACTCCACCGTGGGGCGTGGGAGGCCTCCGTGAGTGTGGACTCCACCGTGGGGTGTGGAAGGCCTCCGTGAGTGTGGACTCCACCGTGGGGTGTGAGAGGCCTCCGTGAGTGTGGACTCCACCACGGGGCGTGGGAGGCCTCCGTGAGTGTGGACTTGTGCGGGGCGTGGAAGGCCTCCGTGAGTGTGGACTTGTGCGGGGCGTGGAAGGCCTCCGTGAGTGTGGACTCCACCGTGGGGTGTGAGAGGCCTCCGTGAGTGTGGACTCCACCGCGGGGTGTGGAAGGCCTCCGTGAGTGTGGACTCCACCGTGGGGTGTGAGAGGCCTCCGTGAGTGTGGACTCCACCGCGGGGTGTGGAAGGCCTCCGTGAGTGTGGACTTGCGCGAGGCGTGGAAGGCCTCCGTGAGTGTGGACTCCACCACGGGGCGTGGGAGGCCTCCGTGAGTGTGGACTCCACCGCGGGGCATGGGAGGCCTCCGTGAGTGTGGACTTGCGCGAGGCGTGGAAGGCCTCCATGAGTGTGGACTTGCGCGGGGCCTCCTTCCATCAGTCACTCTCTTGCAGTGGTAGCCGCTTCCACTGTTCCTGAAGGTTGTCCAGGTGGACGGCACTTTCCAGCCTGGTCCACAGCTCCTCTCACCCCCACCCGCCTCCCCCGACCCACCTGCTCGGCCCCCACCGTCCACCAAGCCCCTTCCACTCCCGGGGCCTCCCGACTCCCATTGCCCGGTTCGCCCGGCCCAGGTCATCTTTTCAAGGGCTACAGCAGACCAGGTGACCCCGCCCCAGCATTCGCCCAGGCGTCCCAAGAAGACAGCACCCACTGGGTGATCAGTCGCCTTCCCCTCCTCACCCCTCCCCACATGCCCCGCCCCCACCCCCAATCTAGACAGAAGAGCAAAACCCGGCAACTCCAAGCGAAGAAGATCCGGTCACGGAGCCTGGACACTGCTGGGATCATCAGAAACACGGCGAGTCCGGTGCACAGCGCGGCCCAGAGGAACGGGGGGAGGGGGGCGGGGGGGTAGCCAGGGATGGAACAGCAGAAGGGGGGACAGTGGGGGGGGGAAGCTGAGGCAGGGGACAGGGGGTTCTGAGGGAAGAGGTCAGTCACGGAAATGACCACATCACAGTGCGGCCTCGGTGTGGCACAGGGCAGGCCCGTGTGGACTTCCTTCTCCCCAGTGTGTCAGCGTGGGGGATGCACGGCGGGGCTCGTCCAGGACTCACAGGGCGCCCCCCCCCTCGCCGCCTCGCCTCCCTCCCGCTCCCGGGAACAATTCCAACAGGTGTCACCGCCCGGCCTTCAGACCTGCGCACGCAGCACTGCGGCCCTGTCCCCACTCTCCTTCTGGGGACGCTCCCACGGGGAGGAGCCCGGGGGAGGAGCCCACAGGGAAGGGCCCACAGGGAGGTGCCCGCGGGAGGTGCCCACAGGGAAGTGCCTACGGTGGGCACTGGGACAGTCACCTTTTGGATTTGTTAACATCCCCCAGCAGCTTCCAGGGACAGCCATGCTTCTGTCATAGCCAAGTCCCCCCGCCAGGACAAGCCCAGCTAGCACCCACCTGCCCAGCACACACACCTCCTGACTCCTATGCTCACCCTGAGCCCGGCCCCCACTCCCCGTGACTGGCGTACCACCCCGCGCCAGCTCCCCCTCACGACTCTCAGTCTCACCTACTCCTTGGGACTCTGGCGTTGGCCCTGTGCCTCTGCAGCAGGAGCCCTCCAGGGTTGCCAGCCTGGAAGTGACAAGGACAGCTCTGTAGGGATGTCTGCTCCTCTCCACGGTGCTCCCCAGAGGAAGCTGTCCAGTCTCAGAGCCTGACAACTTCTCCTGCTTCCCTCTGCTTCTCACCTCTACTCTCCCCCACCCCGCAGGTGGGGAGGCCAGAGCCCCATTATTCATTTCCACTTACTGTATTCACTCAACAAATACTTTGGAGCTCCAGGTGCTGCACGAGACTCGGGGGACAGCGTGGCAAACCGGTGGGACACTCCAGGCCCCTCGCGGCCACGCCTTCCTCTCGGCCTCCGGGTCCACCTCCCAGGCCCCGGCATGCCCCCCCCCCCCCGCGCAGGCCCCGCGAGATGCCCACGCGCCGCCCCACTCTGCCCCCGGAATTAGGTTACCGCCTTCTGACCACGCTTAAAATAATTGCTGCTGTTCCTGTTCAGATTTGTCCATGAAATAAACTTATTAAAAATTGGGAGATACAGAATGAAATTTCCCTGTCATAATAACTCAAACTTTATTACTTTCTTGTAATATAAGTAATCAGAATAGAAAATAATTACAAATACCCAGGGGGATACGCTTTCTAAAAATACACAATTAGCTCGACTCACCCACGCACCAATATGCCACTTACAGTTTGGGTCTCTTGCCTTTTCTGACAACAACCCATTTCTGTCCCCCGTGGGAGCACACACCGGACCCTGGGGCGGGGGGGGGGGCCTGGATCCACACATGGGAGCCAGGCCAGGCACCCTGAAGCCTTGCACACCCCAAGACCTCTCTGGCGAGCACAGGCTCCGAGCTGCTGCCACACAAGGCCGTGTTATTCCCCGTTGTTCCACCACCATTTGTTGAGCCAATGTCTTGTCTGCTTCAGACATTGTGCTGCGTTCCCGTTTTGCACCATTATAAACAATACTCGCTAATAACCTTGCACGTGCATCTTCGCTCCGTTGTCCAATTCTTTCCTTAGGATAAGGGCCTGGAGGGTGGATGGCCGGGCTAGCAGAGGCGTCGTCCTCGCCGTTCTCGGGCTCGGCATCGATTCCTGCCGTCGGATGCGCTCCCGAGGGAGGCAGGGAAACCCGCAGCCCCTGCCCAGCCTGCCCCCTGCCCAGCCTGCCCAGCCGTGTGCTGCTCTTCCCGCAAGCCTTCCACTTCAGAAGACTCCGATGAAGACACAAACAAGAAAGCCCAGGGTACGGCAGCAAGGTAGACCAGTTACCACGTCGTCACCAGTGGTTTGCATATGTGAATTCATTCCCTACTGTCTGCATTCTCTAAATATGTTCCTGATTGTGTCAAAATGACTTACACAGAAGCGTGAATTGCAAACTCCGGGCCCATTGTGTGATCCATTCCTCAGCGCCGGGGCATCTGGGCGGCTCCTGCCACCTGCAATGGTGAAGGGGGCCTCAGTGAACGTGGCCGGGCCGCTCCCTCGCACAAACGAGCTCAGGAACTTCCCCGGGAAGGCGCCCGCATTCGCATCCGCGTGTGTCTGTTCCTCCTAACTGCCAAGTAGTATCCCACGAGGGTGAACCGCCCAGGTTGTTCCCAGCACATCCACGCACGGGGCGAGGGTGAGCGGAAGCTTCCCTTTCTCTGGGATAAACGCCCAGGAGCACAGGGGTTGTGTTGCCGGCCACCTGCAGGTGGGGTTTGCGGAGCAAGCGCCGCCGTGCTGTCCGGGGTGGCGGGGGTTTGATGTCCCACTTAATGCACGAGCCGTCCGCCTCCCCTGCGGCCACACCGGCGTGGTGCCTGGCGTCTCGGCCCCCGCGTTTCCGTGTCGGCTTCCATTCTTTATGCAGGGGTGGGGGTCATGGTGACCATTCTGCACGTGTGCACTGCGTTCCCGTCCACCGCACCCCTCCCCAGTCCCTCTCCCGGCCCCTTCCCTTCCCCAAACAACGTCAGCATGTCTCACTGCGCTGCTTTCGCAGTTGCAGAGTCTCTCTCCCACGAACACAACCCCCATCCTGGCTATCGGAGCCCCCTCCTCCTGCCTCCTCCTGCCTCCCCCTGCCCAGGGTCTTCCTCTTCCCCACCCCCACCCCCGAGGACTGAGCTTCCATTGAGCTCCTGCAATGTATTTACCAAGTCATTCGCCTAGCCTAGCCTCCGTGTCCTTCTGCTTCCCCTTCTCCTACACAGCGCCCTGTTCGAGTCCCAGCTCCGTGTTTCGTCTGCATCTTCGTTGAGACCAGTGGTGTGAGACGTCTGTGCTTCTCCGCAGTTTGCGCTCCTCTTCCACGCGGGCTGCACCTTTGCCATTTCTTTTTTTTGTTTTGTTTTGTTTTGTTTGTTTGTTTTTGGCCAGTCCTGGGGCTTGGACTCAGGGCCTGAGCACTGTCCCTGGCTTCGTTTTGCTCAAGGCTAGCACTCTGCCACTTGAGCCACAGCGCCACTTCTGGCCATTTTCTGTATATGTGGTGCTGGGGAATCAAACCCAGGGCCTCATGTATATGAGGCAGGCACTCTTGCCACTAGGCCATATCCCCAGCCCCCACCTTTGCCATTTCTGACTGGACGTCCTGCGCACTTCACTCCTGAGTTGTAGGGATTCTTTCTGCTTTCCGTGGACATCCACCGTGATGGCCTCACGCTTGCTCCATGGTGTCCTTCTGTGGACTTCCAGAGTGTTGGCCCCACGCTCCATCCATGGCCTCCTTCTGTGGACATCTTCCGTGGCTATCCACCGCGTCAGTCCCCCCACTCCATCCACGTGTCCTTCCGTGGACTTCCAGAGTGTCGGCCCCACACTCCATCCACACGTCCCTCCGTGGACTTCCAGAGTGTCGGCCCCACACTCCATCCACACGTCCCTCCGTGGACATCCACCATGACAGCTCCACGCTCCATCCACGCGTCCTTCGAGGACATCCACCATGTCAGCTCCACAATCTGTCCACGCATCCATTCGTGGAATCCACTGTGACAGCTCCACGCTCCCTCCACGCGTCCTTCCGTGGACTTCCAGAGTGTCGGCCCCACACTCCGTCCACACATCCTTCTGTTCTCTTCATGGGATTTTTCAGAGTGTCCCTTGGGCGTCGTCCATGGATCCTTTCTGCGCTCTTCCAAACTGTGTTCTCAATACGAGGATGGGCGTCTTTACCTAGCCACAGGGACGAAGGTTTCTTTCTTGCTGTTTTTTTTTTTTTTTTCTAAAAATTGGCTTTGGCTTGATGGATGTGGTCCATGACCCACTTTGAGTTCATTCATTTCTCTTGGACGGTGGCCACGGCTGGGGCCTGGGGCCTCCACGGAAGCTCTCGGGGGGGGGGGGGGCGGTACGATCAGTGACCTCCAGGTAGGGAGTTGGGGCCGCACAGCTGCAGATGTCAGCCATGCATTGCCATCGCCTTGGCGAAGTTGCCCGGTCACCACGCAGCCCTGGGTGCCAGCCGTCAATTGCTCCCCAGACAGCAGGGCCGCTGGGTGTCCTGGGAGCAGGCTGGCGCGTGAGACTCCGTCCACATGAGGACGCCCTGTGTCTCCAAAGGCAAGGGGCCGGCCAAGATTCCCAGCGTGATCCTAGAAGGGCGGTATATGGCTGTGGCTGGGGGCCAGGAGAGGGCTGAGAACCCGCAGCCCCTGGAGCCCAGGCTCCAGAGTGGAGTGCTGGGCAGACAAGAACAGGCATGGCGTCCGGAAGCATCCAGAACCCGGACCGCAGGGAAGAAGGAATCAGGCAGCACTGTGGGCAGGAGCGGGAGCTCTGGTCCCCACACGGCCTGTGCTGCGAAAGCCTTCGCGAGTATCGACCCACGGCTCTCTCCCCACGCGCTGGCGTCCCCTGCCGTCTCCCCTAAGGGTTATCGATCATGGTAAAAGGCTAGCTTAGTCCTCCAGCCCAAGTCTGGTCCAGGGCGAGTCCCATTGAACAAAGACGCTGCTGGGCGGGGGGGATGGATGGACCCCTCCCCGTTAGGGCTGACGGGGGCCGTGCTCCTGTTCTCTCGGGGGAGGGAGGAGGCGAGCGTGTCTGCTTTGTGGGGGAGTCTGGTGGCGTTTCTGCAACTGGAAATGCACCAGACAGCCTGTGGGCACGCACGCTGAGCAGCCGCGGGGCGGCGGGGGGGGGGATGGACAATGCCAAGTATTGCTTGTCTTCACCGGGCACCCCCACTTTCCTCCAGCAGCTGAGCCTGATTATCTCAGGGGCTGGAGGCCGGGGAGCCCCGCTCTCCTCCCACGGCGGGGAGCAGGAGGGCAGGGCCGGCATCGATCACTCTGCAGCAGCAGCAGCGTCCGCGGAGGCCGCCTTGGCTTCCTGACCCCCGTGGCGCTGGCCGGCCGCCCACCTCCCATAGACCTCCCATAGCTGGGAACCGGAGCGGACTCCATAGGCCCCAGCACCGTCCTGCAGCTTGCTGATGTCCGACGCCTGGGCCGCGCCCTCCGGGGCTCTGCTGCCCTCCCCTCCCGAGCCGGCGTCCTGAGGAACTCTGGCCTGGGGCCACGAAGGAGGCTCACTGGAGAGGGAAGGACGAGTCTCTCCTCTCACCCGACCCCGGACGGTGCCAGGCCAGGTTGCCGTTGCTCCTGGGCCGGGACTTGGCCGCCTCACAGTTTTCTTGCCCTCCAGTGGCCCCGCAGGCTCCCAGGGGCCACGCCCCGGCCCTCTCCCGGCCCTCCCTCCCCTGTGCTGAGAGGGTTTTCTTTCTTTTTCCCCCCTGCCTGCCTGCACTTCCCCCTCCTCCCCCCGGCGTGTTTTGCTGGAGGTGGCACAAGGGTGCAGACGATTCTTAAGCCGCTGCCACACTGCTCCTGTTTTTAATTTGACAAGAAAACTTGTGCAATTGCATGGAACATTTATCTTATTTCTGTGAAATTTTGCTTTCCTCTATGAATAACAAGCAGGCTCTGAACACAACACCCCACCCCCACCCCGCCTTCCCTCCACCGCCCCTCCCTGCTGCATTCGCCATCGTGGGAGCCTTTCCCCTTGCCATCCATGCCCCGTCCTGGTCCCTGCAGGGCCGGGTCACCAGTGCAGAGTTCTCTGGAGCCAAAGCCTGGTATCCAGACATAATGGAGTCGAAAGACAGGCTCAAAAGTGTGTGAGCCTCCAGAGCCAGCATCAAGCCATCCAGACCATGAGCCGCCCTGCCGAGCGGAAATGCAGGCCGGGGAGACCCGTGAGTCTCGGGATGCAGGGTCTTCTCGGGACCGGGCACAATGTGGGCACAGCCCGTAGGTGAACTCGGATGGCGTGCAGGGTTGTCTCACCCAGCTGACACGATGGCCAGTTCTCAAGGAACCAAGGCAGGACTTGAACCCATGACTGCAGAGCTCAGACTTTATGAAGTGAGGCAGGTGATATGTGTCCAGCCCTGCGACATTCAGCCACTGGATGCACCGGATTTTAGAATATTCAAAATACATGAAATCTGTGGGTCAAGCCAGTGAGTGGAAAACTAGTCTAGGGTTTACCTACATCCTCATCAAACGTACAGCTGAAGGAATCCCCACCTTGGTTTACACAGGGCTGAGCACTGCCCAAAACACTTTCTCTATGCCCTTCCTCCCTGGCTTTGGAAATTCCAATTTAGACCTTCCTCCGCCATTAATATTAAACATGAGTTCTGAAGTTCCATCTGAAAGACTTCCCAAACTCACATCATTATTCTTCTAAATCGCACCCAGTGAGCAGCAACATTGCATGAAGGAAGTTTAATTTTTATCCGGGCTCACGGAGAAAGTGGCCCATTTTATGCAACCATGCGAAATTTTTAAGGAGACATGATTTGCTGCCCATTTTCCCTACTGATGTTTGTCTAAGAATAAGAGGATCAACACCTCCCAGTGGTCAAACGGCCACGTGATGAGTTACAATGTCATCGGAATCCCTCTGATACGCTGGGTAGCGAAAAACAGAAGAAGGATTCGCTCGTCATGAGCAACAGCGCAACTCGAGTTGAACTCATCTAGAGGTGCCGAGAAAGGGATCGGGAAGAAGTCGCAACAACTCCATTTTGATCTCGACGACTCACAGTACACGTAAGGAGGATCCGCCGTGACCCGCAGTCAGGGGCCCGGGGCTGACATCACACAGTGAGGACCGGCCTTCCAGCAAAGCGGGCTCACAGCCGAGAGGGCCGAGCGGGGCTCCCGCCCGGCAAGCGCCGAGCCCGTGGGGAACGCCGTCAGGAGACGCCGCACACGTGTGTGCCGCACCCCCGATGTTCCCAGGCCCTGAGCACGGTTGTCAGGGAAGGAGGCGCGGAGACCTCGAGTTCGAGTCCTGCCGTGGCCCATTGGTTCTATTTGTAGACCTGGGACGGCATCATCACACCAAGTCCTGATTCGAGCGCCTGACAAGCCCAAGAGCCGCGGCGACTGCTGGCCGAGCTGAGTCCCAGAACGTGGCCGTACACGGTGCCCGTGTGGCTGGGTACTGACGCCAGGCGGGGCGCCCTGGACCCCGCACTTAGCCCGGAAGCAGCTAGCGTTGGATTTCAGCCCAAGCAGTCGTTGGTTTGTTTTTGTCTTTGTTTTTTTTTTTTTAACAGAGAATCACTTCAGTTTGAAAACATGTCTCTTCCTAGAAGAGATCCATCAAAAGCGTAAT